>NC_060119.1:1199973550-1200279675 GCF_021461395.2 Schistocerca americana | reverse complement strand
TCAGGATAATGTCACAAGAGTCTCTGTCCCTGGCTCCAGTTCTGATTGTGTGACTATCCCATTCTATACCTGGTAGATTGAAGTTTCCCCCTATTACAATAGTATGATCACGAAACTTCTTCACAAGGTTGGCGCCAGTGGCAACACTTACAACGTGCTGACATGAGGAAAGTTTCCAACCGATTTCTCATACACAAACAGCAGTTGACCGGTGTTGCCTGGTGAAACGTTGTTGTGATGCCTCGTGTAAGGAGTATAAATGCATACCATCACGTTTCCGACTTTGATAAAGGTCGGAATGTAGACTATCGCGATTGCGGTTTATCGTATCGCGACATTGCTGCTCGCATTGGTCGAGACACAGTGACTGTTAGCTGAATATGAGTCGGCCGATGTGGCCGAGCGGTACTAGGCGCTTCAGTCTGGAACCCGCGACCGCTACAGTCGCAGGTTCGAATCCTGCCTCGGGCATGCATGTGTGTGACATCCTTAGGTTAGTTAGGTTTAAGAAGTTCTAAGTTCTAGGGGACTGATGACATCAAATGTTAAGCCCCAAAGTGCACAGAGCCATTTGAATCATTTTTGAATATGGAATCGGTGGGTTCAGGAGGGTTATACGTAACGCCGTGCTGGATCCCAACGGGCTCGTATCACTAGCAGTCGAGATGACGCCCATCATATCCACTTGGCTGTAACGGATCGTGCAGCCAGGTGTGTATTCGTCATCACCATTCTGGCGTATCATCCGGCGTGATGATATGGGGTGCCATTGGTTACACGTCTCGGTCACCTCTTGTTCACATTGACGGCCCTTTGAACCGTGGACGTTACATTTCAGATGCGTTGCGAACCGTGGTTCTACCCTTCATTCGATCCCTGCGAAACCGTACATTTCAGCAGGATATTGCACGACCGCATGTTGCAGGTCCTGTACGGGCCTTCCTGGATAGAGAAAATATTCGACTGCTGCCCTGGCTAGCACATTCTTCAGATCTCTCACCAACAGGAAACGTCTGGTCAATGGTGGCCGAGCAACTAACTCGTCGCAATACGCCAGTCACTACTCTTGATGAAGTGTGGTATCGTGTTGAAGCTTCATGGGCAGCTGTACCTGTACACGCCATCCAATCTCTGTTTGACTCAATGCCCATGCGTGTCAAGGCCGTTATTACGGGCAGGGATGGTTGTTGTGGGTACTGATTTCTCAGGATCTATGCACCCAAATTGCGTGAAAATGTAATCACATGTCAGTTCTAGTATAATATATTAGTCCAACGAATACCAGTTTATCATCTGCATTTCTTCTTGATGTAGCAATTTTAATGGCCAGTAGTGTACGAGAATGAGTGATCTTACGTCACAATCTTACATGACACTTCTTTCCTGATTGTAGCCTGTTAGGTCAACCCGTCAATACTGTCTTCGTGAATATGCTACACACCAATACAACAGATTACCCGTCACCTTCTATTGTTCGGACAGTGTTGCCCAGTAATAGGAAACCTTCTATTTTAATGTAATGTGAAGGACAATCAAACAGTTTAAAATCAGAGATGGTAAAACTGTCTATATTTAACTGAGTGAAGGTGCGAGTGCATAATCAGTTATACATCTCCAAAACATAATCAAAAGGCGAACCCGGAGAGTATGTGACAATCGACGTATGGCAAGATGACACAAAACATTGCAGAATGAGCGTAACGTAAATTAAAACACAACATGTTTGGGATCGGATGCCCATCTTTCATTTTATCCAAGGTTCTACCGAGGAGTGACATGTTATTAAGAGCACTTGCACACTGGAATTCGTAGCACATGAAGTATTGGTCTTGTGAATATGTCGCTTTATTGTCTGTTTGGTATTTTACGTTGACAATTAGCGCATTTACTTGCGAAGTTTCATTCTACACGCAGATATGACCTCGTTACACAGTGACAATATAATAGACAGCTGTTGCATATATGGACTTTCACTCATTTTAATATAGACTGTGTTTCCATCTCTGATTTCTAATTGTTTGTTTATCCTTGACATCATGTACAAGCTTTTATCTGTGGTTGCCCGCCCTATAAGGTTGTTTGTATTTTGTGTTAATCTACATTGTGAAATTCTTTCTCTAAATCTACAAACGAAATCTGCCCATTACTACTACACGCAGTACGTGAATTGTCTCTCATGCGTCTGTATTTGTGAAAGAAATTTCCTGGACAATTTACAATTTTTCCCAACATTCTCCAACGAAATCGTCTTCCGTTTTTAACGTACGTATTAGTGGACATGCTTTGAATTATATTCGTCTCTTAGTCTGAAGAAATTTCGCCAGTTTCAAAAATTTCACTCGCGCTCTTGTATAAATCTTGCTCCGCTCTTTTGTCTGTAGCCTAAGCGATGGACCCGGTCTGTATAATACACTTTGTTTCAAAAATTATCCAGTCTGATTTTACAGGACTATCTGTTACATGACAGTTTTAACTTATTTGAAGGACAACAAAGATTTTTCTTTTCTGTTTCCAAAGAGCTATTGTCTTTTACAAGGATACATCTGTAACGTTAGCTCAGTTAAAACTGGGGGCCTTTTTACTTTTGCGTTTAGGATGAAAGTTCGCAACCGCGACCGTCATTATACCGGTTTCTGGACGTACGACAACCAATCACGACAATAGCTAAATTCGAACCATAGTTCTTTATTATTCACTGCTGTTGCTGTTTCACAATACTCCCTTCCCAAACAGGTGTTGTTGTTGTGGTCTTCAGTCCTGAGACTGGTTTGATGCAGCTCTCCATGCTACTCTATCCTGTGCAAGCCTCTTCATCTCCCAGTACCTACTGCAACCTACATCCTCCCGAATCTGCCTAGTGTATTCATCTCTTGGTCTCCCTCTACGATTTTTACCCTCCACGCTGCCCTCCAATACTAAATTGGTGATCCCTTGATGCCTCAGAACATGTCCTACCAACCGATCCCTTCTTCTGGTCAAGTTGTGCCACAAACTTCTCTTCTCCCCAATCCTATTCAATACTTCCTCATTAGTTATGTGATCTACCCATCTAATCTTCAGCATTCTTCTGTAGCACCACATTTCGAAAGCTTCTATTCTCCTCTTGTCCAAACTATTTATCGTCCATGTTTCACTTCCATACATGGCTACACTCCATACAAATACTTTCAGAAATGACTTCCTGACACTTAAATCTATACTCGATGACAGCTGTACACCGTCAAATCGGTCGAGCTTGGAGATCCTTACACCCCTTATTGCCGTGCCATTCAGAGGAGCCTCACTGCCTAGAAGTATTCTTACAGAGATGACGCTACATATGTGTTCCGTCCAGTTGAGAAACGAAATTTTCGGAATGTTCACACAACTTTTGAAAAAAAAAAAGATTATCAAGCGAACGGACTGTACTGCTAAGCACAAGAACGGGCACTTTACAAACGACTCCAAGGTACACCTTCTGGTTGGATGTGTAAGTTTAGATCTACCAGAAGTAGTCATGTAAATGCCATAGCCTTGTGAAAGCGGATGGGTTATTTGGAAATATCTTGAACGATGAAAAGATAATGACAGTGAAGGAGTCGATCGATAAAGTTCCGCACTGCCGCCTGATAAACAAAGTAAGAGCCAACGGAATATCAGACCAGCTGCGTGGGTGGATTGAAGAGTTTTTAGCAAACAGAACACAGCATGTTGTTCTCAATGGTGAGGCGTCTACAGACGTTAAAGTAACCATTGGCGTGCCCCAGGGGGGGTGTTATGGGACCATTGCTTTTCACAATATATGTAAATGACTTAGTAGATAGTGTCGGAAGTTCCAAGCGGCTTTTCGCGGATGATGCTGTAGTATACAGAGAAGTTGCACCATTAGAAAATCGCAGCGAAATGCAGGAAGATCTGCAGCGGATAGTCACTTGATGCAGGGAGTGGCATCTGACCCTTAACATAGACAAATGTAATGCATTGCGAATACATGGAAAGAAGGATCCTTTATTGTATGATTATATGATAGCAGAATAATCACTGGTAGCAGTTACTTCTGTAAAATATCTGGGAGTATGCGTACGGAACTATTTGAAGTGGAATGATCATATAAAATTGTTTGTTGGTAAGGCGGGTGCCAGGTTGAGATTGATTGGGAGAGTCCTTAGAAAATGTAGTCCATCAACAAAGGAGGTGGCTTACAAAACACTCGTTCGACCTATACTTGAGTATTGCTCATCAGTGTGGGATCCTTACCAGGTCGGGTTGACAGAGAAGATAGAGAAGATCCAAAGAAGAGGGGCGCGTTTCGTCACAGGGTTATTTGTAAGCGTGATAGCGTTACGGAGATGTTTAATAAACTCAAGTGGCAGACTCTGCAAGAGAGGCGCTCTGCATCACGGTGTAGCTTGCTCTCCAGGTTTCGAGAGGGTGCGTTTCTGGATGAGGTGTCGAATATATAACTCCCCCTACTTATACCTCGCGAGGAGATCACGAATGTAAAATTAGAGAGATTCGAGCGCGCACGGAGGCTTTCCGGCAGTCGTTATTCCCGCGAACCATACGTGACTAGAACAGGAAAGGGAGGTAATGACAGTGGCACGTAAAGTGCCCTCCGCCACACACTGTTGTGTGGCTTGCGGAGTATAAATGTAGATGTAGATGTAGAGGAGGAGAAAAAGAAGAAGAAGAAGAATGACGACAGGCTAAGGAAAAAAATAGCGAGAGTTCACTGAAAATCTGTTGACCTGTCGATGAATACACCACGGAGAGACAATTCGTTTGCTTGTCTGACAAGCAAAAGAAGACGATGGTACATGTTCGCTACAACGTCAGTGGCGTGGTCTGCGCGTTGGCGCCAGTTCGTGTGGTTCGCGGTAGACTGGCGCCAGGCAGTCCGCAGATCTGACAGTGAGTTCGCGTGCTGCGTGATGGCCGCGAATTAAATTAGCCGGCGAGATATAAGCTTCAGCTCGAGGACTCTCCGCCACTGATTCAACAGACGGTCACGAACGCCCGCTGGATGCCGCAGAGATAGCGCGCCCGCTGTGGCCGTGTCACGGGGGAGGCCCCATAAAGCGTTAGAAGGGACGACCGGGAACGCAGCAATGAGCGTAACCACGCGCGCAAAATTCTAGTGCGTTTTTGGCAGACACGTCACGGACCGAACTTACCAGTTTGTGCTATCTCTGCAATGAGCTTTAGCGTTTCCTTTACCTAGCACGCTCCATTACCTACTTGACACAAACGATGACAACAGTCACAATATTGTTACAACATTCAATGATTTCTGTTAATTTCCCGTCATACTCACTTTCAGGGATTGGGAATGATATTGCTTCTTTCTTTATGGGAGAACCAAATTCATACAATCGCTTATTTGATCTTCCAATGCTTCTTGTTCCAACTGTCTGTGGTGCCTGCAGTGGCAACCGTTTTTCACGAGATTTTCTCCACATATCTCTATTTCCATCTAATACCACGCATTATTTATTGGTTCAATTTTTTATTCTTTCCTAATACCTTCAATTTTTATATCTTGTAATTTAGTATGTACTCTATTTTTCCTACGCCCATTTCGTACAAAAATGTCGTGGCGCGGATACCAGGATGAGGCCCGGTAAGGACATGGTTTTGGCGCCTCGTGAGCAATTCAGATGGTTCAAATGGCTCTGAGCACTATGGGACTTAACATCTGAGGTCATCAGTCCCCTAGATTTAGAACTACTTAAACCTAACCAACCTAAGGTCATCACACACATTCATGCCCGAGCCAGGATTCGAACTTGCGGCCGTAACAGCATCGCGGTTCCGGACTGAAGCGCCTAGGACGGCTCGGCCACAGCGGACGGCTCGTGAGCAATTGTCACTGAAGTGGTGCCCGCGGTAATTCTTACAGAACGTCTCAAAAGTGTTTTTACATTTTGCCAGACAAAGTGAAGGACAGCATTCAAGGAAAAGCAAGCAATTGAAGGCAGCTAATTTGTCCGAAAGAAAGGTTATTAATAACCTTCATGCAAGGGGACTATAAATCAGTCTATCTTTTTAAGCCAACATTTGTTTAAAACGTTTTCTAGAAGTGTGAATGAATAATCAATAATCTTCGCCGTTCATACGAAGTACAACGAAAAGGAATACAAGTTTAGTTTTCGTAAGTACTATGATGCTCGGTGTTCGCTGAAAGCCCGTTCATTCTGCTTACTGAAAGGTCGTTCCGCAGTTCAGTCAGTTGCACAGGAAACATCAAAGGTTTTACTGCAAAACAACTTGAATACGCGCCTACGCCTTCTGCAGGCAAATGATTGGAAATGACACACCGTTTCTACGAATTGTAGAGCGGACAATAAACACGAGGCATTGAGGGATAGTTTATGTATCGAGGAGAAATGCTTCTGTTCCCGGGAAATCGCCACTTGATTGTCTGAGTAGAATAACGTTGCAACTGGAACTCTAATGAAGGGAAGAAAAATACGTTCCTCATGATTTTCATATGAAAAAGACTATAAGTTAAATATTTGCAGCGTCATACAGTGGTAGTGTGCCAAATAGGCGGAACTGGAGTGTTTGATCGTAATTCCTACTTGTCTGTTGTTTTCCATTTGGTGGTAAACCTAACGACTGCAGATATTGTGCCAAATGTTTAAAGCATTAGAACGCTTGATGAATCTGTTCGTTCAGCCAAGATGGCCGCCGAGTAAGTGACGCCAGAAACTATTTCCAGAAAGTAAAGTGACTTAGACAGGAATATAATTTAGTTTAACACCGAAAACAAATTGAATACTTGCATTAGTGTATCGTTTAGTCTTGCCGTTAAAGGTTTCACTTTCCTTTGCGTGTTTTTTCAGAAAACACGAAAAGATCGTAACTTCGCGAAGTCGCGTTTAGGCTTAAATTTTGTAAACGTGTTTGTTTCTTGTTTCACGGTAATTTGACTAGTTTCTCGGTAACAAATAAGTAAACTACCGTAAATAGCGTATAGCTTCATTGTTTTAATACAGATTTCAGAAAAACAGCGTAACTTTATACCAGACAATTGGTTATATACATTTGTTTATGGGCCTAATTCTCGTAACTTTTTGGAGAATCAGACTTAAAGTATTTTGTTTAATTGTCCTTTTTTTCATTCCATCGAGTGAAATATATAATAAATTGCGTATACCTTCATTGTTTTAATACAGATCTCAGAAAAACAGCGGAATTTTAAATCAGAAACTTGCTTATATACATTTGTGAGTTGGCTTAATTCTTGTAACG
Organism: Schistocerca americana; assembly: GCF_021461395.2. Lineage (NCBI taxonomy): Eukaryota > Metazoa > Arthropoda > Insecta > Orthoptera > Acrididae > Schistocerca > Schistocerca americana. The sequence goes on along the minus strand of NC_060119.1, from coordinate 1,200,272,442 downwards.
TCTTTTTTTGATTTTCGGTAATTTAATTGATTTATTCTAGCTAAACTATTATCTTTGCCATGAGTGAGAAGTGCCTGACTTGCCGTAGAATTGTTAGTTCCGGGGTTTGGTTTGATGGATGCAGTAGTCTTTTTCACTGGGGGGACTGCAGTGGCGTGGGTGTCGGGGAAGTGGATCAGGCTCATGAGTGGTTGTGTAGGACTTGCAGCAGAGATAGGAAGATGGTGGAACAGAAGGGGAAAATTGCTGCCCTTCAGGCTGAGCTAGATCAGGCTAGGGAAGATCTTGACAGGTTAAGGAGGGAGAAAGGCAAAGAGAGGTGGGAAGTGGCAACAGGTGATGGAACGGGCCTAGAACTAAGTCTGACAGTTTTGTGGTGAATGTCAAAAATACATTTGACCTGTTGCTTCAGTTAGAAACTGATGAGCCTCAAGCAGAGGTAGGTGTAGACAGGACGCAACAAACTTTCAATAGGAAATTGAAAAAGAATGTAGGAAAGTCATCAAAAAGGAAGAAAGTTTTGTTGTTAGGCAGTTCTCATGCCAGAGGTGTAGGCCAACTTCTGCAGGATGAATTAGGACCGGAATACCAGGTCACAAATTTTTTCAAACCAAGTGCTAGAATGGATCAGGTGACAGAGGATTTAGGTTCACTCTGTAAAGGATTTACCAGGGAAGACACCGTGGTTATTGTGGGAGGGCCAGGGATCAGTATCGACAGAGATCCTGAGTACAGCACAAAGTGTGACCTGGTAAAGATTGCGTTGGCATCGAGACACACCAATGTTGAGCTTGTATCTGTCCTGAGACGCCATGACTGGCCTCATTTGAACTCTTCTGTTGGGAGAGTTAATTTGGAGTTGGAAAGGCTGCTTGGGTCGGGTGCGGGGGCTCATATTGGTGTGGTTCCTGTTGATTCTCTCAGTAGGTGGGACTATACCAGGCACGGCCTACGTCTCAACAAGAAAGGGAAGGGTAAGCTGGCTGGGGTAATAGCAGGAAATTTAAGAGGGGGAGGCACTGCCATGAATGGTAAAATACCAGTGGTTACAGGTGTTGGAGCAGCACCGTTTTTAGGATAGGTAAGACAGAAGGATGTCAAGTTCTACGAGAGGTCAGGATTGAAACAAATTTTCAGTTTAGGAATGAAATTAAACAGCACAATTGTAGCACATTGGATCACCAATCACAGCTGTCAATTATAAATTTTCACCAGTCACCCGAAATTTTATCTCCACCCAGTTGTATCCCAGTCCTAGATAATTGCATTAATGAATTAAAGTCACCCAACCCAGTTGACATAATCTGCCTCTCTGAACACCATGTGGCCACTGGTACAGGAACTAGGCCTAAGCACAATGAGAAACTCAGACAGGAGAGCACTGAAAATGTTAGAATAAGGAAGGGTACTCATAAAAGTATAATTAAAAATAATGTTAGCATATTTGATCAAAATATTGGGAGTTTGAAGAATAAAATAGATGAGCTTTTGGTTTGTTTAGAAGATTTAGAAGCTGAGGATGAAATAGATATACTATGCCTGTCTGAGCATCACATTGTTACTGATATGGATAAGGTAAATGTAAGTGGATATAAGCTCTCTGCACATGTAATTAGAGAAAATATGGAGAAAGGAGGAGTTGATATATATATCAATAGTTATAATTGTGAGAAAAGTATAGAAACAAAAAAGTTTTGTGTAGAGAAACATATAGAAGCATGTGCCTGTGAGCTTAAATTAAATAAAGGCACATTTATAATTGTAACTGTCTATAGGTCCCAATCGGGAAATTTTCATCTCTTTCTGAAAAATTTGGACTCCTTGTTGTGCTATCTGTCAGACAGGGGGAAGCAAATTATTATTTGTGGGGACTTCAATGTAGATTCTCTGAAAGAGGGTAATAGGAAAAATGACCTTGAAGTATTACTCGGTTCTTTCAATTTGACACCTATTATTGATTTTCCTACTCGGGTGGTAAAGGATAGCAGCTCACTGATAGATTACTTCTTTATAGACCAAGAAAAGTTTAACCAGATAAATGCTCAGCCTGTTGAGAATGGTCTTTCTGATCATGGTGCACAGCTAGTTGCAATATATGACATAGCTCCATTCGGCAGTACTAAACAGTCCTCCAAAGTAGTACGTTCAGCCAACGATTTAACAATTGCAAATTTCAGGGAAAGCCTACAGAAGTTAGACTGGGATGAGGTGTACCGTGAACCTGATGCCAATTTAAAATGTAATTTATTTCATGACACCTTTGTAGATGCATTTGAAAACTGCTTCCCCAAGAAAATAGTTAAATATACACGTAAGGAACCATGTAACAAACCATGGCTTACTAAGGGTATAAAAATATCTTGTAACCGGAAAAGGGAAATGTATCTGACAGCAAGGAAGAGTAGTGACCCAGAAACTATCAAACATTATAAAAACTACTGTGCTATATTATGAAAAGTTATTAAAAATTCCAGAACATTTTATATCATGTCTGAAATCAGCAACTCTGATAATAAAATTAAAACAATTTGGAATATTATTAAAAGAGAAACAGGTCAACCAAGAGCACAGGAAGGCAGTATTACCATCAAATTGATTGAAAACTTTACGAACAAAAAGTCAGAAGTTGAAAATTTTTTTAATAATCATTTTCTAAATGTCACATGGTTATTTGTAAGCGTGATAGCATTACAGACATTTTCTAAATGTTGTGGATATAGTAGGATCAAGGTGTTCATTAGAAGACGCTAGGCTGTTAATGAAGAGGCCATAACTATGCAATTTGATACAATTGACATCTCACCCACTTCTTCCTCTGAAATTAGGAAAATAATAAACTTGCTTAAAAGCAAAAACTCACATGGAATTGATGGCATTTCCAGCAAAATACTAAAAGCTTGTTCTCAACAAATAAGTAAGATTCTCAGCCACCTGTGTAATAGCTCTCCGGAACAGGGTATTTTCCCTGACAGCCTGAAATATGCTATTGTTATACCTTCATATCGTAGTACCCGTGGTCTAGGGGTAGCGTCTTTGATTCGTAATCAAACAAAAAAAAAAAAATTTCGGTCCCCGGTTCGATCCCCACCACTGCCTCAATTTTGATAAATAATCAGCATTGGCGGCCGAAGACTTCCGGCATAAGAAGTCAACCACATTCTGCCAACGGCGTTGTAAAAGAGGGCGGAGGAGCGGATAGAGGTTCAGGGCACTCTCTTGTCCTAGGGGTGGGAAATTGCCCCTAAAGGCGGAAGAATCAGCAATGATCAACGACATGAGGATTGCAGAAGGCAATGGAAACCACTGCATTAAAGACACGTAAGGTTTATCCACAGGACATGTGGCTTCCGGGAGGGGACTGCCAAGGGGGAGGTTACCATGAGAAAAAGCTTGAATAATCAACGAAAGGATAACGTTCTACGAGTCGGGGCGTGGAATGTCAGAAGCTTGAACGTGGTAGGGAAACTAGAAAATCTGAAAAGAGAAATGCAAAGGCTCAATCTAGATATAGTAGGGGTCAGTGAAGTGAAGTGGAAGGAAGACAAGGATTTCTGGTTAGATGAGTATCGGGTAATATCAACAGCAGCAGAACATGGTATAACAGGTGTAGGATTCGTTATGAATAGGAAGGTAGGGCAGAGGGTGTGTTACTGTGAACAGTTCTGTGACCGGGTTGTTCTAATCAGAATCGACAGCAGACCAACACCGACAACGATAGTTCAGGTATACATTCCGACGCAGCAAGCTGAAGATGAACAGATAGAGAAAGTGTATGAGGATATTGAAAGGGTAATACAGTATGTAAAGGGGGACGAAAATCTCATAGTCATGGGCGACTGGAATGCAGTTGTAGGGGAGGGAGTAGAAGAAAAGGTTACAGGAGAATATGGGCTTGGGACAAGGAATTAAGGAGGAGAAAGACTAATTGAGTTCTGTAACAAGTTTCAGCTAGTAATATCGAACACCCTGTTCACGAATCACAAGAGGAGGAGGTATACTTGGAAAAGGCCGGGAGATAAGGGAAGATTTCAATTAGATTACATCATGGTCAGACAGAGATTCCGAAATCAGATACTAGATTGTAAGGCGTACCCAGGAGCAGATATAGACTCAGATCACAATATAGTAGTGATGAAGAGTAGGCTAAAGTTCAAGACATTAGTCAAAAAGAATCAATACGCAAAGAAGTAGGATACGGAAGTACTAAGGAATAACGAGATACGTTTGAAGTTCTCTAACGCTATAAATACAGCAATAAGGAATAGCGCAGTAGGCAGTACAGCTGAAGAGGAATGGACATCTCTAAAAAGGGCCATCACAGAAGTTAGGAAGGGAAACGTAGGTACAAAGAAGGTAGCTGCGAAGAAACCATGGGTAACAGAAGAAATACCTCTGTTGATTGATGAAAGGAGGAAGTACAAACATGTTCTGGGAAAATCAGGAATACAGAAATACAAGCCGCTGATGAATGAAATAAATAGGAAGTGCAGGGAAGCTAAGACGAAACGGCTGCAGGAGAAATGTGAAGACATCGAAAACGATATGATTGTCAGAAGGACAGACTCAGCATACAGGAAAGTCAAAACAACCTTTGGTGACATTGAAAGCAACGGTGGTAACATTAAGAGTGCAACGGTAAATCCACTGTTAAATGCAGAGGAGGGGGCAGATAAGTGGAAAGAATACTTTGAAAGCCTCTATGAGGGTTCCCGGGTTCGATTCCCGACGGGGTCAGGGATTTTCTCTGCCTCGTGATGGCTGGGTGTTGTGTGATGTCCTTAGGTTAGTTAGGTTTAAGTAGTTCTAAGTTCTAGGGGACTGATGACCACAGATGTTAAGTCCCATAGTGCTCAGAGCCATTTGAACCATTTGAAACTCTATGAGGGTGAAGATTTGTCTGATGTTCAAAAATGGCTCTGAGCATTATGGGACTCAACTGCTGTGGTCATCAGTCCCCTAGAACTTAGAACTACTTAAACCTAACTAACCTGAGGACATCACACACATCCATGCCCGAGGCAGGATTCGAACCTGCGACCGTAGCAGTCGCACGGTTCCGGACTGCGCGCTTAGAACCGCGAGACCACCGCGGCCGGCTTTGTCTGATGTGATAGAGGAAGAAACAGGAGTCGATTTAGAAGAGACAGGGGATCCAGTATTAGAATCGGAATTTAAAAGAGCTTTGGAGGACTTACGGTCAAATAAGGCAGAAGGGATAGATAGCATTCCATCAGAATTTCTAAAATCGTTGGGGGAAGTGGCAACAAAACGACTATTCACGTTGGTGTGTAGAATATATGAGTTTGGCGATATACCATCTGACTTTCGGTAAAGCATCATCCACACAATTCCGAAGACGGCAAGAGCTGACAAGTGCGAGAATTATGGCACAATCAGTTTAGCAGCTCATGCATCGAAGCTACTTACAAGAATAATATACAGAAGAATGGAAAAGAAAATTGAGAATGTGCTAGGTGAAGATCAGTTTGGCTTTAGGAAAAGTAAAGGGACGAGAGAGGCAATTCTGACGTTAAGGCTAATAATGGAAGCAAGGTTAAAGAAAAATCAAGACACTTTCATAGGATTTGTCGACCTGGAAAAAGCGTTCGACAATATAAAATGGTGCAAGCTGTTCGAAATTCTGAAAAAAAAGTAGGGGTAAGCTATAGGGAGAGACGGGTCATATTCAATATGTACAACAACCAAGAGGGAATAATAAGAGTGGACGATCAAGAACGAAGTGCTCGTATTAAGAGGGGTGTAAGACAAGGCTGTAGCCTTTGGCCCCTACTCTTCAATCTGTACATCGAGGAAGCAATGATGGAAATAAAAGAAAGGTTCAGGAGTGGAATAAAAATACAAGGTGAAAGGATATGACTGATACGATTCGCTGATGACATTGCTATCCTGAGTGAAAGTGAAGAAGAATTAAATGATCTACTGAACGGAATGAACAGTCTAATAAGTACACAGTATGGATTGAGAGTAAATCGGAGAAAGACGAAGGTAATGAGAAGTAGTAGAAATGAGAACAGCGAGAAACTTAACATCAGGATTGATGGTCACGAAGTCAATGAAGTTAAGGAATTCTGCTACCTTAGCAGTAAAATAACCAATGATGGACGGAGCAAGGAGGACATCAAAAGCAGACTCGCTATGGCGGAAAAGGCATTTATGGCCAAGAGAAGTCAACTAATATCAATTACCGGCCGTAATTTGAGGAAGAAATTTCTGAGGATGTGCGTCTGGAGTACAGCATTGTATGGTAGTGAAACATGGACTGTGGGAAAACCGGAACAGAAGAGAATCGAAGCATTTGAGATGTGGTGCTATAGACGAATGTTGAAAATTAGGTGGACTGATAAGGTAAGGAATGAGGAGGTTCTACGCAGAATCGGAGAGGAAAGGAATATGTGGAAAACACTGATAAGGGGAAGGGACAGGATGATAGGACATCTGCTAAGACATGAGGGAATGACTTCCATGGTACTAGAGGGAGCTGTAGAGGGCAAAAACTGTAGAGGAATACAGAGATTGGAATACGTCAAGCAAATAATTGAGGACGTAGGTTGCAAGTGCTACTCTGAGATGAAGAGGTTAGCACAGGAAAGGAATTCGTGGCAGGCCGCTTCAAACCAGTCAGCAGACTGATGACAAAAAAAAAAAAAACCTTTGCATAAAAAAGGGGATAGATCTGATGTCAACAATTACCGTCCATTCTCCCTTCTAACAGCTTTATCCAAAATTTTTGAGAAAGTAATGTATTCAAGAGTAGCTTCACATATCAGTAAAAATGAAGTACTAATAAAATGTCAGTTTGGTTTCCAGAAAGGTTTTTCAACATAAAATGCCATATATGCTTTCACCAATCAAATTTTGAATTATCTGAATAACCGAACAGGGCCCATTGGGATTTTTTGTGATCACTCAAAGGCTTTTGATTGTGTAAATCATTAAATTCTGCTAGACAACCTCAAGTATTGTGGCATGAGTGGGACAGTGCACAAATGGTTTAATTTGTACCAAACGGGAAGAGTGCAGAAAGTTGAAATAGGCAGTTCTCATAATATGCAAAGATCAGCACATTCCTCAAACTGGGGAACTATCAAGAATGGGGTTCCACAAGGGTCGGTCTTGGGTCCTTTGTTGTTCTTAATAGATATTAATGACTTTCCATTCTATATTCATGAAGAGGCAAAGTTAGTTCACTTTGCCGATGATACAAGTATAGTAATCACACCTGACAAACGAGAATTAACTGATGAAATTGTCAATAATGTCTTTCAGAAAATTACTAAGTGGTTCCTTGTGAATGGACTCTTATTGAATTTTGATAAAACACAGTACATACACTTCCATACAGTAAATTGTATGATGCCATTAATAAATATAGACCTTAATCAGAAGCATACAGCTAAGGTAGAATATTCAAAATTTTTAGGTGTGTCCATTGATGAGATATTAAATTGGAAGAAACACATTGATGATCTGCTGAAACGTTTGAGTGCAGCTACTTATGCAATAAGGGTCATTGCAAATTTTGGTGATAAATATCTTAGTAAATTAGCTTACTACGTCTATTTTCACTCGTTGCTTGCATATGACATATATTTTAGGGTAATTCATCACTGAGGAATAAAGTATCTATTGCACGAAAGCGTGTAATCAGATTAATAGCTGGAGTCCACCCAAGATCATCCGGCAGACATTTATTTAAGGATCTAGGGATATTCACAGTAACTTCTCAGTATATATACTCTCTTATGAAATTTGTTATTAACAACCAAACCCAATTCAAAAGTAATAGCAGTGTGCATAACTACAATACTAGGAGAAAGGATGATCTTCACTATTCAAGATTAAATCTACCTTTGGCACAGAAAAGGGTGAATTATACTGCCACTAAAGTCTTTGGTCACTTACCAAATAGTGTCAAAAGTCTGACAGATAACCAACAAGTATTTAAGAAGAAATTAAAAGATTTTCTGAGTGACAATTCCTTCTACTCCATAGAGCAATTTTTAGATATAAATTAAGAAAAAAAAGGAAAAAAAAAACAAAAAAAATTTAAAAGAAAACAAAAAAAGATAAAAGTTGTTATATTAACTTAATTATGTTGTTAAATTAACTTAATTATGTCATGTATTGGAAAATTTGTCTCGTTCCACATCATTACGAAATATCGTATTCATGATCCATGGAACTAGTATTAATCTAATCTAATCTAATCTAATTTTTCACTGTTGTAGGCCAGAAATTCCTCGTTATAGGGCACAGTTTCACGCACGTCACAGAGATTTGGTCTATAAAGAGAGGAAAAGAATATTCTTTCACGTAAGCTACATCATCCACATGACGGGACTCCAGTCATTGCCAACGCCAAGGACAACGGGTTCCTTCTCTTGAGATGGAACTATTGTATTTCAGGGATTTTAGCATCCTATAAGAAGGGTTGCATAGCGGCTCATTCAAAACATAGCATGTCTGACTGCAAATTCCATCTGACGATCCTAACACAGAAAAAGTCATAACATCGTGCAACCGTGAGCTTGTCAAATCGCTGGAAAGAAACATGGAGATACAGGGAAAATAAGTCTGCCGCCAGATACCAGTTTTCCCTATCTTCTATGGTCAACTTCTACCAATAATTAGTGCGAAGAAGTGACATGTGACAGTATGTCCCAGCTAAAAACAGAATTTCTATGAGCAACTACCAAGTGAACAGGCGATATGCACGTCCGTCTGGGAAAACCCATTGGCTGAGAACAGAAAATGTGATCCTGATTTTTCATCTTCAGTATCATTTTTCCGTATCATCTGCCGCTACTTTTGTAGAATTGTGCTGCAGTAAATATTACGTATTTCAACCTGTGCAGTTGTACTTTCTTCATACAAGCTTTACATTTCTACAATAAGTAACACAGATAAAAACAAGAATGTTTTGGCAGTACAATGTAGTTAGTTCAGGAAAGTAAATTTATTAATAACTCACAATTAATAAAATGGTGCGGCCTGTTATGCCGTGACCTGAAAGATTTCACTTTAAAACCCAAAGTTTCGTCCCTATTTGCGGAGGACATTTTCAAGGCGGTGGTACCTACTTTGAATGTCCGATTCACAAGCTGGCTCCCTTCTGACTGCAGCAAAATTTCGCCTCCGCTGGCTTCCGCGCAGTGGCGTGACGTCACATGTTCTGAATACTCGAGCGCAATTGGCCGTTGTAGACTGTCGTCGTCCGCTGTTGCTATCGCCCCATTGTGGATGACTGGTACACTTCCTCAGCACCAGAGTCCCGATGTTATTCACTTTCACACCCTCTTCCTTCCTTTTGAAATTCCTCAGATATTTCATAATCCCTAGGCGTCTCTGTATAACTCTCCATGGTATCTGCTTGTGGTCGCCAGTACTTCAGTACTACGAGCATGAATGTGGTGGTCCGCGGCCAGCAAAGCATGTTCCGCAACAGCTGATCTGTCAGTCTCCCCTCTTCTGCAATTTCTCTTGTACTCTTCTAGGCGTTTTTTGACCGTTACTTTTGTAATATCCACGTACACCTCCACACAGCGACGCGGAATACTAGAAATTCCTGCTTTTTCCAGTGGTTAGGGAGCATCCTACGCCGATTTTCGGTGATCTTGTATTTTCAGGATCGGTTTGTATATTACTGCAAAGTTCCGCATCTTCACGATATTTCCTATGCGGTCAGTAACGTCCTTAACGAATTGCAGGAAAACTTACGATTTCACCGACGCTTGAGAGTCGCTATGATTTCGACGTGGTGGTCTTGACGCTCTCTTCACCTTAGCGAACTCTTGAGCAATGCATTGGTGAGATGATTTAATTCTGCTTCAAGTAGCTCTGGTTCGCAGGTTTTCCTTGCTCTATCTGCCGACGTTTTTATAATGCCTTGCTTTTGTTGGTCGTGGTGGGTAGAGGTCTGCGTGCGCGGGATTTCGATAAACCGCGTGACGCGAGCTACAACTCTATTTCATTAAAACTAGCACATCAACAAAATTTAACCTTCCAACTGGTTTGTCCTCTATGGTAAACTGAATTATCAGATTGATCCCGTTGAGACGTTTGTGAAAACGATCCAGTTCCTCCCTGTCATGCTGCCGTAAAACATACGTATCATCCACGTACCGGAACAAAATATTTGGTTCCTTGTTCGCAGTTTCCAGTGCCTGCTCCTCGGATTTTTCCATAAAGAAGTTCTCTATAACGGGGCTTAAGGGGCTAACCCTAGCGACACCATCCATCCGTCTGTTCATAGAACTCATCGTTACATTTGAAATGCGTGGTTGTGAGGCAATATTTAAACAGTTCTGAAACATCTAGAGGAAGAATACGACTCAGCTGTTGCAACACATCATTGAGCAGAATCATACGTAGTGAATAGCTGTACCACATCAAAATGTCCTCCTCACGTGGGGACAGAACGTTTGATTCTGAAGCATGGCATAGTAGGCCTGAACATTTTATTAATTTAGACATTTATGGTCGTGAAAGTTTAGGCTGTGTAGTAACTGTAACAAAAAGAAGCAGAATGACGTTTACCTTTCATACACCATCTGCATGAAGAAAGCCCAAATAGACAAACATAAATTACTGTGTTATGAAGTTATTAATAAAATAGTGTTTTTGTTCTTCTCTGTAATTTGCCTTTGTTAGTTGCAAAGTTTTTCTGGTGGACGATTCCATTATCCATCATAAATACATTACCGTTAACGAGATTTTGTTGATAACCTGTCTCGTTTAGTTCTCCAGCAATGTTCTGCCATGCTTTGCCTTGCGCACTGGGATTTCAATCGTCTTGACGATTATGGTCGTTTAACTGAGGACACTTTTCTGTCACTTCACAAAACTTTACATAAACTCTGAATCATATGGCAGTTTGACCCTAGGAGGTAATGAAAACTGCAGCGCGCCACTTAGACGTCTCGCTACGCTTTCCTTCGGTGACGACAAACGCACCATGAAGCGACGCATCCTCACCATGCCATCTTTGTGTGAACTGCGTCATTTGTTTACATGGAGGCTGCTCGAAACAGCGTTACGTCCCCGCCAGACGTCCCCACCACGCCATTTCTGTGTGAAGTGGCCCTCGTTTCCTAATCTTGAATTCTATTTATCCATCGCTTACTTAGGATCCAGATGCCCCAGCAGCGCAGAAGTACAGGAGCTGTCATAGCTACGTTAATTTTAATTTTAATTTTAATTTCTTCAGTGTATATACATAAGTTATTTATGTCTTATTACAACTGATTAATTTTACTAGACTTAATCAAATTTTGAAATCATGAAGGTTCTCTCTTAATTGACACCCTGTATTTGATTGTTAAATTTTATTAATTTTACTTGCTTTTTAAAATTTTTGAAAGTCTCAGAGTTCAAATTTTGAATCTTGTCTTTCTTTCATTATCGTGGTATGCTTTCATTGTAATACTTGTGATTTTAACGCATTATATGTACAGTCATGAATGTTACCAGTGATGTTCGATCCCATATGGCCCAATCCTTTCTTCCAGAGCAACCAAAATGCAAGATGTGCGCTATCCCCTTGTAAGGTGGAAGAATAAATAGTCAGATTCACACCTTACTTGAGACCTTTACAAATCGCAATGAGAAGGTGAAGATGACACCTAACGTAAATAGACAGTTATGAGAACATTTGCCTATCAATAAGTAATGCAAAAAGGGATAGCAGTCAATCGATGGTAACTAACACACCATTCCTATACAATGTATGTCTTTGAGCGGAATGTAGTCAAGTCGCTTTTAGTTTTGAAAAGACAGCTCCACAATGGCGTAGCGAAACTGCGCTGCGAGAGTTACACCGGTGACAACTTAAAGGGGTGGCAGGAAAGAGGACAGCGACCCTGGGCCAGACGATTCAAGCTGGAGGGCTGCCTGTAGCGATGGCATCGTACGAGGGCAGAGAAGAAGCTTTAGAAAACAGCGTCTCGAAATTCCTACGGGAGATGAACAAAAGCAAGTGACGCATTTTCGTCCAGCGAGTGCGACACATGGAAAGGTCAATGTACTCTAAGCGTCTAGAACGGCACAAAAAGTCCGATTGGCGGAAACTCACTAGGAAGGAGAGAACTACTGAAGCTACGACGCAGTTTGATAGAAGGGACGTTACGATTGGAAGAGAGTGTTTCTACAAAATGAGAGGAACGCTCCTATCGGTCGAAAAAAGCCGTGACGTGATAAAGGAACCCAAGTGGAGGGAGGCAGTTCTGAGATGAGAGGACAAGAGAGAAATTTTGGTAGTGGAGTCTTCTCTGAACTGGCGTCAAATGCAGAACAGAGCCCTTAACGCTCCGTACGACGCAGAGAAAGAATTGGTGTGGACACTGCGTTCACAGTGGCTGCACTCCAGCTGAAATTAGCTGTAGCAACATTTAGCTCCAACTGTGGAGAAACAAACCAGCCAAATTAGTTAACTTTTCTTGAGAGAACTGAGAGGGCACTATAATATGCGAGCTGCTCCAACCATGCACGTGTATATCGCCATTAGGGCTGAGTACATGTTTTCCATCATAACGAGAAACATAGGGAAAGTTTGTGCTGGAAAGTTCAGCAAAGGTCAGATTAGTTTTGTAGGAATTTCAGTGGGAGAGAGTGGCCTTGCAGACAGCACCACGAAGCAGCCTAAGGTAAATACCGCGTGCAGAGGAGTAAACTTCGTTAGTTTACCAGCTTGCGTCCACTGTCAACTCGAGCAGCCCTTGGGTAACCTTGCGCTCAAATTTGTCACTTGACTAACCATCCACTGTAGACTTGATTGTCATCCTAAATAGTACTGAACTTTGAACCGGGATTGTACGATTTTCGTAGTACTGACCAACATCATAACGTATGTGTAGGAGCAAATTTTTAAAGAAACGTCCAATTAAACTTTCATTAGGATTAATGTAAACAAATTTCCAATTAAACTTTCATAATATTGTGCTTAAGATTAATGCTCTTTTAGAGAGTTAATATTTAACATTGTAGTGTATAAACTTATTTCACTTTTGATGTTGGCAAGATGCATTATCCACTGCGCTGTTATTATGTTGGCTAGTTGAAAATTGTGTGAAAAGCTATAATTTGGTCAGAAACATTGCGACATTAATCTTGTCTTTTCGCCTCACACAGTTGTTCTCAATTCAAGAATAAGCAAGCAAAAATCACAAAACCCCCGCAACCTTACAACCTGGATGTTAAAAAAGGCGAAACATGGTTCTCAACAGGGTGTATGATCACGAAGAACAGCAATACGTGCTCTGGAATGAGTTCCCCTGCCACAAGTTTTTCAAGGAGCTCTTGAGGCAAGGCGTTCCATTTGTACACCAGTGCAGGTGATAATTGTTGAATGGTCGTTGGTGCATGGGGATGTGCTGCAGCACGTGTCTCCAACGCTATCTCCCACGTGCTCGGTGGGATTTATGTCGGAAAATAGGCGGGGCATTTCTTTCGTCGAATATCCTCTCGTTCCAAGAGTCCTCCATCAGCGCTGATCAATGAAGTCGCGCACTATCATGCGAATGTATCCCTGAAAGGACATGGGGAAGCAGAACAGTGTCACTATAGGGATCACTTGTGGGAGTTCGTTCTTTTTTTTTCAGTCATTAGTCTTCTGATTCGTTTGATGCAGTCCACCACGAATTCCTCTTCTGTGCCAAACTCTTCATCTCAGAGTAGTACCTGCAACAGACGGCCTCAATTACTCGCTGGATGTATTCCAATCTCTGTCTCGCTCTGACGCTTTTGCCTTCTACAGCTCCCTCTTGTCCCATGGAAGTCATTCCTCGATGCCTTAAGGAATGCATTTTTGCCGTTGCTAGATTGTTTTTGATGTCCTCCTTGCTCAGTTCGTCTTATTTTACTACCTAGGTAGGAGAAATCCGTAACTTCATTTACTTCGTGACCATCAAACCTGATGTTAATTTTCTCTCTATTCTTATTTCTGCTACTTCTCGCTAGTTTCGTCTTTCTTCGATTTACTCTCAGTCCATATTCTGTACTCTTTACAGTGTTCGTTCCGTTCAGCGGATCATGTAATTCTTCTTCACTTTCACTCAGGATAGCAACGTCATCAGCGAATCATATCATTGGTATCCTTTCGGCTTAAATTTTAATTCCGTTATTCACCTTTTCTTTTATTTCCATCATTGCTTCATCGATGTACAGATTGAACAGTAAGGTCCAAAGACTACATACCTGTCTTACACCCTTTTTAATCCGAGCACTTCGTTCTTGGTGTCCACTATTATTATTCCCCCTTTAGCTCTTGTACCTATTGTATTATCCGTCTCTCCCAATAGCTTACCTTTATTTTTCTCAGAATTTCGAACATCTTGCACCATTTTACATTGTCTAACGGTTTTCCGTGGTCGTCAGATCCTAGGAAGGTGTCTTGATTTTTCTTCAGTCTTGCTTCGATTATCAAACGAAACGTCAGAATTACCTGTCTGGTGCCTTTACCTTTCCTACAGTCAACGTGATCGCCGCATAGCACATCCTCAATTTTCTTTTCCATTCTTCTGTATATTTCTGTTATCAGCAACTTGGATGCATGAGCTGTTAAACTTATAGTGAGATAATTATCTCACTTGTCAGCTCTCGCAGGCTTCGAAATTGTGTGGATGGTAATTTTCCGTTAACCATCTGATATGTCGCTAGACTCTTACATTCTACACACCAACGCAAACAGCCATTTTGTTGCCTCTTCCCCCAATGATTTTAGAAATTCTGAGGGAATGTTATCCGTCCCTTCTGCCTTATTTCATCTTAAGTCCTCCAAAGCCGTTTTAATTTCTGATTTTAATACTGGTTCCCTCATCTCTTCTAAATCGACTCCTGTTCCTTTTTCTATCACATCAGACAAATCGTCCTCCTCATAGAGGCTTTCAGTGTATTCTTCCCATCTATCAGTTCTCTCGTCTCCAGTATACAGTGGAATTCTCGTTCCACTCTTAATGTCACCGAAGGTTGTTTTGACCTTTCTGTATGCTGAATCTGTCTTTACGACAATCATTCCTGTTGTGATTTCTTCACATTTTTCATACGGCCATTTCGTCTTAGCTTCCCTGTACTTCCTAGTTATTTCATTCCTCAGCGGCTTGTATTTCTACATTCTTGATTTTCCTGAAACACTTTTGTACTTCCTCCTTTCATCGATCACCTTAAGTATTTCACCTGTTACCCATGCTGTGGGTGTACCGCGTTCAGGGACCTGGAGGTCAGTACACCCTTGCAACATTAAGCCTCCCCACACCGTAACGTCTGGGCCACCGAAACGATCATGTTAGACAACGTTACTGGGTGCATTACATGCTCCCAGCTCTCGTCATAGGACCATACGTCGAGAATAACAACTAAGACTGAGTCTGATGACATTCGAGAAGAACACTTGACACCACTTCTCGGCGGTCCTGTTCACATGAATCCCCTCTTGGGCACTGTGCGATGCAGCGGTCATCTATTAAAAATGATTCAAATGGCTCTGAGCACTATGGGCTATCATCTGAGGTCATCAGTCCTCTAGAACTTAGAACTACTTATACTTAACTTATCTAAAGACATCACACACATCCATGCCCGAGGCAGTCGCGTGGTTCCGGACTGAAGCGCCTAGAACCGCTCGGCCACCGCGGTCAGCTTGGTCATCTACTGCTGTTGTTGACCGTGGTTGGCCAAGCTCTACTGGACTCGCATTCGGGAGGACGACGGTTCAATCCCGTCTCCAGCCATCCTGATTTAGGTTTTCCGTGACTTCCCTAAATCGTTTCAGGCAAATATCGGGATGGTTCCTTTGAAAGGGCACGGCCGATTTCCTTCCCAATCCTTCCCTAACCCGAGCTTGCGCTCCGTCTCTCATGACCTCGTTATCGACGGGACGTTAAACACTAACCACCACCACCGCCAAGCTCTCCCTTCGGATCGCTTCTGATATATGTAAGACAATGGTGTGAGCGCGTATCTGCCGAGCGAAACGTGAAGGTGTAAGAATGTACATGCTTAAAATTTATACTTTGCTTTACACTGTAATATCTTCTTGGTTGGAAGAGGGTTTTCTGTTCATAAATATTGCTAAGTTTTCTTGGAATGTTTAGCTGTAATATAACTGAGTCAGCAATGTGCTTTTGGAAGAACGAAATTTGGATGAAAAGAGTCACACACACCTCGACCTGACCCTTCCATTCATTGAAACTGTGTAATTGATTCAGAAAAGAGAAAGTATTGAAATTAAAGTAAGTATAGCGCTCTCATTCAGTCTGGTGTAGGTTGCACTACTTATGCGTAGATAAAGAGGGTGAAGAAGAGTGGCCTGGATTGGAGAGCTGCAGCGAACTAGTGTTCGTACTTAAGACTCACGCCAGATGTTTAGGGAGAGTGCTTCAGTCAACACTGTCAAATACTTTCGCTGAATCTACGGATATTGTAAATGTACGAGGGTTTCCTAGAAAGCAATGCACCGCATTTTTCTTCTTCAACAATTATTTATTGAACTTAATCGGAATCACACACACGAAAGAATGGTGTTTTATCAACAGACCCAAATTTTCCACGTAATCAACATCCTGTTCTATGGCATTCCTCTAGCACTAAACAAGAGCGTGTATGCCCTATCGGTACCAGCCCTTGTCCTGGTGGCGGAGCCGGTGCTTCACTGTCTGAATCACCTCCTCATCTTTCTCAAAATTTCTTCCATGAATGGCATCCTTTAACTGCCAATGACGACATCAGCTGGCTGCAACATGTCAGGTGTGACAGCCGATGATGGTCTCTCCGACCGCTGCAAATCGTGGAGCTTCATCTAACCGCCTTCTGATGACGTCACCCTCCGTGCTCAGCGACTAACTGTACTTTCGTCGACAGCAGATGCTCCAGAGACCTAGCACAAGCATTTGTCAATACTCCCCACATTTCATTTCTCTGCAGTGAGAAACTCAATAACGGCACGTTAATTGTAATGAACATCACCTACAGACGCCATTTTGTCCTGCAGCTACGCTATCTGTCGAAAGTGACGGAAACTTGTCGCGCTCACTCAGGAGACTTCAAATAATATATACGTAACGTTTCGCATGCGTAGCATTGTTTTCGGCTGAGAATAAAATGCGGTGCATTACTTTCTAGGCAACGCTCGTTAAATTGCCTTATCACCTTATCTTATAATAAATATCCTAAGGCCAATAGCTCCTCACCTGTTCTTACAATTCTTCATGTTAGTGTAGTTAAAGCCTTATCGGAACGGCTAATCACTCTCCGGGAATATGATTTCATTATAAAGAAGTACGCTTGTCTTAAAGGGAGTACGAATTTTCAACTTAATTTCTTTAAAACAGTGTCAAACTTTGTTGATTATGGGTAGGATATAAGTGGTCTTTGTACATTTCCAGAAAGCAAGCACGCGTTTCTTTTTCTGACAACTCCATGTTCGGAGTGTAATTATTCCGGAAAATGTTTTTAGGCGACCCGCAGTCCGAACAACTGCACCGCAGCGACGCGCAGAGCTTGGAAATAGGACTCTCCGCGGCAGTGGCACGTTCTGCGTCTAGCGTAATGCTATCCCCCTTAGGTGCTCCATTTCGCGAGTTTTCTCATTTCGAGGTGCAATCCCATATCAGTTGGCCCGAACTGCACTCCTTCCCCGGAGCTCACACGATGTGGCTGGCCGGAACGGAAACAAATGTAGGTACCGTACCGTCTACTGAAGTCGCAGACCCATTTCGGAGCGCTGCGAGAGGTTTGAAGTCCACATTTCACATCGTACTCAATATACTTCTAAGGGAATTCATGTCACACGATTTACTGCATATTAGCTTCCAGTCTTCCATTTAATTTTTATTTGTGAGACCTTACGCTAAAACTTGTTACTTGCCCGTGATAGATAGATATTCAATGAAGTACTGAATGTTCAGATGTGTGTGAATTTCTAAGCGACCAATCTGCTGAGGTCATCGGTCCCTAGAATTACACACTACTTAAACTAACTAATGCTAAGAACATCACACACATCCATGCCCGAGGGAGGACTCGAACCTCCGGTGGGAGGGGCCGCGCAATCCGTGACATGGAGCCTCAAACCGCACGGCCACTCCGCGCGCAAACAAATGTATGTTTACATTTCTGATTTAGTGCACATTTAATATTTTATACCATTAGTATATAAATTCTAAGCAGGACATACAGACTTCTTTTAATCTCGATTTTTTTCCTTCCATAATTAATGACACAGTTTAAATAAATGGAAGGGGTAGGTCGTGGTGAGTGTCACGTATTTCTTTCAAACCGAATTTCTCCAAAACAACATTGCTGAATCAATTTCATTACAGGAAACGACTTTAAAAATTGCAGAAAAATACTGCATCTAATCATAGAGATCTTACAGTGAAAATTTAAATAACTACGTGGAGACATCTTCACAGTTTCCTCTAAAGGTACCAGAAGACAAGTTAAAATAATTTTAGAAAAAGCACCGTAACAACAGGCACAACCTCTCCAATAAAACCGTACACTTAAAACTCGTAACCTGTAAACCACTAATATCCATGCATAGAAAATACTACTGGAGGAATAATTGGCATTAAATTCTATGAAAATTTTACGTATGACGGGTATTTAGTAAACAATACAACATATTCGTTTTGCTCCGACCATTTCGGTTGAAAAATGCGGAATGTGTTGCGAGAAATAGTGCAATATCCCGCTTCAGTCCCTGTAGTTTCATGAAGTTCCGCTAGGTAATAGAGCTATACGTAGTCTTCAAAACGGGCTCTGTAACGGAGATGAATTCCAAGCAGAGAGCTGTCATTGAGTGTCTTTTGGAGGAAAACTTCCGTATCACAGATATTCAAAGGCGCCTGCAATCTACGGAAACCTGAAAGAGAACAAAAGCACGGTGAGTCATTGGCGACGTGTCTGCCATCATCGCAACAAGGTCGAGCAAATTAGTCCAGTCTCCCGCGTTCCGGCCAGCCACATACAGCTGTGTGTCCTGCAATGTTGCAACGTGCGGACACTCTCATTCGAGGTGATCGACGAATCACAATAAAACACCTCGCTGCTCAACCTGGACGTCTCGTCGTCGCTATTGGAAATGTTGACACATTCATCCACCAGTCAGGGTACTCGAAGTTGTGTGGCCGTTGGGTTCCGCAGCGCTAAACACAAGACTATAAAAAGCAACGAAGGACCATGTATGTGAAATTTCTTGCGCGTTACGAAGCTGACATTGACGACTTTTTGTCGAACGTCGTCACAGGCATGAAACACCGTTCATCGGTTTGAGCCGGAAACCAAACAACAGTCTATGGACCGGTGCCACACCGTCTCTCCTCCGAAGAAGTTCAAAGGCGCTCCCTCAGCCGCTAAAGTCATGGCTACGGTCTTCTCCGACTCTGAAGGGTTCATCCTGTTTGATGTCCTCCTTCATAGTGCAACGATCACCTCTGAAGTGTATTCTGCTATCCTCAGGAAAGTGAAGAAAAGACTTCAGAGTGTTCAACGACACAAAAATGCAAACGAAATACGTTCTTGTTATCCATGACAACGCAATACCTCACAAAAGTCTGGACACCTGAGAGAAGCTCACGAAACTTCATTGGACTGTTCTTCCTCATCCACCTGCAGCCCGGATGTCGCACCTTTCTACTTTCTACACGTTTGTGCCAATGCAGGGTGCACTTGGTGGGAAACAGTACCTGGATGATGAGGAGGTTATTGATGTAGCATAACGTTGGCTCTGACGTTGATCTGTAGAATAGTACCATGTGGGCATAAAGGCCCTCCCAGTAAGGTGGCGAAAGGCCGACGCATTAAATACTGATTATGTTAAAGAATAGGGGGAATAATATCTTGTATTTAATCCTGAATAAAACCAACCACCTTTCAGATATATGTGTCTAATACTTACTGAACCAGCCGCCCGCCCAGCCCCCCCCCCCTCTATCACCATCAATGTTCTACATCAACATCATCTACATATAAACTCCATTAACCACCAAGCGGTGTGTGGCGCATGGCACAATTCGCACCAGAGTCGTATCCCTCTCCCCCCCCCCCCCCTCCCCCTCACCACTCTGTTCCGTTCGCGGATCGCTCGAGAGAAAAAGACTGTCTTAAAGCCTCAGTACGAGCTCCAATTTCCGTTATCTTTGAATGGTGATCACTGCGTGTTTTGAAAGTTGGTGGTAACAACATATACTCTACATCCTCGGTGGAGATCGGATTTCGGAGTTTAGTGAGCAGTCCCTTCCGTTTAGCGCACCGTCTCGCGATGGCTAAATGTACCAGCCACGGATCTTGCAGCTCTTCTTTGGACCTTCACAAACTCTTGAATCAGACACAACTGGTACGGATCCCATACAAACGAACAATACTCTTAAGACTGGACAAACTAACGTATTGTAAGCTATTTCCTTTGTTGAAGGACTGCATCGCTTCAGGATTCTACCAACAAACTTCAATCTAGAGCTCGCCTTGCCCGTTACTTGTGTACTCTGATTATTCCATTTGAGATCATTCCGAACAGTCACACCCAGATACTTGATGAATGTTACCGCATCCAAAGACAGGGCATTTATTTTGTACTCGTACATTAATGGGGATTTTCGTTTTGTTATACGCAGTAGGTTACACTTACAAATACTGAGAGATAACTGCCAGTCATTACACCACGCATTTATTTTCTGCAAATACTCATTGATTTGTTCACAACTTTCGTGCGATACTACTTTGCTGTAAACTACAGCACCATCGGCAAACAGTCTAATGCCGCTGTCAGTACCATCAACCAGATCGTTTATGTAAATAGTAAAAAGCAGCGGACCTATTACGCTGCCCTGTGGCACACCTGAAGTTACGCTTGTTTCTGTTTAAGTCACCCCGTTCAGGACGACATAGATTAGATTAGATTAGAACTTCTTCCATAGATCGTGAATACGGCACTTCGTAATAATGTGGAACGTGCCAGGTTAATAAAAGGTGTCTATACAAGATATTACATGACACTCAATATTTTAATTTTTTGTTGTTGTTGTTGTTGTTGTTGTGGAGGTTGGGAAATTACCCACTTACTATATCTAAAAATTCATCTAATCAGTAGAAGGAGTTGCCATTAAGAAATTCTTTTAATTTCCTTTTAAATGCTATATGGCTATCTGTCAGACTTTTGATGCTATTAGGTAAGTGACCAATGACTTTTGTGGCAGCGTAATTTACCCCCTTCTGAGCCAAAGTTAGATTTAAGCTTGAGTAGTGAAGATCATCCTTTCTCCTAGTGTTGTCGCCATGTACACTGCTATTACTTTTGAATTCGATCGGATTGTTAATAACAAATTTCATAAATGAATATATATATATATTGTGAGGCTACAGTGAAGATTGCTAGCTCTTTAAATAAGTGTCTGCAGGATGATCTTGGATGAGCTCCAGCAATTATTCTGATTACACGCTTTTTTGCAATGAACACTCTTTTACTCAATGATGAGTTACCCCAGAAAATGAAGCCATACGAAAGCAGAGAATGAAAATAGGCGTGGTAAGCTAATTTACTCAGATGTTTATCGCCAAAATTTGCAATGACCCTAATAGCATAAGTAGCTGAACTCAAACGTTTCAGCAGATCCTCAGTGTGTTTTTTCCATTTCAACTCCTCATCAATGCATACACCTAGAAATTTTGAATATTCTACCTTAGCTACCGATTTCTGATCGAAGTCTATATTTATTAATGGAGTCATAACTTCGATGTATGGTCCAAGTTACATTGACATCTGTTACTCGTTACTCACAGACAAGCGAAAGTTCCTTTTGTCCTTAAGTTTACGACAGTAGTATAGCTTATCACTATATCGGTTTACTTAATTCTTTTCTCTACATCCTCATTCTCAACTTGTGACGTCGGTATGTACACTCGTAAAAAAGTGTTCCACGTTCCTTCATACTAGTTTTCAGGTGAAGAAATCACTCCACTATCCATAGCACTAGCTACCGTCTTAATCGTTTTAATTATGTGCTGCTTAATCTCCGTAGAAATTTTGAGTCCTTCTACTGCTCCCATAGTGCTTCCTTCTTCCTTGCTACAGCTTGACCACTCTTTCGGATTTTCCAGTTTGCATGCCTTTAATTTCATGCTCCTTCAAACCAATTTATAGAAGGTAAGCCTCAGTTATTTTCCAAATAAAGCTCAAAGGCTGATGCTCCCGTGGCGAATTTGACAAGCGCTTCGTATTAAGACAACATGTGTTGAATTTAAGCACGTACAATAATTGAGAAACACTGGTGGCCGACTGTGTGTATGCCTCCCTTCTGAAACGAAAAATGTGACCCTAACGATTTTCGCACAACCTAGAATTATGCAGATGTCAGTCATTAGGAATTCGATAAAACGAATTGTACACCAACAAACATGAAGATACACGCACGCATTACATTTAATAAAAGTACAGATGGATGATTGTAATTTAACTGTACCACCATATTCCAAAAACCAGCATGCTCAGAGAGTACAATGGTTTCCAAGGAAAGCCAAAACTGAAAACTGGGAAAATGTGGACAGAAGAGAGGAAAAAGTAATCACATTTAAAATAGAATGATCAGTGGATGCTCGAGATAGGAAAGAGAAGAGGGAATAAGAGCTTCAGTTCTACGCTGAATTCTGGAAGTCTCTGTACACTGTGCTAAACAATACGGATGTACATTATATTGCAAGTCCGAAACTAAGTTGGCAGAGCACAAGTTCGCGGAATCGTTTTTTTTTTTTCCAAGGATATGCGATATCCTTTCTTTTCCACTTCGCTCTACTGTTGCGTAATACTAGCTGTTTTGTTTAGTTGATGATAGATATTGATTTTTATATCGTTTATATGTTCAATATGTGTTTCGATGACGGTGCTTTCGACTGAGGAATTCATTTTTATTATTGAATACGGATTTAATACAGGAGACGTATGCAAAAAAATTCCCGGAAACAACTGAACCTCCTGGTAACGCGGTTCGTCGACTTACTCAGAAATTTCGAGGGACAGGGTCAGGGTTAGATGCCGAACGACCTGTAAGACCACCTAAACTAAATAAAGGAAGTTGTTGGATATTACTGAGTCCATGTAGGACAGTCTACCAAAACCATTTCGTAGGTCTGCACAAGAAAAAAAAATCGGCCTTGCAACCACGCATAAAGCGGTTAGGCAAACACTGAAATTCCATTCGTTGCTCGGAAAATTGGAATATGGGTAGAAATATGCAGCCAGCTCATTACTGGACCTTAAGTTTTTGACGAAACCATGAACAGTAAACGTTGTTGTTTAATGATCATGATTTAGTTTCCAAACTAAAGCAAGACGTATAAACTACTGAGGCTTTCAACAAAATCACATTATTCCGCACACAGGTAAGAACTCTGGGCGGCCACTGGAAGAGTTTTTTGGGGAACGTAAGTTTCTCATCCTTGGTCTGCGCATCATACACGAACTGACTGCCGGCCGCGGTGGCCGTGCGGTTCTAGGCACTTCAGTCCGGAACCGCGAGACTGCTACGGTAGCAGCTTCGAATCCTGCCTCGGGCATGGATGTGTGTGGTGTCCTTAGGTTAGTTAGGTTTAAGTAGTTCTAAGTTCTAGGGGACTGATGACCTAAGATGTTAAGTCCCATAGTGCTCAGAGCCATTTGAACCATTTGAACGAACTGAAGGCTAACACAAACTGCAGAAAGTGTTTACCAATAAAATTAAACAGGTTCAGCTATGTACAACTGTTGTTGGACGTCATTTACAACATATGTTGTAACTACGCACCAACTTTCCGAACACCCTTGTATTGTATTGTAATGCATGTTAACTGTGGACCTAGAAACGAGGGAGAGGCCCCGTCCCCTCCACAGAAGCAGTGGTACACAACCCGACGACGACTACCGCAGTCCAATTCACCCCTCCGCCGCCCCACACCGAACCCAGGGTTATTCCGAAAGCGCTTAGAATCCGTCGCATCACCAGTCCATAGCCTCAATCACTTTGCTATCTCTCTAGGTACGTCTCCATACGAAACCGGAGTCAGAGAGAAGAGTTTCTTATCGCCCAGTAAACCTGCTCTGTCAAATCAGCAGTATGTGAAGTATGGCAGTAAATATTACTACTCAGGCGTCTCCAACTTTAAAGCACAAATAGGAAAGAAAAAGGTTACGCTCTACTGGAATTCCATCTTGTAGGTCAGTGACGATTACTCCCTCCACCGAGACGGTGCTTCGGCCCAGGCGCAACTCTCGACGCACGCCATTCAGATCCGACGTAAGGCGCGGAGCCACGAGGGGAGCCGGGATGCAAGAATGGCTGGATGAGATGGTCCGAGGTGAGAGGCGGAGGCCCTTCTTGTGCTGAGTCGGCGCCCTTCTTTATGATGCGGCGTAAAGGCGTGCGGGAGGCGGGGCAAGGTGTTGGGGGAGAGGTAGGGCTTGCAAATATAGGTTAGCAGCCAGTCGCGCTGCGCCCGCCTGATCCGAGGCCGTAGTCCGCAGATGCCGCGCCGAGTTACGACCTGCGCCGGAAACTCAGTTCACCTACTGGCCGATGAAGGGCGCTGCTTTCTGGCGGATGTGGCCTGCAGCCTCTCAGAAAAAAGGCCCGGCTATGCTCGCCAAAAGAGTTTAAAAACTTTACTCGCTAAGCCGGTACTGGGAGTCAGTGCTTCTGTAGCCATTTAATAGCGCAGGCAACAGGGCCGAGTTCACAAACGCGGGATCGATTGGGTCGTTATACCTAACCCGTAAATCGTTACCGACGTACATACGCATGTACAGTCTTTCTGTCCTAACGTACTGACACAGCGGTCCAAAAAAGTGCTCACTGTTTAATCTTCGATAGCTTCCAAATTAATTGACGGAAACGTCTCGTTTTTGGGGGGCTAATGGTTTATAACAGTATCCGGTTAAGCATTCTTTTGCTACATGATAGTCGACCACAAGCGTCTTTTTTATTTTTGTTTTCAGTTACGTGAGTAAACACGACAGGTGCAAGGTTGACATTCTTTGAAACTGAGGCAGCTTTGAAGTGATACCTGAAGCATCAGACACTTATAATTAAAACGAAGCTGGCCACGTAGGTCCAGCGTGTGCTGCAACATCGTATGGCGGAGATTTTTAATTTAATCGTAAGGATAGGGTTACCCCCCCCCCCCCAACACCCCCCCCCCCACCCCCACGCCCGTCGGGCAGGCCGTTCGCCGGATGCCGGTCTTTCAATCTGACGCCACTTCGGCGACCTGCAGTCGATGAGGATGATAGGATGATGATGATGACAGCTCAACACCCAGTCCCTGGGCGGAGAAAATTCCCCGACCCAGCCGGGTTGATGCAGTATCACGTTCATGTCTCTGGCGCTCATACTGAACACACTGTGTAAGCAGTGGTTCATAACAAAATTAACGTTATGCTTTCTCACTTGTTAGATCTTTACTGCCCACGTCCCGTTCCTAATCAGCTGCATACGGAAAGATTTATTTTCGTCTTTCTTGCATTCAAAGCGCCAGATTTGAACCTTGTGGCCAAATTGGAACTAATTACTTTCCAGTGTAAATCGGTTCCGCATTAAAGCATTGGCATATCTACTAAGTTTCGCTGTCACCACGATAATTACAGCCCACACTGGACATCTGTGAGTAGTTGAATTTTAGTTATAGTCACCCGGTACGAACACATTAGTGCAGTCCCATGCCAATGGCGAAGTACGTTTCAAAGATGGCAACTGACAGTTGTAACTATTGTTCACATTCCAGACAATTTTGATGTCCGAGGCTGTGTCATAGCTGTGTTACAGATGTACACGAACAACGATACAGACGACCTTAAACACCAACACTACCAGCGAACTCCCGTGGTGTATAAAAACTGTTCGTTCGCTCACCACGTAAGTCTTTGAGACGGTGTGCCCATGAAAACATGGTGAGACGCTCAAATATTCAGCACGTTTGGAGGACTACGAAGTTTAAGTGCTACGACCGAGGACTGTTACAAGCAATGAATGAGGACGACCCAGTTCGTAGAATTGATTATTGGAAGTGGTATATGGCATGATGCACAATAATGAAATGTTGGCTGGGATGACAGGGTGCTCTTTTGGAGCCCAATTTAAACTCATTGGTACAGTAAAACGCCGCAGCTGCTTCTACTAGGTCGCCACAAATTCAAATGACAGTGTGGACAACGTCGTGCATTCATTGGGAGTGAATGTGTGATATTGGTTGTCTTACGGGGCCGTTCTCCTTTGAGGCCACAGTTATCGGTGAGGTGAACCTAGAGAAGCTTGACGGAACCATTTTGTGCGCCATCCGTGAGTTGTAAGGTGAGGTAAGTTTTTACATACAAAAACATGGTGTCCCACCCCACTTCAATCATCGAGTCGGAAGTACCTTAACGAGCAGGCAGAAGAAAGGCTGTTAAGTATTCTCCAGACCCAACGCCATTGGACTTTTAACAACTGGAACACAAACGGACGTCGTTATCTATACAAACCACGCACACTGAATGTGCTTCGAGAATAGATCCACCATTCCCGTGCAGATATGACATTGGACACGTGGCAATCAGTAGTTCCTGCAGCAGTTCCGCGCCATCGCCTGTTATGGGTGTTAACGTATTCATTTTTTCTGGATACTCTGCATATACGACAGAAGCTGAACGTGCCAGAAGTGATAACACGGAATATACACGTTCCGAAGTCTTCGTAAATGCTTGCGAAACAAGTACAAGACCCGTCGCTTGTAACGAAACCACCCTGTTTTTGTGACGCACTTGGCTGTCTGACGCTAAATGTTGCGAAAACCACCAGAGGTATGTTTCAGATATGTTTAGTGCACTACAGCAGGATGTATTCTAAACGAACATCTTCAAGTGACAGGTAGTTCACCGACAGTGTTCTTAAATAATTCTCACAAAATGGAAGAAGTATTCCAGTGTCGTGACTCAAAAGATATCTATCACACATAATGCCAAAAGCCACACTCTGGAACACTACGAGCATACACCAAGAGACTTCACTTGGCTCAAACTCAGCCATCGCTACACATGCGCTATATCCCTGCCTGAAGTTATATTAACATCTACATCGCTCAGTTGTGGACCACAGAATGATTAAGTTATTCCTACCACTATATTCCATCTAAAAGAGATCGAATTCGCAAAGACAATAAAAAACTCATTCTCCCTGATTCTCAATCTTGGTTACACAATGCAGGCTTTCAAGGATCGTATTTACATCGTAGGAGACTTTTATTTGGCGAAGAATGTACGATATTGAGACAGCTTGTAAGAAAAACTATACACTAGCGACATCTCTGTGTCACATAGCGCCTGTAGCATACCTGGCCATTACTACCTGGCGCCACCAGCTTTTGATTTAATCTAACAGTATGACACCTTAAAAGCACAGTGATGAATTAAAGCTCGTAGGCAATTTATTAACTTTATAACATCTTTCTATGTTTAGAAGCCGGCCGCGGTTGCCGAGCGGTTCTAGGCGCTTCAGTCCGGCACCGCGCGACTGCTACGGTCGCAGGTTCGAATCCTGACTCGGGCATGGATGTGTGTGCTGTCCTTAGGTTAGTTAGGTTTAAGTAGTTCTAAGTTCTATGGGACTGATGACCTCAGATGTTAAGTCCCATAGTGCTCAGAGCCAATTGAACTAAATTATGTTCATAAATACTGCTGCAGACGAGAAAACTTTGTAAAAACCTGTACTTATAGAAAGATGATTGAAATAATTTAGATTCAGTTAAACTACAAGCCGAACCCGTGGTCAAGGAATAAGGCACTTAATTAGTAGTCAAAACGTTCGCGGTCACGTGTTCGAACCAAGCCAGCGCTTGAATTTTGAATAAAAATCGACTGCAATGATGGCCGAAGACTTCCAGCGTGAGCCCTCATTCAGTCAAAGGCGCTGCTAAAGCGAGCGGTGGAACGGACAGCTGTTCAGAGCACTCTATTGCCTTTGGGTGGGAAAATGCCCTAAAAGCAGACGAATCATCAATGACCAACGACATTAGGAGGCAGAAGCCGATGAGAACCACTGCAGTATACACACACCACATGTGGACTGTAATTGAAGAACTGTCATTATGATCTCTCCATTGGCCCCCTTTCGGGGGGGGGGGGGGGGAAGGGGGGAAGTTCCAAGGGGGACATGACCAAGCACGAGAAAAAGATTGAATAACCAAGCGAACAATGAAACGCTAACGTTGTACGAATAGAACTATAGAACGTCAGAAGTTTGAACGTAGTATAGCAGTGAGAAAATCTGATAGGCGAAATAGTAAGTCTCAATTTGTAGTTGGGGTTAGTGATGTGCAATGGAAGAAGACAAGAATTTCTAGTCAGATGGTTGTAGGGTAATATCAAGAGGAGCAGAAAATGCAAGTAGAATTCGTAATGAATGGGAAGTTAGGGCAGAGAGTCTCCTACTTTGAAGAGTGGAGTGACAGGGTTGGTCCGATCAGAATGTACTGCGAACCACTAGAAGAACAGCCGCAAGGGGAATTTCGGTGGAATCAGTGGCAATGAGGGAAAATGCACGCAGGTCCGAGACATGAAACTTGGATCTCCTGCTCCCTATACAGTTGCGTTAACCATTCGAAGACGGTGTTGATCGCAAATGCACGGACTATCAACGGGTCGGCCTGCAGTGAGCGAAGAAACGGTTGAACGCGTGCGGGCAAGTTTCACGGGTAGCCCGCGGAAGTCGACGAATAAAGCAAGCAGGGAGCTAAACGTACCACAGCCGACGGTTTGGAAAATCTTACGGAAAAGGCTAAAGCAGAAGCCTTACCGTTTCGAACTCATTGATGGGGACATGCTGCGCCGAGTGTGGGAGGAACTTGATTATCGGCTTGATGTCTGCCGAATCACTAAAGGGGCACATATCGAACATTTGTGAATGCCTAAAAAATTTTTTTGAGTTTTTGTATGTGTGTGCAAAGCATTGTGAAAATATCTCAAATAATAAAGTTATTGTAGAGCTGTGAAATCGC
Source organism: Schistocerca americana (assembly GCF_021461395.2). Classification (NCBI taxonomy): domain Eukaryota; kingdom Metazoa; phylum Arthropoda; class Insecta; order Orthoptera; family Acrididae; genus Schistocerca; species Schistocerca americana. The sequence goes on along the minus strand of NC_060119.1, from coordinate 1,200,243,435 downwards.
TTCAATCATTTGTAATAACCCTGTAGATTGGGCTAAACAAAATACAAATGCGGTAACTGCGACGAAACCATGGGAAACAGAAGATATACTTCAGTTGGCTGATGAAAGAAATAAGTACAAAAATATTCAAGGAATTTCAGGAATACAGATGTACACGCCGTTTAGGAATGAAATAAATCGAAAGTGCAAGGAAGCTAAGACGATACAGCTGCTTGAAAAACATGACGAAATCGAAAAATAAATGATTGTGGGAAGGAATGACTCAGTGTATAGCACAGTCACAATAAAAGGAAATGAGCGTTTGACATTGTTGACTGGGAGGCCCCAGCTGGGGAAATTCGGCCGCCGAGTGCAAGTCCTATTTCAATCTACGCCACACTGGCGACTAGCGCGCCAGTGATGAGGATGAAATTATGATGAAGACAACACAACATCCAGTCCCCGAGCAGAGAAAATCTCCAAACAGGCCAGGAATCGAATCCGGGCCTCCTGCATGTTAAGCAAGCACTGCACCACTCAGCTAAGGCGGCGAACACAGTCGAAATAAACTTCGGTGAAATTAAAAGCATGGATGGTAACATGAAGAGCGCAATGGGAATCCCATTGTTAAACGCGGAGGAGATAGCGTGTAGGTCAAAAAAGTACACTGAAGGCCTTGACTGCTGACAAGATAGAAGAAGAAACAGTGGTCGATGTGGAAGCGATAGGTGATCTAGTTTTACAATCACAATTTAAAAGAGCTTTGGAAGACTTAAGATCAAATAATGCAGAAGGGATAGAAAACTTCCCATCATAATTTCTAACATCTTTGGGAGCAGCGAAAAGGAACGACTATTAACGTTGCTCTGTAGATGTATAATTCTAGTAATATATAATCAGACTTTCCTAAAAACCTCATCCACACAATTACGAAGATTGCAAGAGCTGACGAGTGCTGGAATTATCGCACAATCAGCTTAACAGCTCATGGATCCAAGTTGCTGGCAACAATAATATACAGAAGGTTGGGGAAAAACGAGGATATGTTGGATGGCATGGTGTTCCGGCTCATGGGGGAAGGTTTGTTCTAACTGCAGAAAGACTTCTTATGTTGATGTGTGAAGGAGTCGAAGACATCAGTGTCTAGAAAATTTTTCCCTGCCAGGGGGGGGGGGGGGAGGGAGGGGGGAGGAAGTGAAGGACGATTGTAAAATTGTTACTTTTAAGCTAATGGGTTGGTCTATTTCGACCAAAATCTTACTGTATTCTAAACAACTGATGATTATCCACTCAGCATGTGAATAAAATATCTGTATTCCTGATTCCAATTGGGAGAGGAGGGGGAAGAAAATCGCTCACTCTCGCCACACCTTGCAGAAGTCTATGGTCGGAGATCTTTTCGTGGCTAGACAAAAGCGCTCTGAGCTGTGTATTATTGCGGCTGCAGAAGGAGTACTAATGAAACAGAGCCTGACTGTACATCAAGACTATTGTTACAAGCACTCAAGAGACCTAATTATGATGTTCCCCATGGAAACTGGCGTTAAATCGGTATGTATGGATCTAATCCGTAAATTCTAGCAGTGATAAGGTTAACAGTGACATTAACTAAAAGTCTGTCAAATAATTCATATCAGTTCATTTTTCTCAAAATCTTCCACAGAGTTTTTATAATAATTGTCTTTCTGTCTAAAACAGACACTTGGTTTTGTTATTTCACTTTCACTAGTATAGAATTCTTCAGTGGACCAAATGATAGTAAAGTGTACCAGTTTGCGCTGATAAAATAGCTAGTGTGTTGGGGTTGAAAATAATATGAACTGCATTAACGTACTCGTAAAAGAATCGCATACAACAACTGAAATGAAGAGTTCTGTAATAAACGAGTACCATGCCTGATATGAAGTATGAGCATTTCGGCTGCATTGAAATCACACATAGAAATTGATTAAGCTAACTTTATCAAAAGTGGATTTGATAATCACTCAAATAACTCGTGTATAGTAGTGAGTTTTCCAAAGAGTGCTGGATTGTTCATTAGTCATTTTGGTGCTGCTTTACGTATGAAACACGGAATAAACTCGTTTTAGAAAGTGTGGTAGTTTATTAGGTCCAGTTCCTGAACAGGGGCAGAAAATGAGACTGCAGTTTAGAGATACAAATAATTGATAATTGATGCATGTGACCTAAATATTACATTACTGTGTTGTATTGTTTCTTATATAGCTTCTACATTAATTTAGATTTAATCTGACAAATTTTTATGGTTATGTCACAAAAATTATGCTGCTCATTGGTGAATTATGTGTGGAATCTTGTGTTATGATGCGAATATGTTCAGAAAATTACTTTCTTTCAGGAGTACCACAACTTCAACTCTTTTAATAAGTAGTGTAAGATCCCAATTGCACGCTTTACAGTTTAGATAAATAATTATTAATAAATTGAATTAATTACTTCATTATATCAGTGTGAAGCTAAGTATCTTCCTGCCGTAATGACTTTCCAGTGCCTTAGGATTTAGTTAGATCACATTTTCTGTTTCGATTATAATCAAATCTTCATCACAATATTTAATAATTTCCAAAATTTTATATCACGAGAGAGGGTAGAAATTTGGGATGGGGTGGAGTTTGTTACAATATACTCATAAACATTTCCGCTGTCCTTATAACCTCTAATGTGTTTCCAGTATCAGAAAACGAAATGCTAAACAGAAAACATGCCTCATACCACGGACTAGAGCCAATTAACAAAAGCTACCAACGATTGGTTTTTGCCAGTTTTAGTTTCCGATGGCGCAAAGTGTGACTTAATAGTAGGTTAAAATTATGAGTTATTACAGCATAAGATTTAGGTGAATTGGGGATCAGGGTGCAGTCGTGGGTTCATTTTAGTAAAAGTTTATTTAACTTGCATAATATCAATACACAAAACATAAATAACTTTGGCAGTATAATAAATTCTATGGAACACAAATAACCCTAGCAGGATTGTAAATATGTGATATGAAATATGTTCTCTAGAAAGAAAATATCACTAAGAAGTCCTTAGATCAGAAAATGCTCAACTTCTCTAGGAGAGAAACTGAGTACTATAGCCATTAAGAACTCCTAGCTTCATACTATTAACGACATCCAATCCCCAAGACATCAACACTACTAACACCACTATCCAACTGTCCATGCTTATGTCTAAATCATCAGTAATCCAGTTATACATATGATAAATCAATCACACGAGACAACATTACATTTTTCGGTTCACTTAGAGAATCATTGGTTCGATAACAACAAAATCACAGCACAATTCCAAATCACTGTTTAGAGAACGGAAACATTGTTGTAATAGAAACAACTCCAACTCCCATGTAACCAGCACAGTCACTCACACAGCGTATATTAACTACACACGCTTGCTTGCTGGCACATCATTCGATATTGCATGCTGAGCGTGCAATTCACAAACAAGCCACTACAACACTCTCAAAATTGACGTAGGACAGTATATTACTACTGGCGACACATAATGCACCTTCACACAGTTGTACATAATACAGTTCATCCACTTCAACCCAAGATCATCAATGACCAACATTTAATGGGAAAGCATCCTGACTATGTTCCTTGAGACTACTGAAACCTTTCGTCACCTCCATTACAGTGTTGTGCGCACAACCCACGAAGACAGCACCGGCTCCCTAAAGTTGCTGTCTACATTACCAGCATCCGTGGTGACAGTTGTCTATCCAGTATTGCTCTCCATCTACTCCAAGAGTCCCCTTGCCTTCTCGCACACCAGTAGTTCGTGTCTCTCCAGAAAGTGACCGCCCTTGCAACAACTATGTAGATCAGTTACGCCAATGCCAAACAAATATGTCCTGCACACCACGCAATGCCCCAGCACTGATCACAACTTGTCAGCCACTACCCACAGCGACTTCCGGCACTGACTTAAGTGGCCACCATATCTTGGTGTAGCCGACTCTTCCTGACTCAGACACTTCCAGGTCTAGAACGAAATTTTTCACTGTACAGCGGAGTGTGCGCTGATATGAAACTTCCTGGCAGATTAAAACTGTGTGCCGGACAGAGCACTTGCCCACGAAAGGCAAAGGTCCCGAGTTCGAGTCTCGGTCCGGCACACAGTTTTAATCTGCCAGGAAGTTTCACTTCCAGGTCTAGTCCGCCTCGGCCGTCGCGCCTATGTCTGGCCCCCAGTGACGTGCTCCAGACCCACTAGCCGCTACTACTCTGACGCTGGACACATGAAGATGACGCCACTGACTCATGGTACTGACAACTATTGCCGCCGGTTACGTCCCCTAGTGGCGCTCGCGGCGGTCATACATCCAACAGCAGTCACGCTCTGGTGGCACCACGGCCACGTTCCAAAGAACATCATCACTGTCGCTGGAAAACTAGCCATGATGTTCAGCATGACACAGTATTGACAGGTAACACTGCGGCAACTCTTCTGCAACCTTATTTGTGAAGAGAATACACGCTAAATGTTGGCTGTCAGTACAAGAGTCCATGTTTTTCCACTAACAGCATAAAAGAGAAAAACGACAAATAAATTCAATGGATAGAGTTTGCATGACATCGAAGTTGTTGAAGGCAACTGTAAGGAGAACATACGGAATTGAACTTAACAGATACTATGACGTCTTTGATGTGGCGTGACAAAACAGTGATACATATTGCAGCGGGACCACCGTTTAAGATAGGGAAAGTTAGTATTGTGCAACATTCTGAGCACAAGTTAGAGCCAGGTGCTGGCCGGATTGCAGTGCGCTACTCATACCAACAGTTGCAAAGTGGAATAGAAGCCACAGGTCCGTCAAATTTCTGACAGAGTATACATAGCGGTTTAGCATGTTGCAGATCACAGGCAGGAGGGGCCCACTCGCCAACCTAGCGTGCTATGAGTACGTGACATGAAGCGGTGCATGTGGCAAAACAGAGGAGCACAGCCGCGTATAAATAGGTGCGTGTTTCTAACGAGATTCATTCAAGTGTGTCAGCTCTCCTGGACGGCGAGGCATGTTACACCACCGGGTACACACAGCAGCAGAAGGGGCGCCAGCAACGTTCCAGTCCACGGCGGGTCCCTGGTTCGACCCTCTGAGGCCAATGAGGGGTCTGTAGCCTGCCAGAGTCGGGCCACTCCATGGCTCGCTACTACAAGCAGTCGTCCCGCCTTCCAACACATGCTGGAGGCATACTGAGGCGAGGGCCGCAGACTCGGACTCTAGATCACTGGCGCTTGTTGCCGCCGCAGTCTTAGCCACGCCGGCGAGAAGCATGCAGCTGGCCGCCTGTGGTTCACACTGAGCAGCGCTCAGTTGGCAGGGACGCCGACCGCTGAGTCAACTTCTGGCATCCTGATGACGCCGCAATTCCGCTGCCGTACAAGGCCGACACACGGCAGGGCGTGCATAGGTCGCTGAGGCAGCCATACTGCGTCAAGCCATTTTGTGGATAACAAAGTGGTATCCTCAGTATTGTAGGACTCGGTGATGCACACAAAGACGAACGGGGGCATTGTAACTGGAAACAATAAATCACTTGGAAAGCTCGGACAAGTCTTAATAAGGTGCCCTCCACCTCTTCCCGCTACATTTGATGTTGCTGTTATATTCGGTAGCAGAAGTTGGCACTACAATATTTTTTACCTTACGTCATGCGGCCGAAATGACGTCATCTGGACAAGTGGACCACCTAACTAGAAAAAACTTAAACCAAAACGTGTATTGCATTACAACGAGTCTATTGGTGTAGTGGACTAATGCAACGTCATACATAATTGTAGGTCGGCGGTACCGGTGTCCGTGAGTTGCTGCGCCTGTATTACTAATGAAAAGCACGTACTTTTCTTAAGGAAAATTGGCGAAAAGGCAATTGCCTTGAGTATGAAGCATTTTACACCATTATATTACGCGCATTTGTTCACTCAATTTTATGAGAAGCGGACCTGCTAGCACAAAAGGAAACGGTAAGAGTTGTGCTTTATGGTACACAAGCAATAACTGTAGAATGGTTCGGTTAGGAGCGATCAGTGACTTTGAACGTCAAGGACATTGCAGATTTTCCAAAGCTCTCCAAGGTGACTGTTGGTGACGTGATTGAGAAGGGGAAATTAGAAAGAACATGCACAGCTAACCAAGACAAAGAAATCCTTGTGCTCTGATGGACGGAGACAGTCAGGCTTTGCTGTGAATGGTTCTAAATGTCACATTAATTCATCAGAAAGTGTCATTCGTAAGTTTCATAGTGCTACCATTTACCACAATGCTCTTGTGTATGGAGTTAAATAGAAGAAGGTACACATTGACTGTAGTGACTGATCAGTGACGTTTGAAGTTGTGTAAAGAGCGACGACGTTAGACAGTCGTTGGTTGGAATGGAGGGATTTGGAGTGATGCACCACGCGATATCTTGTAGCAATCCGATGGAAGGGTTTGGGTCTGGCGAATGCCTGCAGAACATTACATGTCATCAAATGTAGCACCAACAGTGAATTACAGAAGAGGTTATGCAGCGGGATGGGGGTGCTTTTCGTTGGTACGATGTGACCCCATTATTGCACTTGAGGAACGTTATATCGGGTGAAACCTCGTAGTCAAGGGAAGTCACGATTCGGTTACAATTGTAAAGAGGGGCGTAATCAGTTACTATTGGTTGCCTTTTACAGTAACACACAATATAGTTTAAACTAGTAATTCCACACTCGACAATAAATAAAAATACCACACGTTATTAATGAAGGAATAAACAACTGTGTAAATAATAGTATTTTCAGTGAGTTACAATTTAGAAAATCACCATTAAATACAGGTACAGAAAATAATGTTTGAAAAGCAAGCCACTGTGATCTGGGCAGAAGGCCTTACACGTCATGAATGGGAATAAATTAAGAATTGTTTAAAACTCGCTGCAACTTACAACTTACAGATATTGAAATATTAAAGGCAAGTCGCCACAAACACAGCAGAAGGCATTAAACGCCAGGAATGGCAGTAAATAAGGTTTTTAAAGGCTTTCTGCTAAAAAATACCAAATTAGAATTTTAAGGCAAATGACCACAACACAGCTGAAGGCCTTACACGCCAGGAACGGCAATAATACAAAAATTTAGAAACCTGCTGTAAAACAGCAAATGCAATAGCAAAGGTTAGTTAAAAAGAAACAAGCAACTGATCACCAGTCGGGTGAAATAAGTTGATGGTAAACCTTGTAACACAACCTTTAGCATCCACAAAACACTACACTGCTAGGTTTATTCAATAAGGCGACCATAATTATTGACTAGACATATTCAACCTCTAATTTAGGCATTGCAAGGTACTGTAATAAATAATACAATTATAAAACACAAGGGCAGTAAATAAGTTCCTTAAAGTGTGCTGAGGCAGATTATAGCTGCAGAAGGCGTGGGTTCAAGGAGTGTTACACTGAACTACTAACCATCAGACCTCCTCTTAGAACAAGAACCAGGGGGGCCAAGGATGGTGCTCCAGGAATCGACCTCTGAGAAGGTCCGGCAACAAACACTTTCTCGAGTGACGATACAGGCAGCCAAAAGTTGCATTAACTTCAACTCAGACTAGTTGCAGTCCAACTAATGACTAATGATAACCTTGCTGAAGCTACCTGACATTAAACCAGATGCAACGATGGAACAATGCGCCAAAGCCTGAACCGTTGGTATGCAGTACTTCCCCAGAATACTGTGTTTAGAGCGCCCTGAACTAGAAAGGAATCACTACCATCAGAGTGGAAGAATCACCGACAGCTCTACAATCAAGGAAGCTCTCAAAACTACGCGCCTTACCGAGCAGCAGCGGCAAGGAGAAGAAACGTACACTCCCGTTGCATGTAATAACCCCCAGAGCAGGCAACTGGGGCGTTAGCGGCCACCAGGCAAGAAATATTACCGCTGGTTGAACTTAACAAATTGTAACAACAGGTTGAACGCAGTAATTAGTAATAAGAAGTCTAGGAAAGCTAATCAGATCCGCCTTCCCCAAGCACGCCACTCGCTGCTCTTCGCCTCGGCGACACTACGAGCAGCAACACAAACCAAAGTCACTGGATAATCGCGAGATATCAAAATGGTGGAGGTTTCTCTACTTGGTTTGAAATGCACTCATCTTAAAGCTTGCTGGATCCGGTTTACGACGAGGTCTTACACCCTCGCGACCACAGCCCTTGCATCTGGCAGTCCATGCATGCCACCAGCGATCCCGGCTTGTTCTAGCACTGGGCGGACCTGGCTACTCCTGAGTCCCCAACCGAAATGGCCTACTCACACGTCCAGAAAAAACAACGACGTCGCCCTAAAGAGAGGGCAACAGTTACTACATATGGGTAACAGCCGCTACTGCACGATCGGACAGGCAACGCTTGCGAAACCGAGTGGCGCCAGCCAACACGAGAAGAAGACCAACAACCGCAACCATGTCAACTAGACGATACGGTCTGGCCTCCAACAGAGGGTGGAAACCTACAAACAGCACCAACGCGAGCCGCAGCACCGCTCATCGGCAAGGATATGAAAGCAGGCGAAGAGTTCTCGGGGTTCCAGCCGGGTGGCGGTGTCTTGAAACTGCGACGTTTCGACGAGTGACATACTCGTCATCTTCCGGCGATGTGCCAAGACTTTCACTCACTCACTCACTCACTATATTGACGGGCCTGCCTTGGCCCGAGGTAGCGGAGTTTAAGCTGTTCCTCCTGAAGTCCTCTCTGTTTGGAATGTTTTTTTCGCGTGTTTGTCTGGCCTCTGGTTTCTCTGGATGCGGGAGCTTATCTGCCGGCTGATTCCGGCGGCTTCCTGTTCTTCTTCTTCTTACTGCTTCCTGGCTGCCCGAATTCTATTTTCTTCAGGCAGTAGTAGTCCACTGGCGGCGTCAGTGTCCGGATGTACTTGACTGCTTCCTCAGTCATGTATTTCCAGTCCTCGTCCGTGAAGATCGGGTGCTTGTTTATGAGCTCCAGATCTCCACGCCTGACTAGTTCCCTCCCGTGCAGCTTCTGGTTCAAGGGTTCGCACCCCCAGTGGAAAGGGTGAGGTTTGTGAGCAAGGGGAGGGATGTTATCTACCGTGAAAGGGTAAGGATGATCATGATGGGGGTAGCTACCGTCTCGCAGGGAATCGGCGATCTTGGTGAGCACCTCCCTTACACAGTTCTTGTAGGGGAGGGGGAGGCACTCGAACGGCTCGTCTTCTTCTTCTCCCTCGGTCCCCATCGGCACTTCCTGTGTCGTCTGCATTTCCGCAGAGACAGGAGTGATGACTGCTTCCGAGGAGGCCGTCTCCTTGTTGTCGGTGGTTTTCCCCGACTGTATGACCACCTCCCTAACAACCTGCGTTGCCGCGTCGGCCAGGGAGGCGTCTACCCCCGTACAGGTGAGGGTCGGTGCCACGTCCGCCTTCGTGCGGGACTTGAGGTACAAGGCGACCCTTAGTTGAGTCACCTCCTGGCGCGTCTCTTCGAGTTCCGCTTTCAGGGTCGCTCTCTCCTCCGCCATGGCGGATTTGAGCGCGGTGATTGCGTCCTCGTTGGCTTCCCGCAGTGCTTGGCGGAGAGGCGTCCACGTCGTCTTGGTGGCGCAGCCCGCTTCCCCTAGTAAGGCAGGGGGGCGGGGTGACCACCATTTCTTCTTCTTGGGCCACCTCTTCGTGTGTGGTGGCCAACTTCCGCTGCTTCCACGTCTTCAGGTAACTGCAGCTGCGCGCGTTTGCGGCGTGCAAGCCACTGCAGTTTACGCACAGCGCAGCAGTACCCCTTGGTTTGGTGCAGTTGCGTGTGTCGTGCGGTTTCCCGCACTTAACACACGCAACCACACCGTCGCATTCTTTGGCTATGTGTCCAAGTTTTTGACACTTATAGCACTGTAATTGTGCCACAGGCCTCCGCATCTTCTTGTTGTTGCCGCAACCGTTGCTCCCGCCTGCGTTTAGAAGGGGCTCCACAGCAGCAGCAATCTTGCCTCTTCCTCCATTCCTACTTCTCGGCATGGCGTTGGGCTCTTGGCGTTGGCGTGCGCGAGCGACGGTAACGATGTGAGCCGCAGCGAGCCGAGTAGCGGAGTGCGTGAGCCGAGACTTTGCGGATGCCGTTCCCTTTATACCTGCGGCGTGCCCCTCACCACCTGGCCGCGGGAGGCTGGATTCAGTGGAGCCGGCGGGAGGGGTGGAGGGGGAAGCGGGTGCGCCGGTCGTGTCTCCGTCAGAGCATTCTGGTCACGTCTCGTGAGCTGGACGGTTCTTGGTGCGTTCCTGGCGTATTGCGGCTAATGCTGGACTCCAGGCCGCGCTCAGTTGATAACCGTCGTCCCTGTTCACAATAGCTCCCGGCTCGGCACAGCACCCTGGTGTTCTCGAAATCTAAGGTGTGGTTTTCTTTGATGCTATGTTCACCTACAGCAGATTTCTCTATCTGTCCAAGTCGGACATGTCTGGTAGGTTCCTCGCACCTTTTCGAGATGCAGTGCTACGTTTGTCCAATGTAGTGTACACCACATTCGCAGGCAATGCTGTATATACCAGGTGTGTTGAATTTGAGTGAGTCTTTAGCTGAGGCCAGCAGCTCTTTTGTCTTCGGCGGTGGTCGGAAGACGGTATTTAAGTTTGATTTTCTCAGTAGCCTCCCGATTTTGGCTGATACGGGCCCAAAATATCGAAGAAAGGCTAGTCTCTTGTTAACTTCCTCTTCCTCTTCTTCCTCTTCCTGAAATTTGTCAGCCTGTCTCCTCTTGAAGGCCCTACCAATTTGTGTTTCACTGTACCCGTTTTTTTTTTTCATTAAAGAATCGATAGAAATACGGATCCACGAGAATCTTGTGAACAGGGACGAAGGTTATCAACTGAGCGCGGCCTGGAATCCAGCATTAGCCGCAATACGCCAGGAACGCACCAAGAACCGTCCAGCTCACGAGGCGCGACCGGAATGCTCTGACGGAGACACGAACGGCACACCCGCTTCCCCCTCCACTCCGCCCGACGGCTCCTTTGGATCCAGCCTCCCGCGGCCGGGTGGTGGGGGGCACACCGCAGGTATAAAGGGACCGGCATCCGCAAAGTCTCGGCATTTCGGCAGAAGATGACGAGTATGTCACTCGTCGAAACGTCGCAGTTTGAAGACACCGCCACCCGGCTGGAAGCCAGAGAACTCTTCGCTAGCTGTATACGCCGGGAAAGCATACATTCACGATATGAAAGCATTTTACAGCGTAGTGTATTTCGTACAGTAGGGAAACATTTCGGTGAGGATACATCCTGTCGTAAAGCAGTATCTGTGAGACAATGGTTTGTGGTCAAGAACATTCCTGAAATCGACTGGCCAGCTCAGAGACTCGACCTTAACACAATGGAACACCTGTGGGATGAGCTAGAACGTAGCCTTTTGACACCATCTTCCAACATCTCTAGCATCTCTGGTTTCGGCTCTTGTGGAAGAGAGGCCTATCATACCTCCACCGACGTTCAGACACCTCACTGTACGTGTATGCAGCAGAATGCAGGCCGTCATGCAGGCGAAGGTTCGACCCACTTTGTATTAATGTTCACTAGTTATTGTCCGGATATTTTTGATCAGATCGTGTATGTCAGTACGTATTTTACATCTCATTGTCCTGGGTGATTCAAGATTTCCTGATCTGCCGTTTTGATTTTAAATAGTCAGGTAAAATAATGGGTCGTATTTCGTCGATGCTATGCATTGTGAAATATCAAGTAAATCTTGTCGTAAATAGTGACCAAAGGCTACATTTCTTCTGGAGAAGTTAATTAACAGATTCTGCAGTTACCCGAACGCTAGTAATTTCTTTTAAGCGAAAATATCAGTTCTTTTGTGTTACGTTATATACCTGAAGCGCTAATCCGAAGGCCTAACTTTTTCTGCACCGAAGTAGTGAAAACTCATATTGTATAAAATGTGCGAAATATTTAGTATAGTCTGAATTACGAAAAGTCTATTTCAACGCACGGTAAGTTTCGATGTTGCCGTAGGGTATACAGTCAGGCTGTGGTGCGCAAAGGTTGTGGAGTGGATTCCCATTAGTACGATTCTAGTAGGGAACTGGAAAGGAAAATCGATGAGGCTCTCCTACGGAACTATAGGCTTCTCAAAAAAGCAATCGAGTTACTGAAACCGGAGGCAAGTTTTGCGCCGTTCGAGCTCAAATACATTACGTGAAATCTGGAGAAGATAGATTGAAGTGTGAAGAAGACCATAATAACTGGAAAAATGCAAAAAATAATGAACGAAAGATGAACAGCTCTTGAGCTACTATATTTGAGTTCCAGTAAGTGTGACCTGTTGCCTGTAGCTGGGACTTGTCCAATTTTAGGGCAGCGTAGGGTGCTGCAGATATCTAGCAAAGTAACTAAGTACACATCGATAATAACAGAATTTAGGAAAAAAGTATTCTTGGTACTATGTGGTAGCCATGGCAGGGGTGATGACTGTATAGTGAGCATTAGAAACGGGGCAAAAGGTCACAAGTAGTGCAAAACGAAGTTCTATCCTCAGCCAGGTGACAGGGGACAAAGACAGTTGTGTGAAGGCACTGACAAAGAAAATAAGAAGGAGAAGCAGGGAACGATCGGGCTAAAGACAAAACTATGGAGTTAGCGGTGACCTGGTTGGAACAGCAGTAGCTAATGCGCACACAAGTGTAAGTTTTACAGAGTCACTGCAGCACCATAACCAGTCATTCTACTGTGAACCGTTGAAGACTGAGTTGATCAGGCTGCTGCCGACAGAAATCTCATATGAGTGTAGTGACTGTTGCTACAGTTGGGTGACGACGTTGTATTACACAGGGCTTACAAATGAATAAGACAGAAATTTTGGTTTGATGTGCCGACACAGAAAGCAAAAGCCCTGTGATTACTGTTGTCAGAGAGGCATCTTTTTCATGCCAGAGAGACGATTCTGGCTCTCTGTTGTGAAAGAAGTTACAATAAGAGAAGGGTGCCACAACATGTTTGAGAATGAGAAAAGTAGAAGAACGAGTAATAGAATAAGTTTTAGAGGACTCTGAAAAGACAGACATCCTGAACATATCTGAACACCAATTAACTGACGCGTTAGCAAAATTATGTACAAAGGGCTGCCTTCGGTCATTTTATTCGTGTTGAGTTCAGGCATAATGGCAGAAGTTCAAAAACAAGTACATTTTTAGAGATCAGTACACAGAAATGGGTGTGTTCGCATTAATACTAGGAGAAAATGTTCACGTATCATTGCAGCTGCATATAGCCCTAACGGCAAACTTTGAACTTTTATGAAGGAAATGGATTTCTTGCTGTCTTATCTGTCACAGAAAAATAAGCGGTTAATAAGAGTACCTTGTTATAATTTGAATGTAGGTTTTCGAAACGATTGGAAAACTCATTTGAGTCTTCCAGTTATATCAATCACTGGCGCACACTACAGTTACTGATGATGTTTTCTCTAATGAAACTCAACGTCAGAAAGAACCATTTACCGAGTAACAAATGCTATTTGACCATGATGCACAGGTAGTTAGGACAAACAAGACAATTCCTTCCATTACCTGTTTATCTCATTGGATATGAATGATTAATGCCGTCAGAACAAAGGTTCTAAAGATCAGTTCAGAAGGGATGGTCTGAGAGGAAATTTACAGTGAATGAAATACTAACATAAAATATGATCTACTGCACGACAAATTCATATAATTAGTTGAAAGTAGGTTTTCTCAGGAGCTAATTTGTAATAACAATAATCAGGCATGTAAGAACCATGGAAAACTAGAGGGAAATGAACAAGTAAAGGTGCTGCAGTAGCTGCAACTTTAAAAATTGGTAAGAAAAGTTATTAAAACCGGTGATCAATCACATTATGTCAGAAAGTAACCTTTTTGTAAAGTTTTCTTGTCACAAAAGGATAGAACACAAGAAGGATATTTATTTTACAGGAATTTTGGTAAGAATAAATATGTAGTAAGTGCCAGCGAAAAGCTGTGTGATATCTCGTCCAGTATTGCAGCCACTGCAATTGATAACACAGCCAACCAATGGATAAAGTCATATCTAACCAAAAGAATACAGAGAGATGGACTTGATAACTCAGGAAATGTATTAAACTGACCTTCTTTAGACTGGGGAGGAATCACGTAAGGGGTTCCACAAGGATCAATCTTAGATGCACTATTGCTCCTTTCATATTAAATGATACTCTGTTGAATATACAACAATCAAAATCAGTTCTTTTTGGGGATGACGCTAGTATCGTAATCAATTCAATCATACATACAACAGTATAAATTGTTAATAATGTTCTTGTTATAATCATTAGTTTATTTCCCGAAACCTGACTGACTCAGAATTTCAAAAAGGCGCACCATGGTCTGTTTAGTACATCTAGATCTACTATACCAATGACAAGTATAGCATACAGTTAGGAAATTATGTTAGGATGGAAATTTCGAAGCCCATACTGATGAGAATGTAAACTAGAAAAAGCACGTTTTCGAACTCTTAAAAGAACATAATTCAGCTACATTTGCACTTAAACTCATACAAACCTTGGGGAGAGACGAAACAATAAGCTGATGTTCTTGCACATTTTCATTCAAGAAAGTCATAAGGAATAATATTCCGAGATAACTCATCTTTAAAGAAAGAAAGTCTTCGTTTTTCAAAAACGTGGAGTAAGAATAATGTATTGTTGTCACCCACCATCATCTTGTAGACACATGTTCAAGGAATTAGGCACTTCGACTACTACTTCACAGTATATTTATTCCCTCATTAAATTTGCTATAAATAATCCACTGCTGTTCAAAACGAACAATGATGTACATAATTACAATACTTGACCAACAAATTCAATTGTTTATCAGCATTAAAGTTGTTTCTAGCTCAAAAAGAAGTGCACAGTAATGCAATCAAAATGTTTATCACTTGTCCAATCGTATAAAATGTCTGGCTGACAACAAAGTAAAATTTTAAAACAAACTAGAAAAGGTCCTCCTTGACAACTCCTATTCCGCAAAAGAGTTTTTACTATCGTAGCGTTTAAATGTTGTGGGTAGGAATCACATCTGTATATTTTTAAAAAATAAACCAAATTAATTTGTTATTTGAATGTAACTCGTTATAAATCATTACGGTTATAATGCAAATAATCCATGGAAAATGAAAATAAGTAACGGAAACTAACGAAGTGTTGCATGAAGGCAGTACATGAGTTTCTGTGCAGTTACGGCGCGCACAGCAGCGAAATGGTCAATTTTGGAAATAGGTACCTACCTAGTAATACATTACATTCACTCATATGGCTGTTTTCCAGGCGGAGGCCACTCTCGTGGGAGTTCGGATCCACCTGACGATACTTGGCAACGGACAAGTGATTTATTCCAGCAAGTTTCGTCCAAATCGATGCATAAACTTGTCAAATTACAGCGAATCGTCCCACTTTAGGAAGAAATATATCACCAGCATGAGAGGATTTGGAGAGAATGAATGGACGACTCGCCGTCACTGGAAGTTGTTTATGGACATCTGCAATTGCACACATACAACCCACACAGCGCGCGTGTAGGATCGATACGAATTCTTGAAAGTAGTGTCATTGGCGTATTTGGCGTGTGTTAGTGATCACTGTCAATGAAAATTTACCTTTATGAAGGTTGGCCAATAATTTTATAGTTGTCCCTATACAGGGAGGATAACAGCAGTCCAGTAACACTTATTTGGAGATACGATACCCGATGACGAATCGCCGTCCAGAACTACGTATTATCAACACGATTCTTGAATAACAACGGAACAAAAATGCACTGTTTCACGTACTACTGCACCGGATTCAACGACACATTTTTAATTTGCACTTTATGCTCAACCACTTACAACCCTAACACTACTATTGTAGTTTAGTTTGCTTTTACCTGAATAACAGAAAACCCTCTATCTACGTTGCCACGTGTACTATACCGCAACAGATCAAATAGTCCTGTCACAGGAAATACCACGTATAACCCTATTACTAAAATTTAGTTTAGTTTCCAAATAAAGTAAGCTACGTGAGGCTAGTACTGTTAATGGGAAGAGCTAATCACTTGAGTTACTCTTTTCACATGATTTGACTGTGTGTTGTGTCTAATAGAAAAGGAAATCAGACTATTCAATTCCTTTCCTTCGATCTTACCTAGCAGTTAGATAGAAACGCAGTATGTGTAATTTTATACTGAAGCTAGGAACACTCAGTTTCAAGTTCATTTAGTGGTTTAAAACATGTACTGATGGTCACCAGACTGTCCCAGCAGTTAAACTGTGAAGTATGAAAAAGCAGAATTACGAATTCTGTCTACTTTCTTGCTACTGTTTAAGTTGCTTCTTCAAACAAATACTACTCCACGTAAACATTGTTGGACTACACCCTAACACATTACGATTTTAAAAAGAGAAAATACCCAGTACATAACGTCAAGGAACTAAAAAAATTTTGGCCTGGGCGGACTTTTAGAAAAGCATTTTCTGTAATCAAAAAACGTAAACACTAAAATACTTAGATACTGAAGCACACGCTTTTTCTATTGAACATTTCGCTTCTTATTATATTGAAAGTTTCTTTTTGGCTGGAATTTACTTGCGAACTAACCCTATATATTCATTTAACGGATTTAGTAACTTGGCTACACTGTTATTGAATTTTTGTCAAGGAAACGTTTACTGTAACACTTTGCAATTGTCAAGAAAACACAAAAAGTATTTAAATGTTGCCTCATATATTAACTTGGTGCTTCATAAATCTGTAAAACAGGATACTCGGATTAATCAAACACCAGGAAGGGACCCAATATAGGTGTATGATTTGGATGAAATAACAGGGTGAACCAGTTTCTTTAAAGCTCAAGAATGATTATTAAAACACAGTTTAAATCAATGGTTCACGCTGTACAAAAGCAAAATACAAATAAATCTTATGTGATGGCTGTAGGCTTGGGTGTGACGAACAATAAGGCCTGCAAGTAACGTGCTGTATGGGCTGAATTTCTCTTCTTGACTTCATCTATTTTACATACAGCAGCCCAACAACTTGCAGAATTGGCGTAAGCTGTTCGCAGTCTTTGTCCGAGGTATTTTTCTGTGAATTTGCAGGCAAGGCTTCTCCTGCTTCACAAAAGTATTGTCTCAATCAATGCTGCCTACAGACAGTGTGACTTACTTCCCGCGCTTGCTGTAGGTAGTGCTCTTGCCACCTTTTCCAGTCCCCAGAGCCAATTTCGATTCAAACAAAAGCGTACTGGCTTTTACATAACACCTATTTCTAACATTATTCCTAAGCGTGACCATTTCTTAAACTGTCAAATTTACATCAACATGAATAATTTATAAATACAAATATTTTTAAATACAAAATGTCATCAGAAAATTATTTAACGTAATAAACAAGTTACATAATATTTTACTTACATTACTGACATACAATGCAAAGAACATCACACTCCAGTATAGCAAGCTTTACTTCAAGGCTGCAGAAAATATAGATCCAATATGAGTCAATTTTAAAGCAAAAAAAAAAATTATAAAAATTTAAAAGAACCATAAACAAATAATGGTTGCTACTACCGCTGTAATGCGGCTCCGCTTGGTGTCGCTGACATAGCTCAACCATCACGACGAGACGGGAGACTCTGTTTTCGGAGGCAGTGCAATGAGAATACACTGGCATAGAGAGCTGTGGCACCAGACAGAGGGAGACGGATGACCAGCTAGACAAAAAAAAAATCTGAAATTGCTAATCTTATATATTACTACTCTGTCTTGTATATATTCTCCGGCGGTTATATAGCAAGCTTTCTGAAGATACGCATTCATCTGGTCGTGGATTAAGAGGCTGGTTGCTGTGGTCTTTACGGTGAGCAGGTGGAACGTTAGGCAATGTAATGAGACCTTGCTCTTGGACTTTGCCCGCCAACTGCCTTAGCAGTGCTGCGCGGGGTAGCCGCGCGGTCAGGGGCGTCTTGTCACGGTCCGCGCGGCTCCCGCCGTCGGAGGTTTGAGTCCTCCCGCGGGGATGGGTGTGTATCTGTTGTCCATAGCGTAATTTACTTTCTCTTAGATTAAGTAGTTTGTAAGCTTAGGGAATGATGACCTCAGCAGTTTGGTCCAATAAGATCTTACCAATTTTTTTTTTTTTTTTTTTTTTTTTTTTTTTTGCGTTAGCAATAATTTTGATATTCAACTCAACTCGTCCCGAACAGGCCGTGAAGGCCCAACGGTATCGACCAGTCGCCTTGTCATCCACCGCCATAAGCTTCATTGGATGCGGATATGGAGGGGCATGTGATCAGCACACCGCTCTCCCGGCCGTATGTCAATTTCCGAGACCGGAGCCGCTACTTCTCAGTTTGCCTCACATGGGCAGAGTGCACCGTGCGTGCCAACTGCGCTCGACAGACCGGACGGTTACCCATCCAAGTGCTAGCCCTGCCCGAAAGGGCCCAGCTTCGGTGATCTGACGGGAACCGTTGTTACCACTGCGGCAAGACCGTTGGCAATTTTAATATTACTTTTCTTAGTGGACTGTATTCACACATTCATAAGCAGTGATCTCCCCCAGGAATATAGTATGAGATGTCACCTTCAATGTAAAATGAGGCGAACTAATTTTATCTTTATTAATATAATTTCCAATAGCTTCGTAGGTGTAGAATTATTTAGTGTGTGTGTTTCGAGTTTACGGACGCTCAGCACAGAGGTTATCAGCACCCTGATTATTTAGAGGGGTCTGTACTACAGTGGCCCTGAGTTCCTTTCGTCGTAATTTCAGTTGCTCGCACCAGTACACCTATGCTTGTCTATGATTCTTGAGTTTCTCCCGGCGTATTTGATAGTCAAAATATCCACGGGTGTGCTGCCGGTCTATAGTGTCCAACGGGCACAATATTTCGGCGATTCAACGTGCTCTCCGCCCAACCACTGCAGCACAACCTCTTGAGATGGATGAAGTCACGAGGGAGGAGGTAGGCACTGCATTTATTCCATACACAGGCGCACTCTCGGGGAAAATCGCTCGCATTCTGAAGAAACACCGGGTCGGAACTGTGTTTTGTCCTCCAAATAAAACTCGTGCACTGGTGGGGAGCGCCAAAGATGACCTCGGTTTGAGGAAGGCCGGCGTGTACCAGATTCCGTGTCAATGTGGCAAGTCGTATATTGGTCAGACGATGCGTACCGTCGAGGATCGATGCCGTGAACACCAGAGGCACACTCGCCTGATGTATCCGAGCAAGTCGGCGGTCGCTGAACATTGTTTGTCGGAAAATCACGCCATGGAATATGATCGCACGAGGATTCTGGTACAGATGTCGAGATACTGGGACAGCGTTGTTAGAGAGGCCATCGAAATTCGCACCAATGACGACCTCATAAACCGTGACTGTGGCTATAAGCTTAGCAAGGCTTGGGAACCAGCGATCGGGTTAATCAAGAGTAAATCGAGCAAACGTATAGTTGTGACGACCACGGCGGACAGAGCCATCACTCCGACGTCATCTCAGACGCCGTCGCAATATGTTCCACCGCGCGACCGTGGCGCGATGCGCGGACGGCGGAGGGAGCGCGCCGCAGGCAGAGGGTATTTAAATCGGCCGCCGCCGCGACCGAACCCAGTTCCCTCTGAGCAGCCATAGCGTACGGATCTCCGTGCCGGCACTTCCACAGGAGCTCAGTCCGTCAGTTCACCTGATGATGGCGACATGTATGATCGCCGAAATATTGTGCCCGTTGGACACTATAGACCGGCAGCACACCCGTGGATATTTTGACTATGCTTGTTTGTTAGCTAAAGTAACTGCAGCAAACATTTCATATCATATTCTCCAAATTATTTATTGAAAACGTTACAGTTTCAAAAATATTGTCGACGTGCAAACGACTACTACGAGATTCACTTAAAACGAAATGCACAACATTATTTCAAAAGTCAGGCTTTTGTTCTACATCTTCTCTATTCACAGAGGACTCACGCTCTTTCCAGTTGTAACCAAATTCAAATCAACCTTTTTCCGCAAGTCGCAATGACGTAGCACTCCTTAAAGTTGTTTGGTGCACCTAACATTCGGCTGAAACAACGTGCTGTTATGGAGTTCCTCTGTTGCCATAAAAAGACAGTGAGATTCACTTATCAAGCTGTCCGGGGATGACGCTACTGATCGCAGTTAGTCATTAAGCAAGTTGATTATCTAGTGAAAAGTGCACATCAGTACTCGGGACCTCCCGCACAGCGGCAATCCGTGCACTGGATAGACCTTTGGCAACGTGCGGTGTATTTAAAATGTGATTTTGACCGAGAAACGCATATCAGTGAACAAACTGCCAGTCAAGGTGTAAGTAAGTGAAGCGAGTGTGTCCAAAATAATGAGACAGTTGATGTTAAAAGGTTTCCGCCTGGTGGGTTTCGAGAATTTTGACGGATACCCACAAAGAAACACAGAAGACAGGGTGCAGTGAGCATTTAGAACAGTGCGAGAATTCTGGATATAACTTCTGTGTGAGAATTGTGGCTCAAGATGAATTCGCAGAAGAGGAATAATTCCACAACTGTGCCTTCATCGGGGATGGTCCTGCCTGCTATATTTTTTGCTTCAGTAGATTGGTCACCGTCTGGTTCTGCCAAGTGCTGTTGGTGCGTGGGGTGTAGGCAGCTCTTGTGAGGCCAATTGAGGCGCTACTTGATTGAGAAGTTGCGATACCGGTCACGAAAACTGACAACGGTCGGGAGAGCGGTGTGCTGACTACATGCCCCTCCGTATCAGCATCGGATGACGCCTAATGGCTGAGGATGACATGGCAGCCGGTCGCTACCATTGGGTGGTGGTGGTGGTTAGTGTTTAACGTCCCATCGACAACGAGGTCATTAGAGACGGAGCGCAAGCTCGGGTTAGGGAAGGATTGGGAAGGAAATCGGCCGTGCCCTTTCGTAGGAACCATCTCGGCATTCGCCTGAAACGATTTAGGGAAATCACGGAAAACTTAAATCGGGATGGCCGGAGACGGGATTGAACCGTCGTCCTCCCGAATGCGAGTCCAGTGTGCTAACCACTGCGCCACCTCGCTCGGTGCTACCATTGGGCATTCAAGGCCTGTTCTGGCGGTGGATGGAGACTACTCTTAGATATCATACCACACGGAATTACTATCAGTTCTGAGGCGTGTGTGTCAAATCTTACATAAAGGTCTATCAAGAATATTCCGTTTGAGGGCGTTGCTGCAGAGTACAAACAACGTAGCGCTACTCCGATGTGGGAACGTAAACACCGGTATATAGACAAGGGATCGGTGTGGCATTCGTGTATTTGCAACGTGCGTCCGGTAAATGCGGAAACGTGAACTACAACAACGTCATTACCAAATACGTCCATAGAAGACGAACGTACTGTTATCCTTTTCTTGGCTGCCGAAGGACAAACACCAACAAACGTCCAACGGAGAGTGGAAAATATGTATGGGGCACCATCCCCGTCGAAAACTACGGTTCCGAAATGGTGCGCCAATGGGTGCTGCTGCCTGTAATAACGCACTCGCCAAATCGCAAATGCCGTAAACGCAGAAGTTACACCAGCCCAAGAGGCTGACACTCGAGCACCCTCCCTGTAGTCCACTCGCTACCTGATCATCATGCCTTCAGTCCCTTAAAAATGGACTTGACCATTCGACGAACCATGTCGCACAAAGGTTAGCAGCAGGAAGTTGCGGATTTCTTCGCGCAGCCCGACATGTGTTGCACCAAACGGATGTCTTCAACGTGGTGCGACTGTGCGATGATGACTGGCTGAATGTACACAGCGTTTTCCTTTTTTTTTTTTTTTTTTTCTTTTTGCCAGATTCTGGTCTGTGTGGCCCCTTATAAAACTGCCAGCTGCAAATACCGCGTTCGACACCACTGGCGAAAACAAGATATTTTGCTGTTCCATTATAATGACTGCCCACATATCGGTGAGATAACCGTCACGGATATCACAAATGTTAAGTGGAGAAAACTGAAATACTCGCAATACTGTCCTAAACTGGTTATGTGTGATTATCACGTCTTTGGAAAGTCCCTACACAGAATGAGCTATAAGGATAATGATTTCCTTGTAAATGTTACTAAAAAGTGGCTATGACGTGCTGGTTCTGACTTTTAGTGCAGGCCTTAGTTGGGTGTTGGTATAACGCAAATGAAAGGGGCGGAGATTATTTGAGAAAATAACGTTTTGGCTTTTAAGAATGTTTCAATATACTGTAAAAATATCAAAGGTACACGAAGTAAGTTCGATGTTAAAAAAGCGTGAATTTCTTGTGAAATAACCATTGGCAACCGGCGATAATGTGCTGATGTGCTACAGCATACTGTAAATAATAATAATAATAATGGAAATGGAAATGCCGTGTGGTGGTGGTGGTGGGTAGTGTTTAACGTCCCGTCGACAACGAGGTCATTAGAGACGGAGCGCAAGCTCGGGTTAAGGAAGGATTGGGAAGGAAATCGGCCGTGCCCTTTCAAAGGAACCATCCCGGCATTTGCCTGAAACGATTTAGAGAAATCACGGAAAACCTAAATCAGGATGGCCGGAGACGGGATTGAACCGTCGTCCTCCCGAATGCGAGTCCAGTGTGCTAACCACTGCGCCACCTCGCTCGGTATGCCGTGTGGCTAGGGCCTTCCGTCGGGTAGACCGTTTGCCTGGTGCAAGTCTTTTTGCGTGTCGATGGGGATGAAATGATAATGATCACACAACACCCAGTTCATGAGAGCAGAAAATCTCCGACCCAGCCGGGAATCGAACCCGGGCCATTAGGTATGACAATCCGTCGAGCTTACCACTCAGCTACCAGGGGGGGGGGGGGGGGGGTAATAATAATAATAATAATTTAAAGCTATTGAAACGTCCCTTTTGGAAAATTATAATTATTGGGCTCGTAAACTTCTACGTTATTTGATACAGAGACAGCTGAGTAAAACTGAACGTACTCAGACAGTTCTCTCTTTACTTATTCTGATCATCACTAAACTGACACAATATTTTTAGCGCAACGCAATCTGACTTTCAATAATCGCTACAAAAGAATGGCTCTGACTAACAATAACCTATACCTTTCATGAATCACTTACCTCACAATAGTCTTCGTTACTCAAACTACTGAAATACAGCGAGCGCCAATACTGCCAGCTAAATATAAGATTCTAACTACTGAAGGCACTAACTACTGATAGGCATAGTTAGCAAATGAAAGATTTTGATGGATAACAAACAATGTATTTACCTTAATAACGTTCAAAATTCATCATATATACCTATCAACTCATGACGTCCATCGTTACAAATTTCCTTTTTCTGGCGGACACACGTCCAGATCGTCCGCTTATAGTAATCTCTCAAAACTCTGGCATCTCTCTCTCCACGTCCACCACTGCTGGCGGCTCACCTCCAACTGCCCAACGCTACGCGCTGTTCACACCCAACTGCCCAACACTACACATGCGAATATTCCAACAATGAGTCCAACCAGTCACATACTGCACACAGCACAGTCAGTGATTTTCATACATAGCGCTACGTGGAGATACCAACATAAAAACCTAAACAGCCTACTTACAATATGTCGTTTCTCCTCGAATTAGATCTTTTAATCTCATTAAATTTCGTCATTACTCTTTAAATGCGTGCTGGTAGACAAACAAAGCGGACGAAAACTTGTTTTGTAGCGCTCTCTCCGCGATAACTAGAAACCACAGTGTCGAGTGCTAAAATGATTTCAGCTGCACTATGATCCTCTCAGAGAAAAGATGCAGCTGTCTGTGTGCTGCTACACATACTCTGATGTGACGCCATCACTCCCAGCACTAACTGTTCAAAATGGCTCTGAGCACTATGGGACTTAACATCTATGGTCATCAGTCCCCTAGAACTTAGAACTACTTAAACCTAACTAACCTACGGACATCACACGCATCCATGCCCGAGACAGGATTCGAACTTGCGACTGTAGCGGTCACGCGGTTCCAGACTGCAGCGCCTGGAACCGCTCGGCCACACCGGCTGGCCGACGAATACCGCAATGACGAATATCTTAATGACAGTGTGTACAAAATTTGATTTAATTATCTCTCAAAAAGCGATACTTACATTAGCTTATACTTTCACATGCAATTTTTCATATACCCCCCCCCCCATTAATTTTGGTGTTTATACGATTAGTAATTTAATGTCAGTGACCCTCATTGTATTAGTGTGCATCAGCCAAGCACTCCCTTGCTCCATGCAAGTTACATTCCTTCTGTTTCACGACATCCGATGGTGAGTCACCGTGCAAAACTACAGTTTTCTTGGCGCGCCTCGTAGATGACAAGGGACGAGAAACAGAGCCTTGGAGTACGAGAGCTGATGATGAGTTACTGTACAGAACTATTTGTTACTTCGCACGTCTTGCAGATAACAGTGGACCAAAAACATGTCTCTCGACGTACGTCTCCCGATTATGAGTCGCTGTTTCAGAATTCCGTGTTGCACTGGACGTTTGTTTTTCTTGCGGTCGATGTCGCTCGCGTGAGGAGTGGCTCGCACCTGCCGATACTCGACGGCAGAGACATCGCGGCGGCGCCAGCCACTGTGTGGGCGCCGGCCGCCGGCCGTCCATTATGCAGGAGCGCGGCGACTGCGTTTACTATCCATCCTTGGCAGATCGCTGCTCATTTACATATCTCGAGGCAGTTTTTCTCGCGCCTCTATGAATGTTGCAGGCGCCGCGGGGGCGACGCCGGGCTCGAGTGCTGCAATATTTCGGCGCCGAGTGTTCCGCTTTATGCAACGGATGCAGCGGTCGGCCGCCTGAATAAACAAAAGAACCGCCTCCCTCCACGAGCTCTTAGATCCTCCCCGGGGTGCAGGGTGCGGGAGAGAAGAAGCGCCGCGGCCGTGGGAACCGCCGGCTGTGCTGTAATCTGCTTGACGGACGGTCGAGTGGTAGACTGGTGTCACGTGATGCGCGCGTGGAGGTCAGTCGGGTATTGATTGCTCTTAAGCTATGCATTTTATGGTCCATATTGACTGTACATTGTCACTTCTCAAACAACGCAACACTTTTTTTAACAACCTGTATAGAACAAGTAATATGATGGCACAGTTCGCCTTATCTCCTTAACGATTCGACATTCGCACACCTAAACAAAAGCTATGCGAACGTCGAACGGTCAAAGAGATAAGACCCCAATATTGGTCACCCCCCAGTAGTTAAAACAATGGCGATGAGGGCCTTACGGTTCCTACTATCCACCAGACCGGCCACCAACCCGGAGCCGCCACATCAGAGGGCGCTGCGCTCCAACCGCAACATAATAGTCAAATTTATACTGAACTTTGAAAAAGCGTTTCCAAAAGTATGCATGTCTGTAACAATACTTCACAAAAACAGATGGATATCTGCAAGTATTAAGAAGTCCTCCCAACACAATTAAACACTTTGCAAGAACAGACATTATGTGTGATGGGATAACAGCAATCAGTGATTTTATAATGTTACTTATAATCCGTCCTGATTGCAAATTTTTTTTAGTCATATGACCGGTCATATGAATAAAAAAATTGCAATCAACACGGATTATAAGTAACATTACAATTAAACACCTCAGTTCCATGAAAAAGATTCGCAATGATCCATAATTCTTAACTTTATATCATAGACACCAAAAGATGTATAGGAAGGTGCTGATTGCTTGCAAAAAAGTCATTTAATGACAAAATAATATATAATGCAAAGAATAAAAGCAAAGCATTCTGGGATGTTATAAAAAGGAAATGGGGAGAGGCAAACAAGCGCAGAATAACATACTGCTGCGGGAGGGGATAAAGTTATAAATGATCCACAACAATTAGCAAATTATGTAAACGAGCACTTTTCAACTATTGCAGTGCAGTTACAGCAAAAATTCCCCCAAACAAATATAACACTTGTAAAATAGTGATGCACTAAATACAATGGTGTTACTTCCAACCACAGAAAATGAAGTCAGTAAAACAATTCAGAAACTAAAAAATAAAAAGTCAGTAGGCTTAGATGAAGTACCAATGCGTGTACTGAAACAATGCTTAGGGATTATATAAGGCCCTTAAAAAATATAGTAAATGAATCCTTCACATCAGGGACATTTCCAGAGCAGTTAAAACAGGCAAGGGTTGTACCTTTGCTTAAGAAAGGTAATGCAGAAGACATAGAAAATTAATGGCCCATTTCCCTGCTGTCAGCATTCTCAAAAATAACAGAGGCAATTAAGAAAGACAGATTAACGAATTTCCTGAATAAATGCAATCTTTAAAGCGAATCACAGTCTGGTTTCCGAAATGGCAAAATACAGAGTCAGCCATAGTAAAATTCACAAAAGTTATACTTGATGCTCTTGATAAAGATGAGTTTGTCACAGGCATATTTTTTGATCTTTCAAAAGCGTCTCATATGGTCGACCACAAGATTCTATTAAATAAATTTGAAGCACTAGGAAAAAGATGGGTAGCTAACTAATGGTTTCGATCATACCCGATAGGGCACAAAGAGTAGAGGTAACACATACTTCACATCAAGGACATTTTCAGAGCTAAACATTTAGTAAAACACTTATCGGAACGAAAATACATTAATATAGGGGTTCCTCAAGGTAGCATATTAGGACCAATACTGTTCCTGATATACATCGATGACTTTACCAGTAGTGTTACTCATGGTGAAAAAATCCTCTTCGCTGATGACAGCAATATTTGCCGAAAAAGCAAATGAAACGCTCAAGGAAGTTTATGGTTGGTCAATAAGTAATAAAGTGACATTGAACATAAAGAAAACTAATGCCATGAATTTCAGTTTGAAGAGGAAAAACGACAATGTTAAATTAAATGTAGATGGCACCTCTATTGACTGTGTAACAATTGCAAAATTTCTGGGAATGAATGTTGATTCTCAGTTAAAGTGGTGTGAACACACAAAGGTACCTGCAAACAGAATGTCACCAGCTTGTTATGCCCTTACAATCTGATCATCAGTGTGTAACATGCAGTGCCTTTTAGTTACATATGTACACTCAGTTCTTAGCCATGAAATTCTTTTTGGGGAACAAATGCACAAAATATGAACACAATTTTCAAGCTCCAGAAAAGAGCCATAAGAATAATAACCAAAAATACTAGTCGAGCTCACTGTTAAGATCTGTTCAGAACACTGGGGGTTTAAACTGCTCCATGTGAATACATTTACCAGTCAGTTGTACACATCAAAAATAACATTGGTAATTACTGCACAAACAGCTCTGTCCATGACCATGCAACAAGAGATAGACTCAACTTACATTTACCAAGAAAAAATAAACATAAGACTCAAAACAGCATTTTCTACTAAGGAATAAAACTGTACTATAAATTACCAAAAGAGATTAAAGAAATTGCCAATACACTTATTTAAAAAGGCAGCTAAAAAGTACCTGTAATGCAATACATTTTATACATTGAAGGATTGCTTAGCTAAAACAGAGTAGGCGTTTGATAAAAAATTTTATACAACTAAAAAATAATAATAATAATGATTATAAAATATCCAACATAGCCACATAACACCTTCACTTTATGTTTTTCCTTCTTTTTCTCATTTCTAGAAATACTCACCCCCAAGCTATGCACAGCACAATACTAACACCTCTTCCACCTTCTGAGCTCAACATCTCACTCATTATGGAGATATGCTGTCTCAGTTTTTCAGGATACTAAATGTGAAGTTGCGGTAGACAAAATGGCCCAGAGATCACCTGTGTGTGAGTTTGTGTGTGTGTGTGTGTGTGTGTGTGTGTCTGTGTGTGTGTGTGTGTGTGTGTGTGTGTGTGTGTGTGTGTGTGTGTCTGTGTGTGTGTGTGTGTGTGTGTGTATGTAGTGAGTGAAGTGTTATGAAACAATGTGTGTATAGTGTGTGCAGTGACTGATAGTGAGATATGAGTGAACAATGTGGCGTTACATTGTTTAATAAGTTATTTGTAAAAAAGGTATTGTATACCAGGAGTAAATCTAATGATTGTCTCTAACTAGAAGTCTGTAAATGTATGTGTATACGAATTGGCTTATTTCAAATTGATCTAAATTTGTGAACACTTTGACATGTCCTATATCCTTGTAAAAAGAGATCTATGGTTGAATAAAGCTACTACTACTACCACTACTACTACTAAAGACCTTAAGAATAGTGATATCGATACACTGCGAGAAATCTGCCACGGCCCACACGTCACCTCGACAAAAAACGAGCAAACTACACGTATTTAGGATGTTGGCCGTGCAGCAGACGTCAACCAGCGTCTCTGGAAGTCGAATCTATGACACCATGTTGCTCGGACAGCATTTCTTGACGACCTGACCACAGAGGAAAACCTAGTCGTACAAAATCATTTATTTACTGTCTCATCCAGCAGTTTTCGCCTGTTATGACGCAACATATAGGAAAGCCGCCATTTGAGAAACACAAGCCAACATGGATCATATAAATATAAGGTAATTTAGATTATCAGTATCAGTTGCGCTCAGTAGTGTCCAGTCGTGTACAGTTTGCCCACTTATGCAGTCGACGCTAGCAGATTCTTAGGAAAAGAAGTTCGCTTGTAATCCGAAATGTAATAACCAGATTCCGTCGTAAGACTTCGCTTCCATTAGCTGTAGTCAGCTTCCTGAGCTGTATCTGTGTGCAGTCTATTTAGCACCGTCGGCCACCAACTGGGTGACTTCCAACAGCCGTTGGGCGGCCTCATTGTCGGATGTGCGTTCTAGTCTGGGTCATCTAGTTTCCCAGTCACCATCGCCCGGTACGGGCATATTTCGTTGCTGTTTCTCGCTCAGATTATACATACGCCAACCGTGCCTGCTCCAATATTTTGTGGTCGAGTTTCGAAAGTAGCCCAGCCGATAGCCCCATCTCCCTTCTATCAGCGCTCAGTTACACGCCGCCACTAGCTGCTATCGTGCCACAAGCTGACCTCCGTGCGGAGTACTGCAGACGCCGCTTAGCTTCGTCGGCTGCAGTCGCCTACCTCGTGAAGGCTGGAGACAGCTTCTTCAGCTTCAATTCCGTCACTACTGTAGATTTTATAAATAAAAGACTTTCTCAACCAAAAAATTTTATGTAACAGGCCACCATTCGACACCTGCCACCAACACCAAAAAAGCTCCTGGAGCGAATGGAATCGCATCCTGATTGGCTGGTGATGACCAGCCAAACACATTCCATCATAAGGGTTACGCTGCAAACCTCAACAAACTTGTATATGGTTCGCAGATCTGCCGCCGAAATACCTTTGGTGTAACGAGATTGTCATGTGCTGGGTGTTTGCTTTTGTTGGCAGCTATGCTACCCAAATTCACAGAGCTTCGTACTCCGGTGTGTTGTAGGGTGAGTGGATCACGCCTTTCCTACTTCTTCCTGGGTGTGTTGGAAGTTGTCCTCACGTCGGAATCTCTCTCATGGTTGCGTTTCTTCTTTTAGTTCATCTGGTTCATGTTGCGGCGTTCCTTCACTCCAGCAACGGGTCTGGCCACCTTGTGGTCGGGCGCCAGTGCACTTGGTGAGGGGTACAACAAGCGCAATCTGCCAAGCGCTTTACCGCTTACTCCCCTGATGTGCGCCTTCCACGTCAGGCGCTGGTCCAGAGTGACGCCTAGGTAGTGTCCGGTGTTCGACGATGGGATGGGGCCTCCCATGATGCTGAGTGGCTGGAGGTCGGCAGGAACCATATTTCTGGTGAAGATCACCGCCTGACTTTTGGCTGCGTTGAACTTGAGCCGCCATTTGGTGGTCCAGGCCCCAAGGACGTCGCAAGCCGATTGCAGGCGGTGATGCATCAGCCTGGCGTTGATACTTCTGCCGTAGAGCGCTGTATCGTCCGCGTGGAGCGCAACGTACACACGCTGCCTCCTCGGAACGTCGGCGGTGTGTAGTGAGTACAGCAACGGGCCGATGACGGACCCTTGCGGTACCCCAGCTGCTATGGGGCGCGCTGTCGACATCCCGTCGTCGGCGAGCACGTGGAAGGTGCGCCCAGTCAGGTAGGATTTGAGCAGGCGGGCGTGCGACACTGGTAGGGCCTTTGTAAGTAGTTTATACTCAAGGCCGTCGTGCCATACGCTGTCGAAGACTCTGGAAACGTCCAGGAGTACCGCCCCAAGATACTCGCGACGCTCCAGCGCCCCCATCGCCAGCTTTACCAGTCGAAGCAGTAGATACTGCGTGGAGTGGCCCCTCCTGAAGCCGAACAATTCGTCAGGGAGCAGGCCTTCCTCCCCGACGTGTCGCCAGAGCCTCCTGACATACAGCCTCTCGAAGACCTTCGAAACTGCGGGCAACAGGCTGATGGGCCTGTGGTTTTGCGGCAGCCGCAAGTCTTTTCGCCCTTGGGGGCAGCTACAACTTCCGCATGTTTCCACGCAGATGGGAATCTGCAAGTCCCGAGCACGGAGTTGAAGATCTTCGTAAGTTGCCGCACGGCGCTCGGCGGCAGCATCTTCAGCAGCTGGCTGCTGATGTTGTCGCACCCTCCTGCCTTCCTTGTCTGCAGGCGAGCGAGCTGTTGCGCGACCTCATCCTACGTCACTTCCGCGATGACGTCGTCCACGTCTCTGTGCGCCAGGTACACAGGAAGCGGCTGTTCTACCAAACGGACGTGTTCTTCGTCCACGACGTCCTCCACCGGCGTGAAATTGGCGGCGAATGCGTCGGTAAACGCGCCGGCTTTGGCGTCGGGCTCGGTGATGACGTCACCGCCAACCTGTAGCGGCGGCACTCGCTGGCGATGTTGCTCGATGCTTTTGGTCACCCTCCAGGCGGAACCGTCCTCTATCCCGAGAGTGGCAATTCTTCCAGCCCAGTCGCGGTTGCGGTGGTTTGCAATTGCATACTTGATTTCGCGACGCATGTGGTTGATAGTGGCCTTCGTTGCCGGCTGCCGAGTAATCTGCATTTCTCGGAACAGTCGGTTTTCTCCCGGATGGCCTGGAGGATTTCTAGTGGGAGCTGCTTCGATTGATCCCGTGGGCGTCTTCTTTCACGCGGCGTGGCTGCTGCTGCCGCTTCGTGCGTCAGACGTGTGAATGCGACAAGGGCCGCATGTGTTGGCAGCTAACGATTACGCACAGCTTGTATGGCGGGCGCGGACCGCAAAGAGAACACCCAGGACTGCAGCGGACGGAAAAGGGAATGCTTATGCTGCAGAAGATCGCAGCAAGCGGACGCGGACCGCAGAGGGAGCGCCTGGTGAAGGGGGAAGGCCACAGGCATAAATACTGCACAAGTTCCACTCGAGGAGTAGTCTCAGGTCGCACCTGATGAAGGTAACAAGATACACTACCGAAATATCGTGCAAGTACGACGCTGATATCCGGCAGAACACCCGACAACCCAAGATGTCAATAATATTGTGCATTACTCACATTCACTATTTGCCAAACTCTGTAATTCAAGAAGAAAATCTAATGCTACATCCAACTCCTTAGCTGATTTGACCGACAACACTCCCTCTTTTCACAACAAGCCAGTTAAGGAATTCGATACTTTGGCAAACACCTCAGAGAACCCTTACCTCAATTCTCTCTTAACACATTCGCAATTGCGGTCGAAGGTATTTCCTGACTATCGATTGTCCGACAGACGCTGTTCATTCCTTGCACTAGTTCTAATGACTCATTTGCTTGACTCCACCACCTTGGCGCTCTGTTGCTTCAGTAATCATTAATTCCTCAAATTTCCCCTGCAACGATTCAGAAACAGACCTGTTCCCATTGGAGCTACGCAAATCCTGGACTCTGTTCGCATAATGGGCAGCACGCACCCTATTTCTATCCACTTGAACATTCAAAGACTTAGCAACTTCAAGAAAGGACGCTGAAGATGTAAGTTCAACTAAGGCACAAGCAGTACTGAAGGTGATGCTAGTCACATCATCTGCCCATATATATATATCAAACAATTTTTCTGTCACTGGACTGTACATTAATCAACTGCACATACCACATAACTCGTATGTTAAACTATGAACATTAGCACATATAATTCAAAATTTAACCCTGATGAAGCCCCACCGCCGGCCGAAGTGGCCGTGCGGTTAAAGGCGCTGCAGTCTGGAACCGCAAGACCGCTACGGTCGCAGGTTCGAATCCTGCCTCGGGCATGGATGTTTGTGATGTCCTTAGGTTAGTTAGGTTTAATTAGTTCTAAGTTCTAGGGGACTAATAACCTCAGCAGTTGAGTCCCATAGTGCTCAGAGTCATTTGAACCATTTTGAAGCCCCACCATCAATAAACATCAGACTGGCACTGAAGGTGTCAACCCAGAACTACCGAGTAAAATTTCAGTTTTCTTTTTTAAAACAAAACACTAGCAGATTTAATTCTTAACACAGTTCTGGTCAACCCCCAGCCTCAAATTTCCCCAACTGACACTGAAGCAGTCGGCTCAAAATTTTTGACTTAAAAATTCAGTTACCAAGGGAAGTACTTATTTCTCGAGACACAATTGCTGGTCAAACTCAGCTTCGATCACAGACAGTCAAGGCACAAGATTCGTACTGGTATTGGTAGCTTAACTTCAGTAACTATGAACCAGTCCAAAATTCAAATCCCAATACAACGACTGTTCTGGGCTCAGATCCACTTACTATTACTACCAAGGAACGAGGAGGGGCCAAAGGCTGCCACGCATAAAGAAATGTAGACACTCTTGAGATACAATCACACAGAGCTCAAAGTAGCCCATTTGCTCAAACGACCGCCACACGTCTGATTCAACTCGACAATCGCTGCCTGCCTCCACACAGTCCACAAGTCTTCATTAGCAGACTCGCAGTCGATCTTACGAGAAATCTTAATTCTTGTATATATGGTTCTCGGGGGAGACGTCTAATGTCACAGTGAAAACTCCACAATATTTCATCAGCGCAACTGGCCGACATCTTCAGGTGCGAGGAACACACTGTTAAGGCAGGACCAGAGCCCCCTATTTATGCCAGTCTTAGGCAGGAGGTGCGCATGCGTGGAGGCGCCAAATTCGATGGCCAAGAGCGACGATATCAACCGATAGCTGGAAGAACAGCAACGCCACCTACAGGATGAAGAACCAAAGACTTCAGCGCACTCGCGGAGGCTGCCGCTGCTGCTGTGCGCTGCCATCGGCCGCCCCGGCGACCTCTGTCGGAAGCCGCAAACGAAAATGCGCGTCCGCGTAGGCGCGTGACAATCCTCCCGTTGTCAACAGAATATTTATGTGGCTGGCGAATCGTCATCCGTCGTATGACCAACAGTACTCCTCTCTGCACGATGCGACTCCAATATGGCCGCTGCTGAATCCCAAGCTGTACTGAGCTGAAAGCCTGTGTCTCTGTTTACAAGATTCGTCGAGCTACGTATTTCCACTGCTTCCTTAATAACACTGTCGCAGTACGAACTCGTCGATGCCAGAATTTTGGTGTGTTGATAATTCATAGAATGGCCTGTACTGAGACAATGCTCGGCCACTGCAGACTTCTCTGGTTGCTCCAGACGAGTGTAGCGTCGGTGTTCAGTACATCTCTCTTCTACAATGCGACAAGTTTATCCGATGTAAGACATGCCGCAGCTACAAGGGATCTCGTAAACACCGGGTCTTCTTAGGCCAAGGGTGTCCTTAGATGAGCCCAAGAGAGCTCTGAGTTTTGCCGGCGGACGAAAGACACATTTAACTTTATGCCTCTTCAATAATCTTCGAAGAGACACCGTCGATGTATGGTAAGATGACCATTCCCCCTTGTTCTTCGCCTTCTTCCAGTTCCTCACGTTGGGTAACCCGCTTCGGGTGTAAGGCACGGAGAATCTCCCGTTCGGAGTATCCATTTTGTTGGAAAGTGGTACGCAGATGGAGTAGCTCATTGGATAAGCTGTCTGAGTCTGATATGGCTCGTGCTCTGTGAATCAACGTCCTAAGTTCTTTTCTCCGTACCAACACGTCCAGGAATGGAAGTTAGCCATTTTCCTCCACCTCCATAGTGACCTTGATGTTAGGATGAAGCGAGTTAAGATGCTCAAGAAATACATTCAGCGATGCAGTGCCGTGAGGCCAGATAACAGCGACCTCTGTCAGAAGCCGCAAGCAAAGATGCGCGTTTCTGTCCTTCCAGCTATCGGTTGATATCGTCGCTATTGGCCATCGAATTTGGCACTTCCACGCATGCACAACTCCTGCCTAAGACTGGCATAAATAGGGGGCTCTGGTCCTGCCTTAACAGTGTGTTCTTCGTGTTGTGGCGTAACAAGACAGCTACGCCACACTGAAGTAGCCGAAAGGTACGCGTAATCTCACGTAGGCTAGATAGAGATCTGAAATAGGATACGTAATGAATGGTAGCAAGAAAAGTACGTAGCTGCTATAATACTTAACTTTTAATCCTTCATTGGTATACAGTATTCCTTGATGATACAAGTGAGACTCTATCTTAAAATGGTTAATGGCGCCTTGCTAGGTCGTAGCCATTGACTTAGCTGAAGGCTATTCTAACTGTCTCTCGGCAAATGAGAGAAAGGCTTCGTCAGTGTAGTCGTTAGCAAAGTCGTCGTACAACTGGGGCGAGTGCTAGTCCGTATCTCGAGACCTGCTTTGTGGTGGTGCTCGGTCTGCGATCACAAGTGGCAACACGCGGGTTCGACATGTACTAAATGGACCGCGGCCGATTTAAAGCTACCACCTAGCAAGTGTGGTGTCTGGCGATGACACCACACTTCGCACCTGAAGATGTCGGCCAGTTGCGCTGAAGAAATATTGTGGAGTTTTCACTATGACATCCGACGTCTCGTCCGAGAACCATATATACAACATGTCCGTCGCGAAAGCCTCAAGCAACGAATCTTAATTCTTGTTATTAAGACGGTATTGACACAATAGACAAATTCAGGCGGACCCAAGCACCACCTATGGCATGCACCTCGTCGCTGATCCACCAGGAAGTCCTGCCCGACCTTCGTCTCCGAAGCGATGTTTTCAAGTCGCTGACCTCAGACCAAAAGGACCGCTCGTACCCACTATGCTTCATTCAGGTCGCTCCACAACGCCATCGGCATTTACGGCGGCCCAGGCATTAAATACAGACCCGCGCTCTTCAGTCAAGGCAAGCGGCTGTGGGAATCTTAATTTGTAGCGCACGTGGAAACGGGATGTACCGTCACGCTTTCGGAATGGCTACTGGTCCTGTATGGTTTTGAAGAGGATCTGATTTTCCCTGAAAACAAATGGCTACTTCAGCTAACGATAATGGGGGTGCACAGTGATCACGCACGCTTCTCTCCATAGCAGACAACAAAACCTCAATAATACTGAAATCAGGTGATTGTGGTGGCCGGGAAAGATGAGACAGTTCATCCGCATGCTCTTAAAACCTGTCCTAGAGCACTCGATGTTTGTGAACAAGAGCCTTTTCACACAGCATCACCATCGGAGAACAACCATTGCACCATGGGATGCAAATCATCAGCCGAAATAGTCGCATAATCCTTGTCAGTAGTACAGCATTTCAGAGTAACCGCGGCTCCCGTGGAATAACTCTTTATGGCTGCCCAGATCATCATTAATCCCCCCACTACTCACTCATGGGTCGTAAACTCGTCCAGACATTGAAAATATTGTGAAACAAGACTCATCCGACCAAATGAGTTTCTTTCATTGCTCCATAGTCCATATTTTTCCTGTTACGGACATTTGCATCTCCAGTTAACGGGCAGTTGCATCAGCAACGAGAGGCGTTGAAATTCTAGCAGGTCCTGCAATTCCCTGCCTATGAAGCTCCCTTCGTGTAGTTTTGGTGCCGACCGGGTCCTCGAACGCAAATTTCAGTTGTGCGGCGACCTTTGCAGTTGTCCTTTTGATGTTTGTGAAGACAGTAACTGTTCTCGAAAGAACAGATACTTTTGATGACCGTGCAGCTTTCTCTAGAATAAATGATAATTAATTGAAACCCTCAGCTGCCGACAGGTGTTGTTGATATAACTCGATGGGGACAGCTGAGAATGTGTGGCTCGACCGGGACTCGAACCCGGGATCTCCTGCTTACATGGCAGACGCTCTGTCCATCTGACCTTCGTCTGTGCGCATTCGCACAGGTTGTCCGAACTCTTACGGGAATCGCCAGAGTGTGCGCGAGTAATGAGTGGATGGGCAAATATCTATTAGGTACATTACATATATAGAATTATGGACAGTTGGAAAT
This sequence comes from Schistocerca americana, assembly GCF_021461395.2. Lineage (NCBI taxonomy): Eukaryota > Metazoa > Arthropoda > Insecta > Orthoptera > Acrididae > Schistocerca > Schistocerca americana. Next base: position 1,200,207,188 of record NC_060119.1, on the reverse strand, counting down.
GTAGGTCTCACGGGAAGCGTGCAAGCGGTAAGTCCCTGCAGTCGCGCTATTCATCTGTGTCCTCGGTGGTTCAGGTGACACCACGAATGGCCGCAACTCGACGCCTCTGTCACGACATGCTGCAGCGCCGCCCCGTAAATGAGGTCGAACTTTAATATCTTGACGTACGGTGGCGCGTGGTGTGGAAGACTGTACAGGATGCCATGCTTGATTCCGATGTTGTTTCCCAATGCTACGTAGTCGTTAATGGGAAGCTGGTGACGCAAAAATGTCTCTACAGTATCCACATGGCAGAATCACCCAATTGTGTGGGTTGTAATACAGTATATTCTGACGAGCACCGCCTCAGCTGTGGAGAGGCGGAACCGGTTTGGCACCTAGTGCGGCAGATGCTGCTCTTGCGAGTTACGCCAAAGCATATATCTGCACGCACGTTATTTTTTCCGGATGAGACATTCTACCCCAAGACTCGAACCACCTCCGTCACCTGGATACGTGGACACACGGTCCATTACCTCTGTCGTGACGGACACAAGAATTTACTTGACTTCTGGCTCTATTTGCAAGAAGGACATCATGCTATTTCCGGGCGTACCAAATATCGACAATGCTTCGCAAAGTACCTATGGAGTGCCTTTCACAGCCCGCTGTGTAGCTGGAATGTTCCAGGCAGTGGTAGATGAGGTCAGAACGAACTGCAAACGATCATGTATTGAACTATCTTTATCAGTGGGCGCAGTTGTTGGGAAGCCTAACTACGTAGTAGTAGCTTTATTTTCATGTTATTTATGTTTACTGCCTTCGATGGTGTCTTCATTCTGTTTTAGTTTTCCAGGCTTGATGAAGTATGACTGTTCGCACATTGATATCTAAATAAAAAATAAACAAGAAAATAACAAACAACCTTCCGCGCCCTACTAGAATTACCATTCCCCCCTTCCTTTCATCGTGTTTTTGGGGGTTGACGCACGCACGTTAGTCCCGTATAGTGTAGTTTCTTCGTGTTTTACATGGGGGGTGGTTAGGTATAGTTAGGAACGCAGCGCCTGAAGAAGTAAGAGTTCATTTTTGTTTGGCAGGGACACAAGTGGCGGAGCTTCGTAGGGATGGCTATGATTTTGTTTTATTTCTTTTGTTAGGGAAAGAACGAAAAACAGTTGGATAGAGCGTCTGCCATGTAAGCAGGAGATCCCAGGTTCGAGTCCCGGTCAGGGTATACATTTTCAGCTGTCCCCATCGAGTTATATCAACACCACCTGTTGGCAGCTAACGGTTTCAATTAATTATCATTTACTTTTGATTTTTTTCGTCACAATGACCGTCTATCCCCATCACTCGACACACACTTTCGTCCACGTTGTGACTGTACGGATAATGTTTCTTCCGCTTTCCCTGTATGCGGTATAAATATTCCATATGGTGACTCTTGAAACTCTTAGCAACTCGACACCTTTGGTTACGGACGCACACGTTATAAAAGTGCCAACTGTCTGTCGACGTTCGAACTCACTTAGCTCGGGTACAGTGCACTCACAACTACAGAGAATACTGTTCTGACTACTACTGATACTTGCAACGTATTGATCACATCGCGGAAGTGTGTTCATAGTAAAAAACTTTCGTAAACGCTTGTTGCCAATTTGTACAGGTCTCGTCACTGCTGCTGTGGAAGCCTAGTGTGTGAGTTCGTGGAACGACTTCTGGTGCAGTACACCGCTAAGACTATTTCTCACTGCCATTATTACACAGCTCAGACCCAGGGTCACGTAACAGGATAGCAGAACGAAGGTTCTAAAACACCCCAACACATTAGTAACAAAGTCGCGCAAATGAGGAAAGACGTTTGCTTATCTTTGTGGCTAGTTCAATACTGAAGTTTGCAACACTGCTTGTAACAAAATACAAAAAAGTCTCTCAGTGGTCAAGTGCAAATATTCGTAGGTAAACTTCACAGTACATAGCAAGAGCATTATACAAAAACTGTCTGTTCATTTCTAAGAGTTCACTAAATGACGTTTGATCTACATCTACATCTACATTTATACTCCGCAAGCCACCCACGGTGTGTGGCGGAGGGCACTTTACGTGCCACTGTCATTACCTCCCTTTCCTGTTCCACTCGCGTATGGTTCGCGGGAAGAACGACTGACGAAACGCCTCCGTGCGCGCTCGAATCTCTCTAATTTTACATTTGTGATCTCCACGGGAGGTATAAGTAGGGGGAAGAAATATATTCGATACCTCATCCAGAAACGCACCCTCTCGAAACCTGGACAGCAAGCTACACCGCGATGCAGAGCGCCTCTCTTGAAGAGTCTGCCACTTGCGTTTGCTAAACATCTCCGTAACGCTATCACGCTTACCAAATAACACTATAACGAAACGCGCCGCTATTCTTTGGATCTTCTCTCTATGTCAACCCAACGTAGTACGGATCCCACACAGATGAGCAATACTCAAGTGGTTTGAAAAGTTCTCGAAACGAATAGAGAAAAAGTACTTACATCACTGAAACATTTTTTTTCATTTTTCAATGCAGTCTTTTGTAGATTAATGCACTTGGTCCAACGATATCCCAGTGTCTCGATCTCATCTCGAAAATGATTTTCCTCCCGGCCTACAAAATAGTTGTCAACTCCGGCTATCAATTGTTCGTTTGAAGTGAATTTTCGTCCACCAAAACAAATCTGCAGTTTTGGGAAGAAATGGAAGTCTGACGGAGCCATATCAGGTGAATTTGGAGGGTGTGAGAACAATTCATACCTGAGTTCACGTAATTTTGCCATGGCGGCGGAACATGCGTGCGGGTGCGCATTGTCTTGATGGAAGATGACTTTCTTCTTTGCTAAACCCGGCCTTTTTTCGCGTATCTTTTGTTGCAATTTGTCCAGGAGGTTAACACAGTATTCTCCAGTAACTGTTTGCCCAGTGCGAAGATAATCTACAAACAGAATCCCCTTCACATGCCATAACAGTGATGGCATGACCTTTCCCGCCGAAGGAATTGTGTTTGCTTTCTTTGGTGGCGGAAAATCAGCATGTTTCACTGCTTTGGTGTTATTTTGTCTCTGGGATATAGTAGAGCACCCATGTTTTATCTGAGGTCACAAACCGTCAAAAAATCTTGTTCATTTCTCCTAAAAGGGGCCAAACGTTGTTCCGATATGTCCATTCTCATCCGTTTTTGATTCAGCGTCATGACTCACGGTACCCATCTTGCAGATAATTTTTTTCATTTACAAGTCTTCAGTTAAAGTATGATATACCGTTTCATATGACATCTGGCAAGTGTGAGAAATTTCACACATTTTCAATCAGCGATCCTCCAAGACCATTTTGTGCACTTTTGCAATGATTTCTGTAGTAATAACACATCTTGGCCGACCATTGTGCGGATCATAAACTAAGCTCTCCCGATCAAATTCAAATTCATTTGTTCGCTTGGCAGCAGTTGACTATGAAGGATAAGAGACCCCCAGTGTATTCTCGAAATCGGCATGAATGTCCTTTGCTTTCACACCTCTCTTTACGAAATACTTAATCACTGCTCGAATCTCGATTTTTTTCCTTCTTCGCAAATAACTACGAGGGAACAACAACAGAGCCACGTCACTGCCACAGATCTCCTCCGAGAGCACTCACGTGGCACGTGTTTACAGGCAACAGCCCAATGAATATCAGTTTAACAACTCGTTGCGCTAGCGCTGACCTCTCATGGTGATAATGGTGATTCTGAGAACTTTTCAAACCACCCTCGTATAACCAAGTGGGCGACAGCTGCTCTTCTATCTTCCGAGCAGGCTCCTGTTCGTTCTCATTCGGGTCCGTTGTCATTCAGTCACTGGCGGATTGTACTCGGTCGGCAATTGGCCGCGACGAAGTCGACATCTCCATCCTCAGCACCCCCTATCGAACTCGCGCAAGTGGCGAGTCTCTATGGCACTGGCACCAGCTTGCATGTTTGAGCCTGTTGTGCTTTTTCCCTGGCTGTTTCTTCTTCGGGCAACACAGCAAAAACAACAGCAAAACCTGCAGCCTTGGCTAGCAAAAAAACGGCTCTGAGCACTATGGGACTGAAATTCTGTGGTCATCAGTCCCCTAGAACTTAGAACTACTTAAACCTAACTAACCTAAGGACATCACACACATCCATGGCCGAGGCAGGATTCGAAACTGCGACCATAGCAGTCGCACGGTTCCAGACTGTAGCGCCTAGAACCGCTCGGCCACCCCGGCCGGCCCTAGGCTAGCGGCTGAATGTATATTCAAGCATGCGTTTTTCACCGTGTTGCCCGTATTTCTGTAATACCCGTCTATTATTTCCACAGTAAACTGAGTACGTTAAGCTTACGAACACATGGCAGGAAAAAAGTTACCTATTTATCAACACAACGACTAACACAAACTCATTACTTTAATGTTCTATCACGCATAAGGTATCTCATCAATTTAATCATTAGGAAGTACTAATGAAAATAACATGATAGGAAAATTTAAAAGACAAGGAAATTATTGAACAGGTGGAATCAGTTTATACTTTAAGTTCTACACTTCTCTAATCTGATATGTGCTAGACTTAGAGGGTACAAATGATGGTGGCAGCCAGTATGGTTGAGCGTGGGCTAGGGAGATGGGAGGTTAGATGTGGTCAGCGATCAGTAGAGATTTATTTTGCGCCCAAAGCAAGAGACCAGTAGCTGGCAATGTAAATTTTTATGTCGTTCATTAGCGTATGAAAAGTATATTACTTACATGTGTGAATTATTCTACGCATGGGTTTGTGATTGCCGTAAGATGTCAACAACAAAACTTCGTAATTACTCTGGTTTTGTTATTTTATGAAGAGTTCAATCTGTAAATACCTGTATAACTTTTGAAATATCGACTATGTCATGTAATAGCTTAAAACTCTGTTTGAAAAATAGTAGTTAATCCGTTTCAGGTAATACTACCCACTCAATATCAGACACCTAGCCTTTCAATGTTCACTAACAACCGATTGAAATGAAGACGACAAGTAAGTACAGTGTTTAGACTGATAATACTTTCCGACGCCCCCAAGGGCTGCAGTGTCAGTATAAATGAGACCGGTTCCTTGAACAGAGTGGTAACAGTAAAGGGAAGGTTATTGTTGGTCATTGAAACATAGTGTTTGGGAGAGAATTCATGTTTGGACTATAAACTGCATCGTAGTTCTGATTTACAAAAGTATGTTTTTCTTTCTCCCTTAAACATGAAACATCCCCTTTGAAAAATTAATGAATTCTTACTATGCTAATAAACCTCTATGATATTTGATTTTTAAACAGCTGGGCAAAACTGAACGTACTCAGACATTTCTCTCTTTACTTATTCTGATCAACACTAAACTGACACACAATATTTTTAGCGCAACGCAATCTCACTTTCAATAATCCCTAAAAAGAATGGCCCTGACTAACAATAACCTATACCTTTCATGAATCACTTACCCCACAAAAATCTTCGTTACCCGAATTACTGCAATAAAGCGAGCGCCACTACTGCCAGCTAAATAAATGATTCTAACCACTGAAGGCACTAAGTATTGATAAGCATAGTTAGCAAGTGAAACATTTTGATAGAGAACAAACAATGTATTTACCTTAATAATGTTCAAAAGTCATCATATATATATATATATATATATATATATATATATATATATATATATATATATATATGATGACGTTTGAACAGTAAATTTGTAATATTGGATATCATGAACTGATATATATATATATATATATGTATATATATGAGTTCATGATATCCAATATTACAAATTTACTGTTTCTGATGGAAACACGTCCAGATCGTCCACTCTCAAATTTCTGCCATCTCTCTCGCCACATCCACCACTGCTGGCGGCTCACCTCCAACTGCGCAACGCCACGCGTTGTTCACATCCAACTGCCCAACACTACAATAGCGAGTATTCCAACAATGCAAACCATCCACATACTGCACACAGCACAGTCAGTGATTTTCATACAGAGCACTACGTGGCGTTACCAACATAAAAACCTATACAGCCTACTTACAAACTAATGAATATATATTATTAAACTACTGCCCCTGAAGGCATTAGTAGTTTGAGCTTGCCAATCTAACTGCTACCAGCGAGAACAAAAATTTTATTTTCCATACGTCGCGTAGTTACTGATCGAATTTTAAAATTTAAAGTGCTGTCAGTATCTGCTCTTTAAAGCTACAATCTATATTTACAGGTTGTAACGTCAACAAAAATATTACAGTTAGTATTACAGCTAGAAATTCTATGGATAACACGAAAATAATATCAGATGATCAACGAAATCTTTTCAGATTTCATGCGAATAGCACTAGGGAACCTGGTAGCGCCACAGTGAGGATGCAAATCAGGTTTGTTTAAAATACTTGCTATAAGGTCGTAATGTTAGTTACCTTTGAGATTCGACGTGGTAATTTGACATTAGTCAAGAATGCCTTTAAGGCGATAAATATGTCATTATCAACACTTCCCTGACTTTGAACTAAGTCGTGTAATAGGACAAGAAGATGTATGTTCCTTCTGCGATACTGCAGAAAGATTTGTCAGGAATGTAGCAGCTGCATATGAATGTTGGCTGCTGTCGTCACGATAATGTACTGTAGCAAGAAGGACGAGGTCCTAACTGCCTCGTGACACTACCGAGAGGGAAGGCAATCGTGTTCGGCATATAGCTTTGGCGCACCTTAATGCATCTACGGCAGCAATTTGAGCACCACAGAGACACACCAACTGTTACAAATCTGTTACTCCAAGACAGCTCCAAGACAGACGTTCTATAACGTGCGTGCCATTATCCCCAAACCAACGCCGTTTGTGACGTCCTTGGTGTCAAGCGAGTCCTCACTGGAAGACAGGCTGGAGGTCTGTGGTGTTTTCTGATGAAATCTGGAGCTGCCTCGCTGCCAAAGGTGGCCGTACGTTGGTTAGAAGGACGCCAGTCGAGAGCCTGCAACCAGCTTGTCTACGTGCTAGACACAATGTAATTACACCTGGAGTTAAGGTCTGGGATGTGATTTCGTATTCTCGTGGTTACCCCATGCATCCTAGCTGCAACACTGTATGTCAGGCTGTTAATTAGACATGTTGTGCTGCCATTCATGAACAGCAATCCAGTGGGTGCTTTCCAACATGATAACGCTCGTCAAACACCGCTGTTGTAATCCAACACTACTACAGACTCTCGACATGCTGCCTTGGCCTGCTCCATCACCAAATCTGTCTACAATCGAGCAGATATTAGACGTCATTGGACGAAATCTGCAGGTTCTTCCGCAGGTAGCATTAACCGTCCCTATACAATCCGACCAGGTGCAACAGGCATTGAAGTTCACCTCACAAAGTGTCATCTTGCACCTGCACAACACGAAACATGCGCCTTCGCATACCCGCATACAACATCCTGGCGCTTACACCATTATTAATATGCGCCACCGGTAGCTGAGTGGTCAGCGGGACCGAATGTCAAACCTAAGGGTCCGGGTTCGATTCCCGGTTGGGTCGCAGATTTTCTCAGCTCAGGGGTAGGGTGTTGTGTTGTCCTAATCATCATCATTTCATCCCTATCGACGTAAAAGTCGCCGAAGTGGCGTCAAATCGAAAGACTTGCACCCGGTGAACGGTCTACCCGACGGGAGGCCCCAGTCACACGACATTTACATTTTACCGTTATTAATGTATCAGCATCTCACATTTGCAATGGCTTGTCTCCCGGTTGCATGCATCTATGTTCTTGCGATCACTTTAAAATGTTGCTTATGAGGAGAGGTGCAATTTTTTGAAATTATCTGTACGATGATGTAAGTGAAGATCCCAAGTATCACACATTACACCCATTCGATGTGGTTCGCTCTCGTCTGCGAGTAATTTCCAAAAACAAAAACAAATCGGAATTCTGTGTGTTTCTCAGAAGCATTAAAAATTTCCGTTAGATAGTATGACTGGGTGGTATAATGGATAGGATAACAGTGTGGTATAAAGGAGGGAGTGGGTTCGCATGTTGTCAGGGCCACTGAATTTTTTTCTTATTACAATTGTTTCCCGAAATTACGCGGATCATAGTTTTTATTCAATTAACTGGTTTAAATGTATTTTTTATTCTATTTTTTGTCAGATCATTTTCATCGCTGCATCAACTTTTTCATTTGTTTCATTTTTTCTTTATATCATTCTTTTTTCCAACCTGAATTTTTGTCAATATGAATTTAATTATATTTATCTGTTGTAATATTCGATTAATTGTAAAATCCAATCTGTCAGTTAAAAAAAACAAATAACAGAATAATCTGTATTTGTTCAAAGGTGTGAAAATGTATTTTTATTGCCGGCCGCGGTGGTCTAGCGGTTCTAGGCGCGCAGTCCGGAACCGCGAGACTGCTACGGTCGCAGGTTCGAATCCTGCCTCGGGCATGGATGCGTGTGATGTCCTTAGGTTAGTTAGGTTTAAGTAGTTCTAAGTTCTAGGGGACTGACGACCACAGATGTTAAGTCCCATAGTGCTCAGAGCCGTTTTTGTATTTTTATTACCAGATATGCAATTTTTTTGGTCAGTAATCGTCATACAAACATTTACACTATGTGCAAAATAATGCAGATAAAAATTTATGTGAGATACAGGTCTATAAATAAAACGAAATTCAACCAAAATGAGGTATCAGTATAATGAATGCACTGAGAAAAAAGTGTGTTATAACAAAAGAAGTTAAATCAAAATTAATACACAAAATTAATTAAAACACATGAAGGAAAGTTTCAAGTGGAGAAAGAATGATGGGAAAAATGAGAGCAAATGCAGAAGTTGATATTATGATTACACTTACGTGACAAGAGGATGAAATTTAAAATCACATTTAAATCAATTAAGAGAATAAAAGTGATGATCAAAGTCGTTTTCATAAAGATTCAGCTGTACTTGAAATCGACTTAAATTTGTTTCCTGCCACTTGAATGTCTGAAGATAAATCAGTACCACGTTATGTAGACAAAATTAAAGACAGCTGACTGTAACGTGTCACACACACACAAACACACACACACACACACACACACACACACACACACACACACACACACACAAACAAACACGCACACACACACACACACACACACACACACACACACATATATATATATATATATATATATATATATATATATAATGTATTATTGATTCAGCTTTATATATTCGTTTGACTGGAAAGTCATGTAAGTCAATATCAGATACATGTGAGTAGAAATTGTCATCAGTCTTCTACCTGATTTCATGCACCCCGTACCACACTCATGTTTTGTGCAAAGCTCTTCACCTCAGAACAGCAAACAGCACCTGCATCCTATACACTCAGTTTTTCGCTGGATGTTTTCCATCCTCGGTCTTCCCCTGCAGTTTGTACCGTCTACAGTTGCCTCTACTACCATGTTAGTTATTCCATAATAACAGATGTTTTACAACACAGTCCCTTCTGCTTGTCATAGTTTCCCAGAAGTTCATTTGCCGACTATAAGGAGAATTTCCCATTCCATATCTTATTAGTCAACCTACCTTTCAAAATCCTTCTGTAGTACGACATTTCAGGCACACTTCGATTCTGTCCTTCTCCGACTTTCTCACAGTTCATGATTCACTACCACATAACGTTGTACTACAAACGTATATTCTCAGTGACTTCATCCTCATATTAAGACCAGTGTTTGATTGCAGTTGATTTCTTTTGACCACAAGTGTCTTTCTTCCTTTTTCCGATCTTCTTCTTCTATGGTGTTCTATTCCCATTGTTCCCTCTTGGTTCATGTACTAATTGTACATATTGTAATATAGCCATCATCAATCTTCGCAAAGATCTTGTAGAACGTTTATTGTTCTCTGGCGGGATACATTACTAGAGCTGCAGCGGGAGAGGAAATGGCTACTTTTAAACTGAAATAGTATGTGAATAAAATCATCATTGTATCTGTCACTGCACATGTCTCCGTTTTTGGTCCTATTTTGATGAGATGATGCACAGAAGTCGCTGGTGGACTGCGATGCATGATCCAGTGAAAATGCGGTACACTGCGACGAAGTATGTCGCAGTGCACAACAAGAATAATCAGACCTCGTATTCAAAACAAATAAGACTACAGGCTCTAAAATAAATGATGTAATTATGCATGTGGCAGGTACAAAGAACGTAACTGCGTAGAAACCAAGGGTAACGGAAGAAATACTTCAATTGATCGATGAAAGAAGAAAGTGCAAAAATGTTCAGGGAAATTCAGGAATACAGAAATACAAGTCGCTGGAGAATGAAATAAACAGGAAGTGCAGGGAAGCTCAGACGAAATGGCTGTATGAGAAATTGAAGAAATCTAAAAAGAAATGATTGTCCGTAAGACTGGCTCAGCATATATGAAAGTCAAAACAACCCTCGGTGAAATTAAGAACAAAGGCTGGTAACATAAAGAGTGCAACGGAAATTCCACTGTTACATGCAAAGGAGAATGCGGATGCATGGAAAAAGTACTCTGAAGACCTCTATGAGGAGGGAGATTTGTCTGATGCGATAGAAGAAGAATCAAGAGTCGACTTAGAAGTGATAGGGGAAGCAATACCAGAAACCGAATTGAACAGAGCTTTGTAATTGCGAAACTTCCATCATAATTCCTAAAATCATTGGAGGAAATGGTAACAGAACGGCTACTGACGTTGGTGAGTAGAATGTGTGAGTCTGGCGATATAGCATCTGACTTCCGTAAAAAATATCATCCAAAACAACCACCCCACCAAGCTTTACAACTGTAGGTGATGAAGATATTGTCTTGGGGCAACATTTCAAGATGAGCACCTTTGAAGCCTCATTTGGGCTTTCACTTTTGCCACGAACAGACATCTTTCGTAGATCAGGAACTGACAAGTGCGAGAATTATCGTACAATCAGCTTAATAGCCCATGCATCGAAGTTACTTGGAAGAATAATACACAGAAGAATGGTAAAGAAAAACGAGCATGTGCTAGATGACGATCAGTTTGGCTTTACAAAGGTAAAGGCACCAGAGAGGCAATTCTGACGCTCCTATTGATAATGGAAGGAAGACTAAAGAAAAATCAAGACACGTTCAAAGGATTTGTCGACCTGAAAAAAGCGTTTGGCAGTGTAAAATCGTGCAAGATGTTCGAAATTCCGAGAAAAATAGGGGTAAGCTACAGGGAGAGACGGGTAATATTTGATATGTACAAGAGACAGAAGGAAATAATAAGAGTGGTCAACCAACAAGTGCTCGGATTAAAAACGGTGTAAGCGAGGGATGTAGTCTTTCGTCCCTACTGCTCAATCTCTACATCGAAGAAGCAGTGATGGAAATAAATGAAAGGTTCAGGAGTGGAATCAAAATTGAAGATGAAAGGATGTCAGTGATATGATTCGCTGCTGAGATTAGCATCCTGAGAGAAAGTGAAGAGGAATTACAGGATCTCCTGGATGGTATGAACAGTCTAACGAGTACAGAGTATGGACTGAGTGTAAATCGAAGGAAAACGAATGTAATGAGAAATAGTAGAAATGAGAACAGCGATAAATTTAACAACAGTATTGATGATCACAAAGTAGGGGAAAGTTAACTTATTCTGCAACCTAAACAGCAAAATATATGACGGACGGAGCAAAGAGAACATCAAAAGCAGACAAGCAATCGCAAAATGGGCATTCCTGGACAAGAGACGTCTACTAGTATCAATCATAGTGCCCACCCGGTTAGCCGAGCGGTCTAACGCACGGCATTCCGGAGTGGGAAGGAGCGCCTGGTCCCCGGCACGAATCTGCCCGGCGGACTTGGATCGAGGTCCGGTGAGCCGGTCATTTAGTGGATGGATTTTAGGCGGTTTTCCATCCGCCTCAGGGAATTCGGGCTGGTTCCCCTTCCACCTCAGCTACACTACGCCGGCGATTGCTGCGCAAACAAGTTCTCCGCGAACGCGTACACCACTATTGCCCTACCGTAAAAACATAGCGGTTACACTCGTCTGGTGTGAGACGTTCCCTGGGGGAGGTCCACCATGGGCCGAACCGCACAATAACCCTGGGTTCGGTGTGGGGCGGCGGAGGGATGAAGTAGACTGCGGTAGTCGTCGTGAGGTTGTGGACCACTGCGGCTGCGGTGGGGAAGGAGCCTCTCCGTCGTTTCTAGGTCCCCAGTTAACATACAATACAATACCTATCAATCATAGGCCTTAATACGATGAAGAAATTTATGAGAATGTACGCTTGGAACGTAGCATTGTACGGTACTGAAACATGGATTGTGATAAAAGCAGAACAGAAGAGAATCGAAGCATTTGACGTGTGGTGCTACAGACCAATGTTGAAAACTTGGTCGACTGATAAGGCAAGGAATGAAAAAATTCTTGGCAGAACCTGCAAGGAAACGGATATGTGGAAAACACTGACAAGAGGGAGTGTCAGGATGATAGAACATTTGTTAAAACAACAGGGAATGATTTCCATGACAAAGAGGGAGTTGTAGAGTGCAAAGACTGTAGAGGAAGGCAGAGATTGCAATACGTCCAGCAAATAATTAAGGACGTCTCGTTGTAAGTGCTACTCTGAGGTGAATAGGTTGGCACGGGAGAGAAATTCGTGGCGGGTCGCATCAAACCAGTCAAAAGACAGGTGACTCAAGAAAAAAAAAAAAAAATGCGTGGATAGAGCACCGCGCGTCATTATATCATCGAACTTAGGCTTCTCAGGGGAAATAAACTGATGAAACATACAATGCATCTATTCATATAATTAGTGATACATGGGGAGAAAATCTAACGAACTTTAACTCATTATATTTTAAAAATATGGTTGTTATTAATAGCAAGTAACTTAAAAGAAGAAATATGGAAGTCTTTGGTTTAACGAAAGAAATGGAAGACGATTGCGGAGGACTCGAAGGAAGCTCGTTTGTTTTATAAACCGGTCGATGGAAATACGACACGATGTTACAACGTCGAAATCAGACATATTTCTTCGTAATACTCAAATGAGTATATGAAAATTAATATGCTACAACATTAATCCTACATACGTTTCTACTTTCCTTCTCTATTAGTCTTTAATGGGATACCGTTATATCTGGATAGTTAGAACTTTAATGTAAAAAAGTGAATACGCAACTGAGACTTCACATGTCCGAATCGCCCAGTCGAATGCGCAGTAACTACTGTGTAGCGTGATGGGAGTAACAGAGCATGTCAGCAGATCAGCAGAATGGACATCAATGTCATTTGCGGATTGAGTTTTAGTGATGTAGCTGGTCTATGACGAAAGCCGTCTGAATGATGGATGACGTCAACCACTGTGACAGCTCTCCGTAATGAAGCACGATCCATCAATACGCGTCGGTCTAACAGTTTCGCAAATTCGCACTAAGCGCCACAAGAGCCTATTTAGCGCTTCATGCTGACGAGTAACCTCCATTCGTTGTAGATAATTTGGCTTCACAACGTCGCAGTTGATCTGATATTCTCAGTCTGCTGCTTGCTAGTTTTTATTGTTGTAAATACCGGTATCACCATTTCCTAAGTTCGCATTACTTACGATGAGTAGTACCTTCCCCAAAGTGGAAGTTATCTTTTGCCTTGCTTCTAGTGTCTCGGAGGCCCTGTCGGTGGTGTCCATTGGCAGGCGTGTACACCATCTTGTGTTGACCCATGGGCGAAAACGGTATGTCGACAAGCCGTTATAATCGCTGACGTTTGTTGTGTGTTATGGAACCCATGCCATCCAAAGCAAGCATTCTCAGCAGGGGGATGTCTGCAGCTATAAGACGTGCCCAATAACCGTGGACATTAGCTAGTGATGATCTCATCCCTAGTCTGGAATTATTTGGAAGGCCGTAGAAAACCCTAATCGCAATAGTACGAGGGCAGTTCAATAGGTAATGCAACACATTTTTTTTCTCGGCCAATTTTGGTTGAAAAAACCGGAAATTTCTTGTGGAATATCTTCAAACATTCCCGCTTCGTCTCGTATAGCTTCATTGACTTCCGACAGGTGGCAGCGCTGTACGGAGCTGTTAAAATGGCGTCTGTAACGGATGTGCGTTGCAAACAATGGGCAGTGATCAAGTTTCTTTTGGCGGAAAACCAGGGCATCTCAGATATTCATAGGCGCTTGCAGAGTGTCTACGGTGATCTGGCAGTGGACAAAAGCACGGTGAGTCGTTGGGCAAAGCGTGTGTCATCATCGCCGCAAGGTCAAGCAAGACTGTCTGATCTCCCGCGTGCGGGCCGGCCGTGCACAGCTGTGACTCCTGCAATGGCGGAGCGTGCGAACACACCCGTTCGAGATGATCGACGGATCACCATCAAACAACTCAGTGCTCAACTTGACATCTCTGTTGATAGTGCTGTCACAATTGTTCACCAGTTGGGATATTCAAAGGTTTGTTTCCGCTGGGTCCCTCGTTGTCTAACCGAACACCATAAAGAGCAAAGGAGAACCATCTGTGCGGAATTGCTTGCTCGTCATGTGGCTGAGGGTGACAATTTCTTGTCAAAGATTGTTACAGGCGATGAAACATGGGTTCATCACTTCGAACCTGAAACAAAACGGCAATCAATGGAGTGGCGCCACACCAACTCCCCTACCAAGAAAAAGTTTAAAGCCATACCCTCAGCCGGTAAAGTCATGGTTACAGCCTTCTGGGACGCTGAAGGGGTTATTCTGTTCGATGTCCTTCCCCATGGTCAAACGATCCACTCTGAAGTGTATTGTGCTACTCTTCAGATATTGAAGAAACGACTTCAGCGTGTTCGTAGGCACAAAAATTTGAACGAACTTCTCCTTCTTCATGACAACGCAAGACCTCACACAAGTCTTCGCACCCGAGAGGAGCTCACAAAACTTCAGTGGACTGTTCTTCCTCATGCACCCTACAGCCCCGATCTCGCACCGTCGGATTTCCATATGTTTGGCCCAATGAAGGACGCAATCCGTGGGAGGCACTACGCGGATGATGCAGAAGTTATTGATACAGTACGACGTTGGCTCCGACATCGACCAGTGGAATGGTACCGTGCAGGCATACAGGCCCTCATTTCAAGGTGGCGTAAGGCCGTAGCATTGAATGGAGATTACGTTGAAAAATAGTGTTCTGTAGCTAAAAGATTGGGGAATAACCTGGTGTATTTCAATGCTGAATAAAACAACCCCTGTTTCAGAAAAAAATATGTTGCATTACTTATTGAACTGCCCTCGTAGAATAAAGAAACCACCTTGTTTTCCTTCTCAAGTATTCTATACCTGCAAGTGCATAATGCTTTAGGAGGCAGCGCATCAGATGCTTTTGAGTCGAGCAATAAGCTTAGTTCTCAAATGTCCCACACTTACAGTTCACGCGATTTACATATCGCTAAACTGGAAAGAGAGCACACTGCAACACGCGTCACCAATCCTATTGAAATCTCTCTCTCTCTCTCTCTCTCTCTCTCTCTCTCTGTGTGTGTGTGTGTGTGTGTGTGTGTGTGTGTGTGTGTGTGGGCTCGCGAGTTGAGACGGGAGGGAGGACGCAACGCCTCGCGAAATGCACTCAATATGAAGTTGACTGTGTCCGTGACATCTTGGGGCCGTACATCTTTTTTTTTTTTTTTAAATAGAGGTGGAGCCCCTCCACGCCCACACGGCATGACGACCAACTCAAAACGTCTACTGCCATTTCTGCATAATGGTTAGTTTTCACCATCGTGAGGTGACGCAGCTTCGCGGAGTGGCCGCGCTGTTTTAGGCGCCATGTCACCGACTGCGCGGCCCCCGCCGTCGGTGGTTCGAGTCCTCCCACGGGCATGGGTGTGTGTGCTGTTCTTAGCATAATTTAGTGTAAGTTAGTTTAAGTACTGTGTAAGTGTAGGGACCGACGACCGCAGCAGTTTGGTCCCTTAGAAAGTCACACACATCTGAACATTTGAACATTTGAGGTGTCGCAGGATGTGGTACTACGATGTTTGCGTACATCTGGTTAAGGTTAACCATCAACAAGTGGTTACCTGGAGATAGAGTGGATCGAAAGTCGAACGAAGGGTAGCGGTTTGAAGGGCAAAGGGGGAAAAAAGTGCCAAGGCAAGAGCCAAGGGAAAAAACACCTCTGGGACAGTTAGGTCTAGCAATAAGAGCAGTAGCGGGTGTCTTGCTGCCTGCGACAGGTCATGTAAGGGTAGGCTTTGTTAAAGTGCGCGTCATTTACGACGGTGGCAGAATTTAGGTTCATTCTCCGCCCCTGACGTCACAAAACACAGTCAGCCAATGAACAGAGAACGACGTTGCCAGAGTTCGACTGCAGTGCAGAGGACGGACGAGTGTCTTCAGTTTAAGAAACGTTCAGTCATAAATAAAGTAATTGAACAAAAGCAATGTCTTGATAGCAAACTTTCTTTTATAGAAAGTTTGGAAAAAGCATTCTTTATACGAATTGCTTCATATTCTATTAATTAATTAAACCAAACAAGCAATAAGCCTCCTAATTCCGGCGATAGCGAGGAAAGGTGTTTGTATCATTCTCACCAACCGCTCTTTCGCAATAAAGAACAGCGGTAATTGTTTATTTCCTATTGTACTTCGACGAAACGTGAGTAATTCATAGCCATACCAACAGTATTGTCGGTATTTTGCATGACGTGTTAAACTGCTCTGTGAATTGCAATAATCGAGAAGCTGCGTTAGCGTAGTGGTTAAAGTGCCTAGCTCTGAAACGAAAGGTTCTGAGTTCAGACCTTTTTCGGTGCTTTATATTTTCTTTATTTAATAACAATATCGAAGTGTCGTACTTCATGAATTTTATTCGTTTGAATGTAATTTTTTGAAATTTCTAGTGGCAACTAAAACCGACCATACGGAAAATATACGCTATGAACTTTTACCTCTGCAAACTCTTCAAAATTTCGTGCAATGGTTTACTACATCTAATGCTGCTCAATAACTGCCTTGAACATCGAAACAAAATTAAGTCATTTATGGGGGGAAGGTGTCAGTGAAGAAGATGTGTAAAAATAAAATTTTTGGGCCAAACTGTTTTTGTGAAATCGAATGATAAAGTATGTCAAAGCACTCGAAACACCATGTATGTGTCTGCGCAGGCGAGCACTGCAGTGATGACAAAATGGCGCACAGCGTGGAATGCGGGGAACACGTCTCTGTAGCAGCGAAAGGGTTAATGCGGCCGTGGTGGCTTTACTTAATAAACTGCGCGCTCCACCCTATACCTAAGTTTGCGAACACATACTATGGTGCTGCTTGTCTTGGTGCGTGCAACTGGCAACGCAGCAGTCTCCCGCCTCTGGGCGGGCATGCGCGAACCACCAAGATAAAAGAATTGAACTATAGTAGTGGGTATCATGCGTGTCGATACCTTTGACGTTTTGCGGTGCTCTTACTCGGCGGCTGAGGCTGGGTGCCGGTGTTGATCTCTCGGTCAGCGTCAGCATACCTGTAACAGTCCGGTTCATCATCGTTCTGTGGCCTACAGCCCGTATATCAGATGCCCAGTGTAGTGTAATGTTGGCGATTTTTCTGTGCGTCAGTGTGCCAGCTCGTCGGTTTCCCTGCTGTAGCCTGTTGGTCGGCTTTAATAGCAGCTGGCATATCCAGTCAACGTTGCTGATATGCAGGGGCTTGCCGACGTTTGTCGCTTGTTGGTGTGTGTTTGCTTACCATAGGTGGTTATGCCATAGTTAGTACTGTCTTTGGCCGCTTATGCTTCCACCTATGGTTGTGATCATAGTTTCCCAGAGTAAGGATGAAACGATTGTTCAGTGTCTCGACTTCCTGTATAGTCGTGTAGCGTGTTTTTTGAATACTTCCTTGAGGGTTTCAAGGAGATATTCATTGTGAAGATCCACAGTGCGAATGGAGCGTGGAGCGTTGGTAATGATGCGTAGCACTTTCTTCTGTATGATCTGCAGGCGGCGCAGGCGTGTAGGAGCTGCATACCCCAAATGGAAGCTGCGTACGTCATCAGAGGTCTAATTAGTGTCGTGTATATGGACCAGGACTTCCTCCTATTCAGTGTGCTTTCTCTGTTGAGCATGTGGCAGAGTTGTGTGAACCTCACGTGCGCTCTGTTGGCAACGTATTAGATGTGGTCCCACGATGTAAGTTTCCGATCCAACCAGACCCCGAGATATCTGACTTTCTCTCGGAGACGTATTGGGCGTGTATGTAGTGTTACCTGTCTACAGAGTTGATGTTTGCGCAGTAGTTTCGGTCTGCCTGTGAACAGAACTGCTTCGCACTTGTCGACGTTTACTTTAATACGCCATCGTTCCAACCAAGACTCGGCAACTCTGAGTGCCGTCTGTATTCGTGAGTTAATCTTCGACGGTTTCCAATCTTGCGCTAGGATGGCTGTGTCATCCGCGTAGATGGCTAACGTCGTGTTTTGTGTTGCTGGGAAGTCATTAATGTACAGGATAAACAAGATGGGTCCTAGGATGCTTCCCCGTGGTACTCCAGCTTGGATCTGCTGAACGGAACGAACAGTCTAATGAGTACAATACATAGACTGAGTAAGTCGAAGAAAGACTAAAGTAATGACATATAACAGAATCAGAAACAGCGAGAAACTTATCGTCAGGATTGATGGTTACGAAGTACATGAAGTTAAGGAATCCTACCACCTATGCAGCAAAATAACCAATGACGGGCGGATATTGAAAGCAGACTGTCACTGGCGAAAAGGGTATTCCTGGCCAAGAGAAGTCTACTAGTATCGAACATAGGCTTTAATTTGAGGGAGAAATTTCTGAGAACGCATGTCTGGAACACAGCATTGTATGGCAGTGAAACATGGACTGTGGAAAAACCGAAACCGGAACAGAATCGAAGCATTTGAGATGTCGTGTTACAGACGAATGTTGAAAATTAAGCGGGCTGATAAGTTAATGAATGAGGAGGTTCTGCGCAGAATCGGAGAAGAAAGGAATATGTGGAAAACATTGTCAAGGAAAAGGGACAGGAAGATAGGATATCTGTTAAGACATCAGAGAATGACTTCCATGCTACTAGAGGCAGAAGTGGAGGGCAAAAACTGTTGATGAAGGCAGAGACTGGAACAGATGCAGCAACTAATTGAGGACGTAGGTTGCAAGCGCTACTCTGAGAGACAGAGGTTAGTGGGAGAAGAATTCACCAAGGAAAAACCCCTGGTAATACTGCGTACACTGACCACACATCTACAGCACCAGACCGAATGGTATAACTATTACTAAATGAATCCAGTATTATTCGGAGGTTCGAGTCCTCCCTCGGGCATGGGTGCGTGTGTTTGTCCTTAGGATAATTTAGGTTAAGTAGTGTGTAAGCTTAGGGACTGATGACCTTAGCAGCTAGGTCCCATATGATTTCACACACATTTGAACATTTGAACATATTATTCGGAATTTGCTGATGATACTGGAATTATCTTTAACAGGGACAAACAATCAGATTTTTTTAAGAACTCCGTGAAATAACAGGAAGAAGAGAAGCTAGAAACAGAAACAAAAGATAATGACATAGGCTGAAGAAATTAATTAAAATTTGTAACACAGCAGAGACACGAACCTAGGTGTTTTGGTTACTGGAAGATGTGATATTACTACACCACCGTACTGGCAAGCGCAGGTGTAGGTGATCTTTCGTCTGATGAAATTACATTTTCCTTGAGACATTTGAGTCCAAGCATTATCTTCGATACCTACACCAGAGGTGCAGGTAGCATTTCCCCATTCCGTACAAAGTTGAGGTGCTATTCCAATACCGGAGAGCGTCGTCAATACCAACAATTTAAAACGGGGAAAAAGGGCTGAATGTGTGAAGTTTCTATTAGGGAGGACAACGGACTCTTGTTGCCTGTGCAGGTTCAAGTTTCGGCTGCGGCACAGATTTTATTTCATTTCTTCAGCTTCTGTCATTCAGCTTCTTTTGTCAGAAATAAAAGAAATACGTCTCTATTATAAAAGCAGTAGTCCTACTCTATCACACACACATACGGATTCTACGCATCTGAAACTATGACTGATGACAGATCTAAAACACAAAACATCGTAGAGGAAGATAGTGAGCGTCTGAGAAAAGTTCTAGGACTGAAATACAAGCATGGAGTCAGTACCAATAAGAAATCAAGAGAAATCTTTTTAACTACAGAAAAATTCACAGACAGTCTTGGAAAAAGACAGTTGCTACAATTACTCATACAGAAATTAAAAAAGTAAATAAACGTGCAAACACATTGCTAACTTTACCGTCATCAGTGAAGAAAGAATTCGCTGATATAATTCCTGAAGAACGAACTGAAACAATCGAGCACAAATAAATCATTCAGGATAGAACTAAATTCAGAAACTGGCGTAAGAATTAAAACTTCACTGCGAAGACCTCATTAGACAATCTACATGATGGACAGAAGAACTGAAGGAGAAAGAAAACTTGTTGAACGTTTGAAGAAATATCGGGAGGAAAAAATGAAATATTAAATACGTTGCAAAGCACTCTGATGTTAATACAACAGTTCTTTTTTTTTTTTTTTTAAAAAAAAAGGAGAAGTTGCTTGCGCTATCCAGCCCATGGACTGGCTATCTACATGTTTCTGGACACAATGGCCAACACTTGTCACCTATTGATTCAGCTAAATACGTGTCAGTACAAAAAATTCTGTACTTTGTTGCCCGTGAATACATTACTATTTGCTCGATACAGGCGGATGGGAGCCTCATGCTTACCATCGTCTCAGACTTACAATTGTCACGTTATAGAAGTACTAAAACCTGCCCGAGCTTTTCATGTCGGGCACTCTATCTGCGACTGTCATTCGGTCGACCATTATACCCTATGACGTCATAGTGACGTGTCTCACGTCATTTGGAGTCGACATTAGCACTAATCTTAAATGCAGATGTTTGTAGATATGTTATTCGTCATTATATGTTTCTGTCATGGAACGTAATTTCAATGGTAATTTCGGGCGTCTCCACTTCCGTAACCTGTTTAGCATCACGCGCTTATCTAGGTCGGTTACCGTTACGGAATATTTTGAGACTAATATCGTTTCCCGAAGTCTTACGACAGTTGTCTGTGACATTTATTTCCCTTGTGTTATCAGCCTTGCCAGCAATAGAACATGATGATTCATGGACGCCTCGACGAGTTCGCATAATAAACTGCAGGAGTTTATAGCCCATCCACTTATTCCCACAAATGTTACTGCAGAAAGACGTATAAATGCTGAGTTATTTAAAGTTAAAGGAGCGTAGGATTTCCCTCTTTCCTCCAGGCAAAGAAATTGTTGGTGCGACTGAATGAAGGGAACGGTTTTTAAGAAACGATCTAATACGTCATGTAATTGGCAGTGTGGTAAGGAAGGGAAATACTGGTGTCAAAACTGTACAGGGACACCAACACCAGAATACACTACGCTGATTAAAAGTGGATGTAGTTTCTATGAGTTATCCACATATGAAGAGGTTTCCACAGGACGTAATAAAGTGGAGAGCTGCAACACATCAGTCTTCACACGCTTTAAATTTAAGGGCTTCACGTACTTTAAATTTATTGACCATTCTCAAAATGTGAATCATCACCTCCAGTGCTCCGGAGATATTGTTGATTTAAATGTTTCACTGCGTTTCTTCTTTTTTTAAGTTGCCATATGTGGCTCTATAACAGACGGTTTTTCGGCTAAAAGTTTATATTTTTCTGAAAAACTCCTTGATGGATTTGTTCTCCCATGTTCTGAACAAGACTTTCAGTAACAAAAGAAATATTTTAGTGAAATAGTGTTTCTCTATCAGATTCCTTTATAAGTGGAAATTACTGGTAGCTGGAAACAAACTGTATCTATTTGTCGCACAGAAATGTCACAGATCCTTTTACATCAACGTCTATATCCATAGCACGTAAACCAGTGGGAAGTGCACTGCGCGGAGTAGTTTCCATGTACGATGTTATAATCTTCCATTTACATTCACGTATGAAATAGGGATGGGAAAAACACATCCGTTAAAACCGATACTGGTATTTTAGTACGGAATAGCCAGTATTTTTCAGCATTAGTTTGGACCAGGTTATACAAGCTATTTATTGATTTTGTATTCCTGCTAATTATTAGAAGAACTTGATAAGTGGTGATCGGAAGTAAATTTTCAAAACACGGCATTCCTAAGGAGAGGAGCAAAATGTAGTGAACACAATAGTACAGAGCCAGCACATCAAATCACGTAAAAAAATTGATCTTTAGGTAGCATCCCATCGGAAAACGGAACAAGTACTTTGGGAATACAGCTACGAATAGCACGTGGGAAAGCAGTAATCCAGAAGCTAGATCCTCTGCTATGTTCTCCTGAAGTACATTGGAAAATAAAGATGACGCTCTACAGAAGTATTGTAGAGCTTTGGAGGACCTCTGAATGCAGAGAATTTGCAGAAAAAAAAACACAATTACGAGTTGTAGAAATGGACTATCATGGATGATGGACTACAATATCCCAGGGAGACAACGTTAGAAATTCAACTATTATGGAAAAGATCCAGACTCAAGAAAGCACCACACACAGATTAGAAGCACGGTAGCTCGCCTGGTATGGACATACAGTGCGAATGACAGATGACAGGTGGCCAAAAAACGCCTTGATGTTCCATTCTTCGCGAAGAAAGAGAAAAGGAAGGCCGAAGGTTGCCTGGTTAAAAGTGGTAAAAGATGCCATCGAAGAAAACCTAAGAGAACAGAAGATGATGAAACTCGACAAAAAATAGAAACCGACGACGAAAGATTTGTGGGATGTGGTGATAGCTATAGAAATCTCGTACGAAGAAGAAGAGATCATGTTCATGTAACTACCTCTCTGAATTGCTCCATGTAAAAATTTCCTTTGTTTGGTTTTGTAATAGACGATTACACAAAGCCGGTCGGAGTGGCAGTGCGGTTCTACGCGCTACAGTCTGGAACCGAGCGACCGCTACGGTCGCAGGTTCGAATCCTGCCTCGGGCATGGATGTGTGTGATGTCCTTAGGTTAGTTAGGTTTAATTAGTTCTAAGTTCTAGGCGACTGATGACCTCAGAAGTTAAGTCGCATAGTGCTCAGAGCCATTTCAACCATTTGATTACACAAAGTAATTTTTATATTTCAGTGAAAATTCATTTATGGATTTATTTTCTCATGTTCTGAACAAGCAATTTAATAATACTTAAAATATTTTTCTGAAATATTGCGTCTGCGTCTAATTTCTTATAAGTGAATATTTCTTTTACTCTGTTAATATGATTTATCTACAGGGTCTCCATAGTTAAAGTTACAGTTTCAAAACACCGTAGAAAAAAAAATCCACAGCTCAGAATGACGTCAGTGGTCACCTTAGCAGAACGAAGTGGTGTCGGTTGATATGCATGTGGATTTTCCGTTGTATGGATACCAATGCAGGATTTTATTCACGGTGCTCGCAGGCGTGTCCAGCGTTCCGGAAACTCCCTGTACCTTGCATTTTTGCACACCACCGCTGGAACCCTCCGGCAGTGCTGTGGTCATATCTTCCACAGAATCCCTAACAATCCTGCCTCTGCCACACTGCACTTAAAAACAAGTGTTTTTTTTTCAAATTTTGTAATCGTTTTCTCCAGTCCCTTAGCAACACCGGACCAGTGCGCTTTTCCGTATCGATAGGTGTCGAGAACTTCTGCAGGGCCACTGGCATTCAGTCACCGTTCTTGTAAAAGAGCTTTACTAACAGAGTGCGGTCTGCAGGTGGTCTCGCGGTAGCGTTCTCGCTTCCCGAACACGGGGTCCCGGGTTCGATTCCCGGCGGGATCACAGATTTTTCCTGCCTCGAGATGACTAGGTGTTGTTGTGTCGTCTTCATCATTATCAGTCATCCCCATTGCGGTCGGAGAAAGGAAATGGCAAACCACCTCCGCTTGGACCTTGCCTAGTAAGGCGGTGGGGGTCTCCCGCGTCGTTCCCCTACGCTCTGTAAAGAAGTATGGGAATCATCATCATCATCAACAGAGTGCGAGCATTCACGGATACAGTCATGTCTCGGATGTAAGTTTAGGAACAACCATGTGCAGCGCGTCTATTGGTGCACGTATTCTGACGCTTACTGATCAGATTTTCGTAAAAATATTTATGAAATAACTTTTTTAAAGTTTTCGCCGGCTGTTGTGTCCGAGCGGTTCTAGGCGCTTCAGGCTAGAGCCGCACTGCTGCTACTGTCGCAGGTTCGAATCCTGCCTCGGGCATGGATGTGTGTGTTGTCATTAGGTTAGTTGGGTTTAAGTAGTTCTAAGTCTAGGGGACTGATGATCACAGGCGTTAAGTCCCATAGTGCGTAGAGCCATTTGAACAATTATTTTTCTACGACGTTTCCCCAAGCGTCAGTAATATGTTGTGCAAATTTGACATCATTGTGAGCAGTGCTTCTCTTTCTACAGCACTTTTAAAGTGAAACATTAACTGTGGACGCCCTGCATTTGCCGAACAGAAATATTACAGTTTCCTTGAGATCTAAATCGGTATCCCTAATTCCTCTATGAACTGCATGGCAGAGAATAATTCCTTTGTACTACGTAACAGGGCTCCTTCCTCTATCATTAGTGTACGAAGCGAGGTAATGATTACTTTAGTGGCTTTGTTGTCGCGGATATTAGTCATATTTGCTTTATTATTATTTCAGTCTTGGATCACAACGTTCATTTGTAATCAGGCAGTTAATTTCGGTCGCGAACGACCATCTTCAGATCTGAGTAGAAACGTGTTGCACTAAAAAGTCGGAAAGAAAACAAATGTTCAAGAGCGGGACTAAAATTGAAAGTGGAGGGATAATTGTAACAAGATTCGCTTATGACATCGGTATAATCAGTGAAGGTGAGGAAGAATTAGAGAATCTACCGTACAGAATGAACGGCTTTATGACTGCAGAAAATGAACTGAGGGTAAACCGAAGAAAGATGAAACTAGTACGAATTTGCAGAAATGAGAATAGCGAGTAGCTTTGCCTTGTATGCAAAATAACCGATGACGAACGAGACGAGGATGATATAAACAACAGAGGGGGCGGTCCTGGCCAAAGGAAGTTTATTAGTACCAAACATAGACCTTAATCTGAGGTAACACTGTATGGCAGCGATCCATGGACTGTGGGGAAACCTGGACAGGAGAGTATCGAAGCGGTTTATAAGTGACGCTACAGGAGAATGTTGAAAATTAGGTTTACCAGTAAGCAATGAGAAGGTTTTCCCCAGAACCGTTGAAGAAAGGAATGCGTGATTGATAGTGACAAGAAGGGAGACAATGGTAGGACATCCGTCAAGAGACAGCGGAATAATTTCCATGGTATTAGAGGGAGATGTGGAGGGTAACAACTGTAGAGGAAGACAGAAACCGGGATACATTCAGCAAATAAATGAGGACGTAGGGTGAAAGTGCTACTCTGAGATGAAGATGTTTGCACAGGAGAGGAATTCTTGGTGGGCCGCATCAAACCAGTCATAAAACTGATGACTCAAAACATTACTGGTGTGACGCCTAGAAGGCGTACTAATGCCTTCTCTTGTCCTTCTTTCTTCTATCTTTCTTCATTCTTCACTTAATACTGGTTCTCGAATCTTGGTAAATAGGCTTTTGGGGGATAATTTGCGTCTATTATAAAGTCCCTGACGGTTCAGACTGCTCAGCATTTCCATGTCATTCTCTCGTAAGTTGAACAAACCTATAATCATTAGTGCTACTCTTTTTCGGACAGCTTGACAGTTATTGAACCATATGAAAACAATTTAAATTATTTACAAACTACAGCTTGCACACATTTAATTTAACATGTAAATGCCCCTATAGATTTTCATATCCAGGACATGTTCGATATGCCTGGCATCATTGCTATGATGTGGCGCACACGAATAGCGAAATTCTACATGACCCACTGAAGTGTCAAAACATCGATGCTTCTGATGACCTTCTGAGTGGATTTTTTCAGCTCATCAGTGGTTATTGGGTTATTGTTGTTGTTGTTGTTGTTGTTGTGGTCTTCAGTCCTGAGACTGGTTTGATGCAGCTCTCCATGCTACTCTATCCTGTGCAAGCTTTTTCATCTCCCAGTACCTACTGCAACCTACATCCCTCTGAATCTGCTTAGTGTATTCATCTCTTGGTCTCCGTGTACCATTTTTACCCTCCACGCTGCCCTCCAATACTAAATTGGTGATCCCTTGATGCCTCAGAACATGTCCTACCAACCGATCCCTTCTTCTGGTCAAGTTGTGCCACAAACTTCTCTTCTCCCCAATCCTATTCAATACTTCCTCATTAGTTATGTGATCTACCCATCTAATCTTCAGCATTCTTCTGTAGCACCACATTTCGAAAGCTTCTATTCTCTTCTTGTCCAAACTATTTATCGTCCATGTTTCACTTCCATACATGGCTACACTCCATACGAATACTTTCAGAAATGACTTCCTGACACTTAAATCAATACTGGATGTTAACAAATTTATCTTCTTCAGAAACACTTTCCTTGCCATTGCCAGTCTACATTTTATATCCTCTCTACTTCGACCATCATCAGTTATTTCGCTCCCCAAATAGCAAAACTCCTTTACTACTTTAACTGCCTCATTTCCTAATCTAATTCCCTCAGCATCACCCGACTTAATTAGACTACATTCCATTATCCTTGTTTTGCTCTTGTTGATGTTCATCTTATAGCCTCCTTACAAGACACTGTCCATTCCATTCAACTGCTCTTCCAACTCCTTTGCTGTCTCTGACAGAATTACAATGTCATCGGCGAACGTCAAAGTTTTTATTTCTTCTCCATGAATTTTAATACCTACTCCAAATTTTTCATTTTTTTCCTTTACTGCTTGCTTAATATACAGATTGAACAACATCGGGGAGAGGCTACAACCCTGTCTTACTCCCTTCCCAACCACTGCTTCCCTTTCATGTCCCTCGACTCTTATAACTGCCATCTGGTGTCTGTACAAATTGTAAATAGCCTTTCGCTTCCTGTATTTTGCCCCTGCCACCTTCAGAATTTGAAAGAGAGTATTCCAGTCAACATTGTCAAAAGCTTTCTCTAAGTATGCAAATGCTAGAAACGTAGGTTTGCCTTTCCTTAATCTTTCTCCTAAGATAAGTCGTAAGGTAAGTATTGCCTCACGTGTTCCAGTGTTACTACGGAATCCAAATTGATCTTCCCCGAGGTTGGCTTCTACTTTTTTTTCCATTCGTCTGTAAAGAATTCGTGTTAGTACTTTGCAGCTGTGACTTATTAAACTGATAGTTCGGTAATTTTCACATCTGTCAACACCTGCTTTCTTTGGGATTGGAATTATTATATTCTTCTTGAAGTCTGAGGGTATTTCGCCTGTTTCATACATCTCGCTCACCAGATGGTAGAGTTTTGTCAGGACTGGCTCTCCCAAGGCCGTCAGCAGTTCCAATGGAATGTTGTCTACTCCGGGGGCCTTGTTTCGACTCAGGTCTTTCAGTGCTCTGTCAAACTCTTCACGCAGTATCATATCTCCCATTTCATCTTCATCTACATCCTCTTCCATTTCCATAATATTGTCCTCAAGTACATCGCCCTTGTATGGACCCTCTATATACTCCTTCCACCTTTCTGCTTTCCCTTCTTTGCTTAGAACTGGGTTTCCATCTGAGCTCTTGATATTCATACAAGTCGTTCTCTTACCTCCAAAGGTCTCTTTAATTTTCCTGTAGGCAGTATCTATCTTACCCCTAGTGAGATAGGCCTCTACATCCTTACTTTTGTCGTCTAGCCATCCCTGCTTGGCCATTTTGCACTTCCTGTCGATCTCATTTTTGAGACGTTTGTATTCCTTTTTGCCTGCTGCATTTACTGCATTTTTGTATTTTCTCCGTTCACTGTTGTTGTAGTACACCTTAAACAGCCCCGCAAACAGGAGTTGCACGCGTTCAGATCCGGAGAACATGGCGGCCAATAGTGGCCCATACCAGTGGCCTCTGTGTAACCCAGAGCCCGAATGTCGTCCCCAAAGTGCTACTAAAGGACATGAAACACTCTCTTGCTTCGATGGGGCTGAGTCCCGTCTTACATATATCAAATCTTGCTGAAATCTGGATAATTATGGATAATGGGGATGAAATCATCTTCCAAAACCTTCACGTTCCGTTCGGTAATCACCGTGCCATCAAGGAACATCGGACCGATACTCCACGACTGGACATTGCACATTACACAGTCACCCGTTGAGGGTGAAAAGACTTCTGCATCACGAAATGTGGGATCTCAGTTCCCAAAATGCCCCTGTTTAGCTTATTGATGGACCCATGCAAATGAATTATTGCCCACCATCTATGTGGAGCACGTATTGGTCTCACCGCGGACTTCTAGTACTCAGCCACACACAATTGATTTGATCAAAGTACACGGGCCTGAAGATGGCGTTGATGCAATGTCGAAACTAGTAGCCAAATAAATATGAAATTTCAAGTACAGTTGGAGGAGTTTCCAGCTGACGTCCCACAACCACCCAATTTAAAAGTGGATGTACGAAGCCATGCAATCAAAAGTGGACTTCGTAGCTAAACCAAACAACAATGCGCATACTAAATCATCAGGCCCCGCAGCCAACCGTGTAGTTTGCACCTCCTGACGCTAACAGTTCAGAAGTTATGAAGATTTCATAGAGTTGAATAATAATCAACCTGTATACATCAATGATCCCTCACTCTTACGACATGTTCTATGATGGATCGTACGTGACTTCTGCATCTCCTTTATGGACTAACTCATTTTCCAGGTATTCTCCCGATAAACCGGATGAGCCGTGGCGGCTTGTTTCGTCTTCCCACTATCAATACCCTTTAGCAGCCCTCTCAAAAGGGCGCGCGGTTGCAGTTATCGCTACTATACCTAGTCTTCAACAGCGGCCGCTAGAGTCATGTTTGTGGTGTGATGTGGTCTGCGAGGAGCCCGCAGCAGGCAGCTGGGGGGTGGTTTTCGCACAGTGCGAAGCTGTGGGTAGGGGCAGTGCTTCGAGCAACGGACACATGGTGCGTATCGGCGTGACGCACTCTCCTTCTCTAGGACTGGGCAGAAGGTAAAGGTCTGGTTCGCTTATTTTGTGTACAACTAGTTGTTCATCTCTGTGCACCGAATTCCCGCTCCGCATGCTGTTTGAGCAGATAGTTGTTATATTGATTGCGTGGTAATTCATACCTTATTATCTGGCTCTCTGATTCTAGGACTAGTGCATTGCCCTGTCTGCTCTGTGTAATTTTGAAGTAACTTGTGTTAATCTGCTGGCCAGGCGTCTCTCTCAAAAACATTTCCATGATTACTGCTGTTACCGTTAGGTAATGCGCCCAGCTGTCACACATATCTGTAGCTGGGACCTAAGCCTTGTCTATTTTTATTCTCATCTACATCTACATTTATACTTCGCAAGCCACCCAATGGTGTGTGGCGGAGGGCACTTTACGTGCCACTGTCATTACCTCCCTTTCCTGTTCCAGTCGCGTATGCTTCGCGGGAAGAACGACTGCCGGAAAGCCTCTGTACGCGCTCGATCCTCTCTAATTTTACATTCGTTATTTCCTCGGGAGGTATAAGTAGGGGGAAGCAATATATTCGATACCTCATCCAGAAACGCACCCTCTCGAATCCTGGGGAGCAAGCTACACAGCGATGTAGAGCGCCTTTCTTGCAGTCTGCCACTTGAGTTTGCTAATCATCTCCGTAGCGCTATCACGGTTACCAAATAACTCTGTGACGAAACGCGCCGCTCTTCTTTGGATCTTCTCTATCTCCTCTGTCAACCCGACCGTGTACGGATCCCACACTGATGCACAATACTCATGTATAGGTCGAACGAGTGTTTTGTGAGGCACCGCCTTTGTTGATGGACTACATTTTCTAAGGACTTTCCCAATGAATCTTAACCTGGCACCCGCCTTACCAACAATTAATTTTATATGATCATTACACTTCAAATCGTTCCACAAGCATACTCCCAAATATTTTACAGAAGTAACTGCTACCATCCGGAACCGTGCGACTGCTACGGTCGCAGGTTCGAATCCTGACTCGGGCATGGATGTGTGTGATGTCCTTAGGTTAGTTAGGTTTAAGTAGTTCTAAGTTCTATGGGACTGATGACCACAGAAGTTGAGTCCCATAGTGCTCAGAGCCATTTGAACCATTTTTTTTAACTGCTACCAGTGTTTGTTCCGCTATCATATAATCATGCAATACAGGATCCTTCTTTCTATGTATTCGCAATACATTACATTTATCTATGTTAAGGATCAGTTGCCACTCCCTGCACCAAGTGCCTATCCGCTGCAGATCTTTCTGCATTTCGCTGCAATTCTCTGTGTACTACAGTATCATCTGCGGAAACGCGCATGGAACTTCCGACACTATCTCGTACGTCATTTATACATATTGTGAAAAGCAATGGTCCCATAACACTCCGCTGTGGCACGCCATGCAAGACAACCAGCTGTTTCTAAATTTTAATATTTGTTTTCAGGAGTTCTCTGTTAGCGAAGCTTATTGTTAGGGCATACCAACTTATTGAAAAGGGTCTATAAGTGCAACCAGTTTAAACCAGTACTTTATTTATAGTGTAATTCAATCAGACAGCAGTTACCAAGTTTCTGGGAGAGAGTTCCGAGTCAGCGGCTCCTTGCCACGTGGGTCTCACTTACTTGCGGCCATGTGCACGGTTCTCGACCATTTCCTAATGCGGCTTGCTTTTTGTTTGCAGTCGCACGTCCTGACTTTCTGTACTGAAGCTGATTGTCTTATTTTATCTGACCAACACTTTAAACTAAATGTTGCTGCCGGTCAAGAGGCCTTTGATTAACTCGCTCTGCACGAGAAACTTTCTCATTATTGTTTAATACACATTGTATCCTTGCTCAAAGTTTTATTTTACATTTTTTGTTGTAAATCTTTTGGATGATTCTTAAAAAAATACTAAACAAAACTAAACTATGTCCGAACGGCCTTGGAAGACCCAGCGGTACCGACCGACCGTCGTGTCATATTCACCCCACAGGCGTCACTGGATACGGATACAGAGGTGCATGTGGTCAGCACACCGCTCTTCCGGCCGTATGTTAGTTTACGAGTCCGGAATCTCAATCAAGTAGTTCCTCAGTTTGCCTCACAAGGGCAGAGTGCATCCTGCTTGCCAACAGCACTCGGCAGATCGGATCGTCACCCATACAAGTGCTAGCCCAGCCCGACAGCGCATAACTTCGGTGATCTGACGGGAACAGGTGTTACAACTGAGACAAGGCCGTTGGCTGGGTAATCCTTAAAGGCCAGTTGTTATCCCTGTTAACAGTTACCTTTTGGGTGTATGACCAGTGTCTTTGATATGCATCCGGTTGAACAAATTATCCTGAACTGTTTAAAATGGGTGGTAATGCAGTGGCACGTAAAGTGCCCTCCGCCACACACCGTTGGGTGGCTTGCGGAGTATAAATATACAGGGCTATTACAAATGATTGAAGCGATTTCATAAATTCAATGTAGCTCCATTCATTGACAGACATATGGTCACGACACACTAGAGATACGTATAAAAACTCATAAAGTTTTGTTCGGCTGAAGCCGCACTTCAGGTTTCTGCCGCCAGAGCGTTCGAGAGCGCAGTGAGACAAAATGGCGACAGGAGCCGAGAAAGCGTATGTCGCGCTTGAAATGCACTCACATCAGTCTGTCATAACAGTGCAACGACACTTCAAGACGAAGTTCAACAAAGATCCACCAACTGCTAACTCCATTCTGCGATGGTATGCGCAGTTTAAAGCTCTTGGATGCCTCTGTAAGGGGAAATCAACGGGTCGGCATGCAGTGAGCGAAGAAACGGTTGAACGCGTGCGGGCAAGTTTCACGTGTAGCCCGCGGAAAATTGGCTCATGCCAGAACTGCAGACCGACAGCGCCGACTTCATCTTTCAACAGGATGTTGCTCCACCGCACTTCCATCATGATGTTCGGCATTTCTTAAACAGGAGATTGGAAAACCGATGGACCGGTCGTGGTGGAGATCACGATCAGCAATTCATGTCATGGCCCCCACGCTCTCCCGACTTAACCCCTTGCGATTTCTTTCTGTGGGATAATGTGAAAGATTCAGTGTTTAAACCTCCTCTACCAAGAAACGTGCCAGAACTGCGAGCTCGCATCAACAATGCTTTCGAACTCATTGATGGGGACATGCTGCGCCGAGTGTGTGAGGAACTTGATTATCGGCTTGATGCTGCCGAATCACTAAAGGGGCACATATCGAACATTTGTGAATGCCTAAAGGAACTTTTTGAGTTTTTGTATGTGTGTGCAAAGCATTGTGAAAATATCTGAAATAATAAAGTTATTGTAGAGCTGTGAAATCGCTTCAATCATTTGTAATAACCCTGTAGATGTAGATGTAAATAAGTCACTTCACCAAAATGCGTAAGGACTGTAGTTAAAATCCCTGTTGTACCACATTGGTCTTCAGTGGGTTTTCTAAGTCTCTTGCTGTGACTGGGAGGATAACGAACTCGAATAAGAAAGCAACCAGTTTTCTTCCCCAACCCCGTCCAAAACGGTATCGTGTTCCACACTCAATATCATCGTCCTAGACGGACCAGAACACCACATCTTCATTTATTCTGTTACGCCGTCACATGATACTCCACTATGGGCAAAAGATCTGAGAACGTTGATAATACAGTACAAATACCAGTGAATCAATCGACTATTCTTCTTTGGTAAATATAATGTTAACTTCTATGCCAGTGAGCGACTCTCCATCCTGGACAGCGTACTGTCTGTAATACACCGGTCTGTGACAAATCGGCGTAGTTTATATATTCCGTTCGTACTCGCTCCTCGGCCGCTCAGAATTTACTATCTTCTCCTGGATTCTTCGCACTGATGTTGCGCCTAAAGATTTGTGATATAGGAATAGCTTAGGGAACCTGTCTCCCATACACGCGTAACATGTTACCCCAATCACTTTCCTTTCGTGCACCTTTGTTACAAATCTCACATCGAATTCTGTTTTCATGTAGACGTTTCTAATTTGATCTCTACATCTACATATATACTCCGCGAGCTAGCAAGCGGTGTGTGGCAGAGGGCACAATTTGCGCCAAAGTCATATTTCCCCCCTCTGTTCCACTCGTGGATCGCACGAGGGAAAAAAAAACTAACTGAACGCCTCAGTACGAGCTCTTATTTCCTTTATCTTTGAATGATGATCATTACACGATTTTAAAGTCGGTGGTAATAATATATGCTCTACATCCTCGGTGAAGATTGGATTTCGGAATTCAGTGAGCAGCCCCTTCATTTTAGCGCGTCGTCTATCTGCAAGTGTGTCCCACTTCAAATTTTCTATGAGATTTGTAACGCTCTTGCGATGGCAAAATGTACCAGTCACGAATCTTCCTTGGGCCTTCTCAATTTCTTGAATCAGACCCAACTGGTAAGGGTCCCATACAGACGAACAACACTCTGATACTGGACGAAATAACGTATTGTAAGCTATTTTCTTTGTTGAAGGACTGCATCGCTTCAGGATTCTACCAATAAACCGCAATCTAGAGTTCGCCTTACCCGTTACATGTGTAATCTCATCACTCCATTTGTGATCATCTCGGATAGTCACACCCAGATGCTTGACGGATGTAACCGCTTCCAAAGACTGATCATTTATTTTGTACTCATACATTAATGGGGATTTTTGCCTTGTTATCCGCAGTAGGTTAAACTTACTAATATTGAGAGATAACTGCCAGTCATTACACCACGCATTTATTTTCTGCAAATTCTCATTGATTTGTTCACAACTTTCGTTTGATACTACTTTCCTGTAGACTACAGCACCATCGGCAAACAGTCTAAGGCCGCTGTCAATACCATCAACCAGATCGTTTATGTAAATCGTAAAAAGCAGAGGACCTATTACGCTGCCCTGGGGCACACCTGAATTTACTCTTGTTTGTGTTGAAGTTACCCTGTTCTGGACGAATACTGCTCCCTGTCTGTTAGAAAACTTTCTATCCAACCGCATATGTCACTGGATAGACCGCAAGAGCGCACTTTTTGTAGCAAGCGACAGTGCGAAACTGAGTTGAGCGCCTTTCGAAAGTCTCTGCTGTAACCTTTCAGAGATATGAAGCACTTCATTTCTGACGTTTCCATCAGCCCAAAATCTTTTTTCTGTGGAGCCCATATTTGTGCTCCGTACAGCAATATTGGATCTGTACTGATACCGTATTATATACGAACATATTTTCTATACCGCTATATCATCAGACGTTCTTATCGTGTAGAGACAGTATTTATAATGCCATTAATGTCTATGTTAGATTGTAACCGAATCCCTACCAGGACAGTCCTGTCAGACAGGTGACTGATCGTGAACAGCTTTCGGAGGTAAGAAGCCGTCGGCTGCCTGCTCCCAGAGGCACAATCTGGCAGACACCTGTACAAACTACCTGCTCACTCCAGCAGTTCTCGGCGGCGGAACTTCCGATACGATTTGAAGCATTATCTGGTCCCGCGCGTAATCAAGTCATCGCAACTGTAACGAGCGCCGAGTGCCGCTGGCGGCGGGCCATTAGCGCCAGAGGGTGGTTGGAGGGGAAGGGGTGGGGGGAGGTGGGGGCGGCAGTGGGGGCGGAGGGTTGGGGGCGGCAGTGGTGGAGGCGGCAGAGCGCCCCCCAACAGCGCCGATAACCGCGCGCTCTGCGGCCGGGATTTGCACAAATGAATCTGCCGCTTCCCTATCGGCGCCAATAGCGAACCGAATTCTCGGTCTCTCCTCTATCGCGCCCAACCGTAGACGCGCAGGTACTGAGTCCATCAGGAAGCACGGACCAGGAACTAATCCTGGGATCAAGAGTCCCTTCCTCCTGAGCCCCTAACCACGCATTCCTCGCTTACGTTAGTGTCTTCCACCTGCTTCCGTATCGACACGCCGCTTCTGTGGAAAACGACGACACAAAAGGTAGGGTGTTTCTCAACAAGTCAAATCGCGCAGTTCTAATTGCCGGATGAGTGGTACTGATATCTACTTTAGTTCCTCGCCCTGATAAGTAATTACTTCCGCGGAAATGGCGAAATCTCAACTTCCTGATGTAGCAGGGGCACCAAGTTTTGCCTTGATAATTACCTAAGATAACTATGTTTAAGAAAGCAGAGAGATAAAGTGGTACTAATTACGAGGTTCGCTCCTAAAGATATGCACACTATTTTTTAATCCATCTTTTATTGTACATGTTTGAACGTTTTACAGTGGGTAGATACATCCTTTAGGAACAATATTTTCATTTCTCCACGTAATTTCCATCCCTCTCAACTGCCTTACGCCATCTTGGATCCAGCGCCTGTATACCCGCACGGTAAAATTCTGGACCAACCTGTTTAAGCCACTGTTTGGCAGCGTGCACAAGGGAGTCATTATCTTCAAACCTTGTTCCACGAAGAGAGTCTTTCAGTGTCCCAAAGAGATGATAGTCACATGGAGCTGTAAGACTGTAAGGCGGGTGTTTCAGTGTTGTCCATACGAGTTTTGTGTTCGCTTCCATGGTTTTTTGGCTGACATGTGGCTGTGCATTGTCGTGCAACAGCAAAACATCCTGCTTTTGTCGATGTGGTCGAACACGACTCAGTCGAGCTTGAAGTTTCTGCAATGTCGTCACATATGCATCAGAATTTATGGTGGTTCCACTTGGCATGATTTCTACAAGAAAGAATCCTTCGGAATCGAAAAACACCGTAGCCATAACTTTTCCCAGCAAAAAGTGTGCGTTTGAAATTTTTTCTTGGGTGAATTTTCATGATGCCACTCCATTGGTTGCCTTTTCGTCTCTTGTGAAAAATGATGGAGCCATGTTTCATCACCTGTCACAATTCTTCCAAGAAATTCATCTCCACCATTCTCGTACTGTTCTAAAAGTTCGTTGCCTACCGTTTTTCTTGTTTCTTTGTGAGCCACTGTCAACATCCTGGGAACCCACCTGGCACAAACCTTTTTTAACGCCAACACTTTCAGTATTCTGCAGACACTTTCTTCCCCTATCGCAACGTAGCGTGACAATTCATTCACTGTGATGCATCTGCCAGCAGTCACCAATTCGTTAACTCTCTGCAGATTGTCTGGAGTGTGTGCAGTACGAGGCCTGCCACTGCGACGACAATCCTCAATATTGCCGTGCCCGCTTTCATCACGCAACCTGCTTGCCCACCAACTAACTCTACTGCGATCGACAACAGCATCTCCATACACCTTTTTCAACCTCTTCTGGATGTTTCCCACTGTCTCATTTTCACAGCACAGGAATTCTATGACAGCACGTTGCTTCTGACGAACGTCAAGTGTAGCAGCCATCTTGGAGACATGCTGTGACGGCGCCACTCACAGGAACAGGCTGAACTATGTT
This sequence comes from Schistocerca americana, assembly GCF_021461395.2. Lineage (NCBI taxonomy): Eukaryota > Metazoa > Arthropoda > Insecta > Orthoptera > Acrididae > Schistocerca > Schistocerca americana. Next base: position 1,200,170,718 of record NC_060119.1, on the reverse strand, counting down.
TGAAAACATGCGGGACAGATGTATCTACACACTGTAAAACTTTCACACAAGCACAATGAAAACTGTATTTTTACAAAACTAGTGTGCATTTCATTTGGAGTGACCTTCGGTATATACCAATAAGTCTTCTATATACATCCCACGTTATACAGGGCAGAAATCTACAATAGCCCAGTAACATAGTTTTTTTTATTTGTTCTTATTATTTCGAAGATAAGGGTAAGGAAAGTTGGAAAATTAATACGGCCGCGCGTGATAGCCGTGCGGTCTTAGGCGCCTTGTGCGGCTTCCCCCGTCGGAGGTTCGAGTCCTCCCTCGGGCATGGGTGTGTGTGTTGTCCTTAGCGTAAGTTAGTTTAACTTGGATTTAGTAGTGTGTAAGACTAGGCACCGATGACCTCAGCAGTTTGGTCCCATAGAACTTATCACAAATTTCCAGTTTTCCAAAATTAATATGAAACTATTGCTGAGTGCTGACAGAAGGTCAAAGAGTGGAAGAAAGTCCTTCTCACTGTGAAGTATATATGAAGACCGAAGCTACGAACGAAAATTGTTTCCAAGACTGGAATTCGAACCTTAGTCTCCTGCTCAATAGGCGAATGCGCTGCTCTAACCACCTTCATCATCCTGGCGCAGTAACTATCCGCAAACGCATGGACTACTCTAGCACGCCTCCTTTAATAGCTGACATTTTCGTTGCAAGAGAACAGCAACAGTATTACCATGTAAGACAATTATAGTATCTCTTTCATTTTTTGTCCCAATTGCACACTTCTTTTCTGTTTGGAAAAATGCATTAAAACACACTGTGCTGCCTTACAATATATTTATTGTCTACAGATTTCGACCATGGACCATAGTCACATTGGGAAAATATCTTTTGTGACAACTTCACATGTCTTCCATGTTATTTAACCGGAAAAGTACACACCATTGCTTACATGAAAACGTTAAAAAGGTTTTCAAGTGAGCATTGGTGTATACTTTTCTGGTTAAACACCATGTATGACAAGTGAAGTTGTCACAGTAGGTATTTTTCCACTGCGAAGGCGGTCCATGGTCGAAACCGATAGTGAATTAATGTACTGTACGACAGCACAGTGTATTATGCAATTCTCGAAGTGTATCGATACTGTTGATAGTCGCCTGATATATTATTTTACTCTTTTTTTGAAATACGTGATTAGTTTCGATCTCCCTGGATCATCTTCAGATCTATGTAGTTGCGTCAGCAATCCGTTCTGTCTGTGCCAGAACTCAGTACTCAGTATTCTGTACTCCGTACTGTCACGTGTAGTTCAACTGGTGTGTCACAGCCACTTAGAGCTGATAATGTTCAAGAAAGATCGAAACTAGACAAGTACAAAATTACAAAAAAGTTACTGCTAGAACGTTTATTAATAATTCTGGAAAAAAAATTATTTCCCATTCATTCGTAAGAACGTCCGAGTCCTCAGTAACTTTCGCATCCCGGGGATTTCAGTAGCCAGGGTACTGAGTGGAATGCTATTGAGATGCTGTACAATGGTGTTGGAGGCACTGCTTCTACAGCTAGCCTCTGTCACGAATAAAAGAAAAAACTTGAGAAAGTGAAGTTGTCTGTCACTGTAATACATTTGTTCTGCAGTGACTGATTTAAAATTATTCCAGAGCTGTTGTAGCTAATATTGATATTGTTCAAGGACTAGTAGGAAGTTTCCAGAACGAGATTTTCACTCTGCAGCGGAGTGTGCGCTGATATGAAACTTCCTGGAAGATTAAAACTGTGTGTAAAGATTGGAAGGTAGGAGACGAGGTACTGGCTGAAGTGAAGCTGTGAGGAGGGGGCGTGAGTCGTGCTTGGGTAGCTCACATGGTAGAGCACTTGCACGCGAGTTCGAGTCTCAGTCCGGCACACAGTTTTAATCTGCCAGGAAGTTTCATATCAGCGCACACTCCGCTGCAGAGTAAAAATCTAATTCTGGAAACATCCCACAAGTTGTGGCTAAGCCATGTCTCCGCAATATCCGTTCTTTCAGGAGGGCTAGTTCTGCAAGGTTCGCAGGAGAGCTTCTGTAAAGTTTGGAAGGTAGGAGACGAGGTACTGGCAGAAGTGAAGCTGAGAGGACGGAGCATGAGTCGTGCTTGGGTAGCTCAAATGGTAGAGCACTTGCCGACGAAATGCAAAGGTCGCGAGTTCGTGTATCGGTCCGGCACACAGTTTTAATCTGCCAGGAAGTTTGGTAGGAAGTTATTTTTACGGGGCGCGGTGCTTGTAACCTTATTTGAAGAACATAATGTGATTTTATTTCAGGCCTGTCGGGGTGGCCGAGCGGTTCTAGGCGCTACAGTCTGGAACCGCGTGACCGCTGCGGTCGCAGGTTCGAATCCTGACTCGGGCATGAATGTGTGTGATGTCCTTAGGTTAGTTAGGTTTTAGTATTTCGAAGTTCTAGGGGACTGATGACCTCAGAAGTTAATTCTCATAGTGCTCAGAGCCATTTTGAACCATTTTATTTCATTGATCGATGATGTAATTTATAGTTTTCAAGCCAGAGGAAAGGGCCCAAAGAATAACAATAGAAAAGAATAGAGGAGCTCATTGTAAAGATCTGTTCAAAACACTGAAGATTGTGAGTACACCATGTGAGTACATTTACAAACCAGTTTTGCACATCAAAAGAAGGAAATTCGTAAGTACTGCTCACACTTTTGTCTATGACCGTGGAACAAGAACTACACTGAACTTACATTTACCAAGAAACGATAAACATAAAACTCAAAACAGCGTTTTCCACCAAGGAAACAAGCTGTACAAATAAATTGCCCAAGAAGATTGAAGAGCTCACTGAAAAAATTGTTTCAAAAGGTAATTACAAAGTACCTTTTAAGTATTATGTTCTATATTTTGAAGAAGAGCTAAACAACACACTTTAAGGGTTTGGTGAAAATGTAATACAAAAAAAATCAGTAACGACAGTAAAACATGTTTTCTACTTTTCCCCTTCCCTGGGAATCTTACTCCCAAAGCAATGCAGTGTATAATATCAATAGAGTGGACAACAGATTACCTGGACCTGAGTAATACGGTTACACGATTATCCGGATTGTCAGCCGCGAGCATATACCTCTGTACTGTCCGTGCACTATCCACCCACGCCTAGCGCGGCATACGAACAGCAGAAAATGCAAGAAGATGAAACGAAGGAAACGTAGAGGTTGGAAATGATGCAGGACCACCTCATGCGGAAGCATTCCACGCCCTGCAAACAGATTTCAAATGGTTCGAAAACTAAAAAGTTCACAATACCGTGAATTAACACCAATTCGTGAAGAGAAAAACATTGTTTACGTCAAATCATAACAAACAAATGCTTTAAACAATATTAAACTACAAAGGCGCTCATGTGTGGCTTTTCGTATGTACTTTATGATAAAGATAACATTATTTCAGTAATTTTAAGAAAATATGTACCTATGTATGAAAATATGTCTCTAATCTCTTAAACATTGATTTTTGCTGATTTTAGTAAGTTTCATTTGTTTTCCTTGTTATGAATAAACACCCAACAGCACGTATTAACAATAGAAAGAAAATCATGTTACAACGTGCTTAAGACATAATCATATGTAGGTGACGTAGGTTATCTTTCTAGAGTTAATAATACAAAAATGATTCTTCTTCATAAATTCAGTTAACCAGATTTTCTGATTATCAGAATGCCTTGCAACAACAATTATTCCCGTTGATCAAGTCTTCGCTACACCCTACAATGTTCATCTGATAAACATCTCACTTTTTATACAGGGCTGGCGACTCAGTTTTCAGGCTATCAAATGGGAAGCTGCTGTACACATAATTGGAACACATCGTCGCTATAGCACTGACGTCAGCTGATACTGTGGCTAGAGTATCACAATGAAACAGTGTGTCTATAGTACGGGCAGTGACTCGGGGTGTGAAATGAATGAGCAGTGTAGCTCTAGCCTCTTACATCATTAAGCAACTTCTCTGTAAAGCGGCATTGAACACTAGAGACACACCGAATGAGGTAGCACTGTTTTACACAGAATGGCCTTGTATTCTGGAGGTTGGAAGCATCAAACTTCATCAGACTGTCTTGGTTTTCCTACAACAGTCCTACGCAGGTACCAGGGTTTTTCCTACTAAAAGAGCACGGCCGACTAGCTGCCCCATTCCTGTGGGACTAGAACTGCTAATACGTACTTTTTATAGTTGTAATACCAAGATTCGTCCAATTTCCTTGTAAAAGTGATCTAGTGATGAATACAGACATTACTGCTACTAGTACAACTACTAATACATAGCTAATTGATGTGAAACTGTTCGTATTTTATTTTCAATAATTTTTTGCAGTGTGCAGATTTTTTTAATTGCTCTTTGAACCAGAGACGGCCTTTTACTCTTTGATTTAAGATTTGGTATTCCTTGGTTTGATTAGCGCCACCCGTTGCGGCGGAACGTCAACATCACTGAATGCAGTCACGTGCGATTAGAAGGGCCAAGATTAAGATTTTTATGCTGTAACTTGATTTCCCAGGGGAATTTTGTTTTAAGCCTCCTGTACCGGTGGTTCAACCGAGACAAACTGCAATAACTTAAAGTATTACTAATCTTTCGATCCCGGGATTGGGCGCCAAACTTGAGATACTTTTAAAGAAAATCAAGTTTCATTTTTAAGAAAGGGAGACAACACAAGTATCATACTTCCAAAAAACAAAACTTGAAATACTGTAGTTTTCCAATGGACTTCTGGAAAACTTAAAGGCTATTCTCACGCAGAAAATTAGATTTTAAAAACTCCTGTATCAACGTTCACAACACGCTGTTGTTGAATATACGGTATGGGATAATGCGACATATTATAACCTAACCCCCTGCCCCAACCCTTAATAATCGGTTAATGCGATGATACGACTATTATCGCATGTGACTAATGTATTTGAGCTTCGAGAAGGCTATCGTCCGCAAAGAAAATCTCATACGTTAGTGGAGGGAATTGTAAAACAACTTGATCTAATAAACAACAAATTCAACTCCTGCACTTTCTGCTGATTTTAGTACTTAAAACAGTGGCTTATGTGAAACACAATAAGAAACCTAAAGGGGTATGGCATGACTCAAACAGTCTACAACAAAACTGGCTGAAACTACACAGAAATTAATTAATACTGTCACCAGCCCAGTTTGGCACCGTCTGTCCAACATCTGATCTATGATGTGGACAACAACAAATACGTAACCGTTTGGTTTTGGGTGTGACAACAGAAGGGTGACACACGCCCTGGGAATACACTCCGTTACGAAATAATAAAGAAGAAAGAAAGAAATACTCAGATACGTGAATTTAGAAAAGTGTGGTTAATTTTAAAAAGTAGCTCTTTTGTTACGACAGTAATTTACATAGCACCAGATTAACGTTTATTGACTTGCACTTGATACCCGTACATGTCAAGTGAAGTACATCGAACAGATTGTAATTGCTATGAAAATTTGTAGAATAAAATAAGCAATTCTTGGCTTTCAACAGATAGAAAATGCCGAAATACGACCCAAGAAAGGGCACAATAGCATTATTACGGTTGACATTGATATGAAAAATGTGAACTTCATTTATTCTTTTCTTTGATCTGCAGTTGTCCGTGCACTAACTGTCAGCTCCTAGCTTGGCCTGCGAAGAGCAGGAAATGCAAGAAGATGAAACTGAAGGAAATGTAGTTGCTGGAAATGATGCAGGACCACATCATGCGGAAGCATACCAAGCCCTGCAAGCAGCTTTCAAATGGGTCGAAAACAAAACAGTTTACAATACCGTGAATTTGCTGTAGTTAACACTAGTTCGTGAAAAAAAAATTGCTTACGTCAAATGATAACTAACAAATGCTTTAAACAAAATTAAACTACAAAGGGCCTCATGTGTGACTCGTCTACTTTAATTTTAAGCCACTTCGTCTTCACTCAGTTAACAAGCATGACTTTGTCTCTGAACGTTATTGAACGACATATCTTATTTATTGATATTTCATTACTAATTACTTTCAGTTATCTTTTTAGTAAACAAACAAAACTGGCAAGCATAGTCTTTTAATACTTTTAACTATTGAAACAACGGTACTCGGGAATTCCATAACTCCAAAGGAATTAACAATGACTGAAGATAATGACAAGATCAGTTACCATCACATTTTACGTAGTAGAACTCTTATTACTGAAATGAAATTCACTGAAAACATCATTAGGTAACGCCTCATAAAGTTTTTAACGTGAATAAAAATAAACCAACCTCACAGTTCGTTGCAGATGTTAATCCGTTGTCTTCGTTGTCGTCTATTACGCTCCATGTAATACAGCAGGTACAACTTGATCTTTGCAGGAGCTCCTCGATCCTCAGTAACCAATTATGGGGCAGAATGCAGATGTTATTGGAGCCACTTACATCTTGTCACACTCGTCATGCTCTTGGTGCCTCGCTAGTAATAACTAAGCCTCACAGGCGCTCGACAGGGCACGCCACTTCTGTATGATGACTCTTCTGTCTCACAACAATGTCTCACAACAAAGCAAGTTCCCTTCGCGCTTTGCTCTGACGTCACTTTCGCATCCAGAGACAGCGCTCCTACGTAAGTTTTTACTCTCTGCCAACGACATTGCTTCTCCTAACTTTTCCTAACGGCTTTAACCCAGAATAAATACGTCATAATATAAAATAATTTGTACAGGTTACAGCACATATAATACTTCTATCTATCAAGTGGTATCGAAAGGTTTACACAATAAAACAAGTGCATCATATTTACAATACGCGTAATAGGAAAAAATTTTGAGTAGTGTTGTGTCCCGTCTACTCGTCGAAAATGGGGTGTCAATCGTATTAACGAATTTTTAATACGATAAGATAAATGACAATACTTAACTTCGAGAATTTACAATGAGGTGTCGCAAGCAATGGGCGACAGACAAAATAAGAAATCTCATTAGTATAGACAGTACCTAATACAAGTGAAACAATACAGTTCCTAACTCGCTGCTATCTTCTGTAGTTAATGTCTATTGTCACCTTTTCTGTTCACATTGTGAGTTAATGATATGATAGACAACATTAATAGCAATCTTGAAAGGTGTGTCCGTTTGTATAACAAAGTACTGACTACTCTACAGGTCATGACAAAGATATTTCGAAGACATGTTGAATTTAAGGCGCAAAAGAGAATATGACTTGAAAATAAATAGAAAAATTATTCAGACAACAAAGACTTTCATAAAGTCAGCACGACGTAAAGATTGAAGGGGCTGCATGCCTAACAAGAAGACGAAAAAGTAGCATGTTAATCAGTAAGTTCGTTACTGCAATAATTACTTTGAACACGTAGAGTATAGTAATCAGTGTGGTCATCTGCAACTCTAATGCGTTTCGTGCACAATTAAGTATTAGATCAGTGACGTGGCACAACACAGTGTCTCATTCCAGCAGCCGGTTGCCCAAACTACGACGACCTATCGTTTTTGTTTCATCAGAATCTGAAATCTACCTAGCAGGCAAAGAGATACTACTTATAATCCTCAGCGTCCACTTAGTAGTTGACTGGCGATTCATTAGAGTGAATGTGGCTGTCTGCCTGCCAACGTGGCACATTCAAATAGATCAAGTACAATGTGGTTTTATAAGACGTGGCTTTAACAGCAACTTTAAGGGTAACTGAAAACTTTAAAATTCAGTAGGGAGAGTACATTCATATTTGCAAACCAAGGACACATAACTGCAATGAAGTAATCATAACTCCTCACCAAATATTAATTATGAACTCGATAAACAGTTAACTTAGATGAATTTATGAATGCACGGAACTGAATAAAGCGGTCAGTGATGCAATAACAAGCTTCCACTCTTTTAGTGATAGCAACCTCTGAGTGTCCATTGCACTGTGCAGACACACGCTAATGGCTATCTATGCTCGGAGTATCATGAGCAAGCTTATCACACTAATCTCCCCACAGAAAGTGCACCTACGTCATAGGAAAATAAACTTAATTAATCTGTACATTGTCGTGTCTCTCATTGACCTGAACTTCGGCCAGAAAAAAAGGGCTTCCTCCTCACCTATCAGAAGCACAGCATAAAGTGTCTGTTAGTCAGTACTACACAAACTCCAGGCAAGAAATGATCCCGAATAATAACAAACTATATTCAAGTTAGCAGGACCAAAAGTTTCTCATCCGTGAGCCAATTCTATTACACGGTCAATTAACTGTTGGTGCATTCCAGTCTCTGTCTCCCTCTACAGTTTCTGCTTTCTACATCTTCCTCTGGTACCGTGGAATTCTGATTTCTTGTCACATTAACGATCATCCTGTCCCCTGACCTTTTTTTCTTTAAGTTCCTTCCTTCACCGTTTTTGCCTCTTCATTCTTTAACTTTTCCTTCCACCTAAGTTTAACTCTCCTGTGTAGCACTATATCTCAATGCGGCATTCTGTTCTGTTCCGGTTTCCCGAACGTCGATGATTCACTACCAAACAATGCTGTGTTCCAAAAGTACGTTCTCAGAAATGTTTTTCTCAAATTAAGGCCTATATGTGATAACAGTAGACTTCGTTTGGCTGCATTTTACAACCTGCTCGCTTCGTCTGTCATGGGTTGTTTTGCTTCCAAGGTAGCAGAATTACTTAACTTTGGCTACATCGTGAACACAAAATGGTTCAAATGGCTCTAAGTACTATGGGACTAACATCTGAGGACATAAGTCCCGTAGACTTAGAACTACTTAAACCTGACTAACTTGAGGACATCACACACATCCACGTTCAAGGCAGGATTCGAAATTGCGACCGTAGCAGCCGCGTGGTTCCGGACTGAAGCACCTTAACCGCTCGGCCACAGCGGCCGGCCATTGTGGTCAACAATTTTGATGCTAAACTTCGCGTTATTTTCGTTTACTCTACTTCTCATTACCTTTGTGTTCTTCTGGTTCATTCTCAGTCCATATTCTTTACTCATTAGACTATTCGTGCCATTCAACAGACCCTGTAATTCTTCATCTTCAAGCAGGATAGCTATGTCATACGCAAATGATATCATTGCTATCCTTTCACTTATTCTTTCACCCTGATTTTCAGTTTTACTCGTGAAAAAGTCTTCCATTTGTATCGTTGCTTCTTTGATATGGAGACAGAACAGCAGACGCGCTGCCTTACACCCTTTTTAACTGTTTTTCATCTGCAAATCTTATTGCAGCCTCTTGGTTCTTGCACTTATTGTATACCAGTCCACAAATTTTACTCCTATTTTTCGCAGAATTTGGAACTTGTTGCACCATAATACAAAGTCGAACGTTTTACGCAGATTGACAAATCCAATGAAAGTGTCTTTTCTGTTCTTCAGTCTTGTATCTGTTACTAAGTGCAACGACAGGACTGCCTTTACGTTCCTTGAGCCAAATTGATCTTCATTTAACAGATCTTCAGTTTCCTTTTCCATTATTCTCTATATTATTTTTATGATCATCGTGGATGCAGGAGCTGTTTAGATGACTGTGCTACAGTTCTCACGAAAACAGGGGGAGAAAGTGCTATGATGGCAAATATCTCAGGCATGAAACAATTCTGCAGTATATACTGAATTAATATTAGAGTGTGTGGTTCTCGTAGCATGTCTAGCAGGGACATGAAAACTACGTACTAAAATGCTGTGCGAAAGTGAAAAGGTTTGTTTGAATAGGGAGTAGACAACATTCCACTGCAACTACTGACGACCTTGGGAGAGTCATGCCTGACATAACTCTAGCATTTAGTGAGCAAGATGTATGAGGCAGGCGAAATACCATCAGACTTCAAGAAGAATACAATAATTCCAATCCCAAAGAAAGCAGGTGCTGACAGATGTGAAAATTACCGAACTATCAGTTTAATAAGTCACAGCTGCAAAATACAAACGTGAATTCTTTACAGACAAATGGAGAAACTGGTAGTAGCCGACCTCGGGGAAGATCAGTTTGGATTCCATAGAAATGCTGGAACACGTGAGGCAATACTGACCCAACGACTTATCTTAGGAGCTAGATTAAGGAAAGGTACACCTACGTTTCTAGCATTTGTAGACTTGGAGCAAGCTTTTGACAATGTTGATTGGAGTACTCTCTTTCAAATTATGAAGGTGGCAGGGGTAAAATACAGGGAGCGAAAGGCTATTTACAATTTGTACAGAAAGCAGATGGCAGTTATAAGAGTCGAGGGGTATGAAAGGGAAGCAGTGGTTGGGAATGGAGCGAGATAGGACTGTAGCCTATCCCCGATGTTATTCAATCTGTATATTGAGCAAGCAATAAAGGAAACAAAAGAAAAGATCGGAGTAGGTATTAAAATCCATGGAGGAGAAATGAAAACTTTGAGGTTCGCTGATCACATTGTAATTCTGTCAGAGATAGCAAGTGACTTGGATGAGCAGTTGAACGGAATGGACAGTATCTTGAAAGGAGGGTATAAGATGAACATCAACAAAATCAAAACGAGGATAATGGAATGTAGTCTAATTAAGTCGGGTGATGCTGAGGGAATTAGATTAGGAAATGAGACACTTAAAGTAGTAAAGGAGTTTTGCTATTTGGGGAGCACAATAACTGATGATGGTAGAAGTAGAGAGGATACAAAATGCAGACTGGCAATGGCAAGGAAGGGGTTTAAGAAAAATCGAGTATAGATTTAAGTGTCAGGAAGTCGTTTCTGAAAGTATTTGTATGGATTGTAGCCACGTATGGAAGTGAAACATGGACGATAGATAGTTTGGACAAGAAAAGAATAGAAGCTTTCGAAATGTGATACTGCAGAAGAATGCTGATGATTAGATGGGTAGGTCACATAACTAATGAGGAGGTACTAAATAGAATTTGGGAGAAGAGAAGTTTTTGGCACAACTTGACAAGAGGAAGGGATCGGTTGGTAGAACGTGGTCTGAGGCATCAAGGGATTACAAATTTAGCATTGGAGGGTAGCGTGGAGGGTAAAAATCATAGACGTAGACCAAGAGATGAATACACTAAGCAGATTATAAGGATGTAGATTGCTGTAAGTACTGGGAGATGAAGAAACTTGCACAGGACAGAGTAGCATGGAGAGCTGCATCAGACCACTCTTAAGACTGAAGACCACAACAACAACAATTACAACATGTGTTACAGAGCGAAGGTGGACGTGAGCTCCACGTGTTATGCATAAATCACGATTCTTAAGGAGTGAGCGTGTAATGTATTCCAGGGACGAAATTCATTCCCTTTAACAATAGTAAGTGAGCCCGCTGGGGCGCTGTGTTTAGTCCGAGTGAAGTACGCAGAGTTCAAAGACCCTTTCCTCTAGGCTACTGACTGTAAAGGTAAGACACGGCAATAGACTTGTTGCTAAAACATGCGCATGTGAAATGTTGAGCCTATTAACCACTAATGGCAGATTATTTAGCGTCAGATAATTATATGCATTATTCAGCTAATAGGACGTCATTCCTCGACTGTAGTTAGATGTATTGGCTTTTTCCCACTGTTCTCATCATTTATAATTACCTGACATCAACTGACGGTCAGGTTTGTAGTTGTATTTGTAGTGTTCTAGGCAATTTGTTAATGAAACTTTTCCTTCTGTTTTAGTTCTTATGTGTTTGTTCAATTCAAAGGGATAAGAGAAGATATCTTTTGGGTTTATATATTCTTTTACAGATCTTAAGTGTTTGTACAATGCAAAGAATTCACAGTGTAAGGTATCTTTTCAGCTTGTTGTAAAGTGGTATCATAGGGATTCTAATAATTGCTTAAGTTACCGTTAATAATAAAACCAGGTATTACACCATAAAAAAAAGATGTCCTTTCTGGTACAAACGTTAACTTCATCTTCTACTACCTAACCACATTCACCTCTTCTTTAGCTGCCCCATTTCAGTAAGTATAGAAGTATTTTCCACCGATGTTTGCAAGTCCTTCTGACTTGTTTCATGCGGCCCGCCATGAGTTCCTCTCCGGTGCTAACCTCTTAATCTCAGACTAGGAATGGCAAACTACGTCCTCAATTATTTGCTGGATGTATTCTAATCTCTGTCTTCCTCTACAGTGTTTGCCCTCAACAGCTCCCTCTAGTACCATTGGAGTCATTCCCTCATGTATTGACTGATGTCCTATCATACTGTCCCTTCTCCTTATCAGTGTTTTCCACATATTCCTTTCCTCTCCGATTCTGCGCAGAACCTCCACATTCCTTACCTTATCAGTCTACCAAATTTTCAACATTCGCCTGTAGCACCACGTCTCAAATGCTTCGATTCTCTTCTGTATCAGTTCCCCACAGTCCATGTGTCACTGCCGTACTCTAGACGTACATTCTCAGAAATGTCTTCCTCAAATTAAGGCCGATATTTGATATTAATTGACTTGTCTGGGCCAGGAATGCCTTTTTCGCCATAGCTAGTCTGCTTTTGATGTCCTCCTTGCTCCGTCTGTCATTGGTTATTTTACTGCCTAGGTAGCAGAATTCCTTAACTTCATCTACTTCGTGATCTTCAATCCTGATGCTAAGTTTCTCTCTGTTTTCATTTCTACTACTTCTCATTACATTCGTCTTTCTTCGATTTGCTCACAATCCATGCTCTGTTCTCATTAGACTGTTCATTTCGTTCAGCAGATCATGTAATTCTTCTTCACTTTCAGTCAGGATAGCAATGTCATCAGCCAATCTTATCATCAATATCCTTTCACCTTGAATTTTAATTCCACTCCTGGACCTTTCTCTCATGTCCATCATTGCTTCCTCAATGTACAGATTGAACAGTAGGGGCCAAAGGCTACATCCTTGTGTTACACCCTTTTTAATACGAGCACTTCGTTCTTGGTCCTCCACTCTTATTATTCCCTCTTGACAGTTGTACGTATTGTATATGACCCGTCTCTCCCTATAGCCTACCCCTACTGTTTTCACAATTTCGGACATCTTACACAATTTTACATTAACGAACGCTCTTTCCAGGATGACAAATCCTATGAACGTGTCCGGATTTTTCTTTAGTCTTGCTTCCATTGTTAACCGCAATGTCAGAATTGCCTCTCTCGTGTCTTTGCCTTTCTTACAGCCAAACTGACCGTCTTCTAGCGCGTCCTCAATTTTCTTTTCCGTTCTTCTATATTTTATACTTGTAAGCAACTTGGATGCACGATCTGTTAAACTGATTGTGCGATAATTCTAGCACTTGTCAGCTTTATCTATCCCCTCTGCCTTATTTGATCTGAAGTTCTCCAAATCTCTTTTAAATTCTGATTCTAATACTGGATCTCCTATCTCTTATACATCGACTCCTTTCTCTTCTTCTGTCCAAACCTTCCCCCTCACAGAGGCTTTCAATATATTATGTTGTCACCCTTGCTTTTAATGTCGCCGAAGCCTGTTTTGACTTTACTGTATGCTGAGTCTGTTCTCCCGACAATCATTTCTTTTTCGATGTCGTCACATTTTTCCTGCAGCCATTTCGGGTTAGCTCCCCAGCACTTCCTATTTATTTTATTCCTCAGCGACTTGTGTTTCTGTATTCCTAAGTTTCCCGGAACATTTTTGTACTTCCTTCTTTCATCGACCAGTTGAAGTATTTCTTCAGTTACCCATGGTTTCTTCGCAGTTACCTTCTTTGTACCTATGTTTTCCTTCACAACTTCTGTGATGGCCGTTTTCTAGAGATGTTCATTCCTCTTCAACTGTACCGCCTACTGAGCTATTCCTTGTTGCTGTATCTATTGCCTTAGAGAACTTCAACCGTTTCTCGCCATTCCTTAGTACTTCCGTACCCCCCTTCTTTACGTATTGATTCTTCCTGACTAATGTCTTAACCTTCAGCCTACTCTTAATCACTACTCGCGATCTGAGTCTATATCTGCTCCTGGGTACGCCTGAAAATTGAGTATCTGATTTCGGAATCTCTGTCTGACCATGATGTAATCTAACTGAAATCTTCTCCTATCACCCGTCCTATTCCAAGTATACCCCCTACTCTTGTGATTCTTGAACAGAATATTCGCTATTACCGGCTGAAACGTGTTACAGAATCAATTAGTCTTTCTCCCCTCTCATACTTGTTCGAAGCCCACATTCTCCTGTAGCCTTTTCTTCTACTCCCCTACAACTGCATTCCAGTCTCCCATGACAGATTTTCATATCCCTTTACACACCCTATTACTCTTCGAATATCGTCATACTCTTTCTCTGTCTCTTCATCTTCGGGTTGCAACATCGCAACGTATACCTGAACAATAGTTGTTGGAGTTGGTTTGCTGTCCATTCTGAAAGAACAACCGTATCACTGAACTGCTCACAGTAACACACTCTGTGTACTACCTTCCTAATCATAACGAATCCTACACCTGTTATAACATTTTCTGCTGCTGTCGATATTACCCTGTACTCATCCGACCAGAAATCTTGGTCTTCTTTCCACTTCACTTCACTGATCCATACTGTATGCAGATAGAGCTTCTGCATTTCTCTTTTCAGATTTTCTAGTTTCCTTACCACGTCCAAGCTTCTGACATTCCACGCCCCGACTCGTAGAACGTTAGCCTTTCGTTGATTAATCAATCTTTTTCTCATGGCAACCTCCCCCTTGGCAGTTCCCTCCCGGAGATTCGAATGGGGGACTATTCCGTAATCTTTTGTCAATGGAGAGACCATCATGACACTTCTTCAATTACATGCGACATTACCTATGGATACACGTTACGTGTCTTTAATGCAGTGGTTTCCACTGCCTTCTGCATCCTCATGCCGTTGATCATTGCTGATTCTTCCGCCTTTAGGGGCAATTTCCCACCCCTAGGGCAAGAGAGTGCCCTGAACCCCTATCCTCTCCTCCGCCCTCTTTGACAAGGCCGATGGCAGAATGGGGGGTGACTTGTTATGCCGGAAGTCTTCGGCCGCCAAAGCTGATTATGAATCAAAATTTAAGCAGCGGCGGGATTCGAAGCCGGGACCGAAGACATTTTGATTATTAATCAAAGACGCTACTCCTAGACCATTTATTTGTACTGAAAAGATAGTAACTAGCGGTAAGGCAGCGAGTGTCTTTAGAACTTAACTGCCTCGTCTAAGGATACATCTGCAAGATGATATCGGTCCATAGGAGATGAAAGAGCATAGCAGATTAACGGTAAATACTAGTGTTCCCAGAAAGGCAGCTAAAGAAACAGTAAGGTTATCCGTAAAATGTAGTTAAACCTTCGCTTTTCGCAGGCCTTCTTTAGTAACACAAGTTTTAAATAGCGCCAAACCATTCCACAGTTGCTACAGCCAGCCTCGAGGACACATGGTCCATCAGGTGCCATATTGTAGAAGCAATCCTGGTTGCTGAAGTCTCAGAAGTTTAAGGAAGGCTACCGGATATCTAGGAGCAAACTGTCGTAGTTACTCGTTACATACTACACAAATACTAAATATCACAATATTAGCCACAAAGTACCACCACAAGCCAGTCATTAAATCATCCATGATGCCACCCTGGCAAGGTTTAAAGCTCTACTACCACTGCTGTGTGATTCAACAGAGTAATGCTTACATTCACGTTCATTATCACGTGCATTTCAAGAAGTGCAACGTGTGATTTTCTCCAGTGTTGGAGTCAGTGATTGTCGATAGAATAAGCTGTTTTAGTGTTACCAGGTGGCACTTGGTGGTAACCTATGGAGCAAGGATACAACACGATTTTACCATTAGATATGACGAAAAGGGCCCACATTAGGACTCCGTTAAAAATTTAATTACACCTCAATTTTGACATAAGGCATTAGTGCCAGAAGTTCAACATGGGTACATTCGGTATGACTCTCCTTTGTCCGTGAATAGACTCAAAAATTAAGTTCTGTTCTTGGACCATATTAGTGTCTTTTCTTAACCAGTATATTTTTTAATGTCACCACTCTTATAATGATGATCGTTTGTTTATTGGCATCCATCACTGATAACGGACTCTTCGGATTGCAGTGGGAAACGGTCTAAGGCGCTGCAGTCATGGACTGTGCGGCTGGTCCCGGCGGAGGCTCGAGTCCTCCCTCGGGCATGGGTGTGTGTGTTTGTCCTTAGGTTAATTTATGTTAAGTAGTGAGTATGCTTAGGTACTGATGACCTTAGCAGTTAAGTCCCAAAAGATTTCACACACTTTTTTTTGCTGTGGGAAGCACAAACTCTGAAAAGCTGCAATATGAAACGATATTGAGCTAAAAACTCGGCACAATTACTTTTTAATGCCCTAGAAGAACTGTAACATTCTACCAAGCTTTCCTACGCTATCCCGAAGATACCTTGATCATATTGTACTTCCACAGCTGATTAATAAGAATATTAAGAAAAATCACAACGATTTGGTGTAAGGTACTTTATTAGCCACGATCGGTTTCATGCCATACGAACGTACTAAGGTGTACCGCAGTTGCACAAGATACAGATTACGCTAAAGGCTACTAAAACACGCAAAAAGACAATACTGAGGGACAAAAGTGGTGGACCACCTCCTGTGTGTCGGACATCCTTTCACCCGGTGTAGCACAGGTAACTCGACGTGGCATGGACTCCACGAATCGCTGGAAGTCCCCTTCAGAAATATTGAGCCATGCTGCCTCTGTGTTCTTTTCTTTTTGCTTCGGCAGTCGTCTGACTGGTTTAATGCGGCCTGATACCATTTCCCGTCCGATGCTGAACTTTTCATATCAGAGCAGCACTTGCAACTTACGTCCACAGTTATTTGCTGGATGTATTCCCATTTCTGTATTCCTCTTCAGCTTTTTCCATCTACAGCTCCCTCTAACACCATGGGAATTGTTCCCTGAGGTCTCAGCAGACGTCCTATCATCCTGTTTCCACTCCTTGTCAGTGTTTTCCACATATTCCTTTCCTCTCCGATTCTGCGCAGAACCTCCACATTCCTAACCTTAACAGTCCACCAGTTCCAGCATGCGTCTGCCGGCCGGTGTGGCCGTGCGGTTCTAGGCGCTTCAGTCTGGAGCCGAGCGACCGCTAAGGTCGCAGGTTCGAATCCTGCCTCGGGCATGGATGTGTGTGATGTCCTTAGGTTAGTTAGGTTTAATTAGTGCTACGTTCTAGGCGACTGATGACCTCAGAAGTTAAGTCACGTAGTGCTCAGAGCCAGCCAGCATGCGTCTGTATCACCACATCTCAAATTTTCTTCAAACCAATGAGGAGCAGCTATGGCCCAGTGACATGGCACGTTGTCGTCCATAAAAATTTCATCCTTGTTTGGCAACACAAAGTCCATGAATGGCTGTGAATGATCTCCAGGTAGCCGAACATTGCCATTTCCAGTCAACGATCGGTTCAGTTGGACCAGAGGATCCAGTCCACTCCACGTATACACAGACCAAACCACTATCGAGCCACCAGCAGATTGCGTAGTTCCTTGTTGACAAACTGGGTCCATGGCTTCCTGGGGTCGGCGCCCCCTTCGAATCCTACCATCAGCCCTCAGAAACTGAAATCGGGACTCATCTATCAAGGCCTCGCTTTTTCAGTCGTCTAGGATCTAAGGGACACGATCACGAGCTCAGTACATGCGATGCAGGCGGTGTCGTGCTGTTAGCAAAGGCACTCGCATTTGTGGTCTGTTGCCAAGATCCTTTAACACCAAATTTCACTGCACTGTCCTAACGGATACGTCCACCATACGTCGCACTAATTTTTGCGGTTTTTCACGCAGTGTTGTTGGTATGTCAGCACTGAGAATTCTACGCAAACGCCGATGCTGTAGATCGTTAAGTGAAGTCCGCCGACCGCTGCGTTGTCCATGGTGACATGCAACTCCAGAAATCTGGTATTCTCGCCACGCTCTCGACAGTGTGGATTTCGGAATATTGAATTCCCTAACGATTTCCTACATTAAATGTCCCATGTGTTTAGCTCTAGCCACCATTCCGCGTTCAAAGTCTGTCGACTGCCATCATGCGGCAATAATCACGCCGGAAACCTTTTCAAATGACTTATTTGAGTACAAATTACAGCTGCACCTATGCACTGCTCATTTATACATTGTACACACGGTACTACTCCCATCTGTAAATGTGTGTATTGTTTCTCCACGACTTGTGGCTATGTTGTTGTTGTGGTCTTCAGTCCACAGACTGGTTTGATGCAGCTCTCCATGCTACTCTATCCTGTGCAAGGTTCTTCATCTCCCAGTACCTACTGCAACCTACATCCTTCTGAATCTGTTTAGTGTATTCATCTCTTGGTCTCCCTCTACAATTTTTACCTTCCACGCTGCCCTCCAATACTAAATTGGTTATCCCTTGATGCCTCAGAATATTCCCTACCAACCGATCCCTTCTTCTAGTCAAGTTGTGCCACAAAGTCCTCTTCTCCCCAATTCTATTCAATACCTCCTCATTAGTTATGTGATCTACCCATCTAATATTCATCATTCTTCTTTAGCACCACATTTCGAAAGCTTCTATTCTCTTATTGTCTAAACTACTTATCGTCCACGTTTCAATTCCATACATGGCTTCACTCCATATACATACATCCAGAAACGACTTCCTGACACTTAAGTCTATACTCGATGTTAACAAATTTCTCTTCTTGAGAAACGCTTTCCTTACCATGGCCAGTCTACGTCTTATACCCTCTTTACTTCGAACATCATCAGATATTTTGCTCCCCAAATAGCAAAACTCGTTTACTAGTTTAAGCGTCTCATTTCGTAATCTGTCCGCATCTCGTGGTCGTGCGGTAGCGTTCTCGCTTCCCACGCCCGGTTTCCCGGGTTCGATTCCCGGCGGGGTCAGGGATTTTCTCTGCCTCGTGATGACGGGGTGTTGTGTGATGTCCTTAGGTTAGTTAGGTTTAAGTAGTTCTAAGTTCTAGGGGACTGATGACCATAGATGTTAAGTCCCATAGTGCTCAGAGCCATTTAAACCATTTTTTTCATTACCTAATCTAATTCCCGCATCATCACGCGATTTAATTCGACTACATTCCATTATCCTCGTTTTGCTTTTGTTGATGTTCGTCCTATATCTTCCTTTCAAGACACTGTACATTACGTTCAGCTGCTCTTCCAGTTCCTTTGATGTCTCTCACAGAATTACAATGTCATAGGCGAACCGCAAAGTTTTTATTTCTTCTCCATGTATTTTAATTCCAACTCCGAATTTTTCTTTTGTTTCCTTCACTGCTTGCTCAATATACAGATTGAATACCATCGGTGATAGGCTACAACCATGTCTCGCTCCCTTCCCGACCACTGCTTCCCTTACATGCCCCTCGACTCTAACAACTGGCATCTGGTTTCTGTACAATTTCTAAATAGTCTTTCGCTCCCTGTATTTTACCCTTCCACTTTCAGAATTTGAAAGAGAGTATTTCAGTCTACATTTTCAAACGCTTTCTCTAAGCCTACAAATGCTAGAAATGTAGGTTTGCCTTTCCTCATTCTATTTTCTAAGATAAGTCGTAGGGTCAGCTTTGCCTCACGTGTTGCAACATTTCTACGGTATCCAAACTGATCTTCCCCGAGGTCGGCTTCTACCAGTTTTTCCATTAATCTGTAAAGAAGTCGTGTTAGTATTTTGGAGCCATGGCTTATTAAACTGATAGTTTTCACATCTGTGAACATCTACTTTTTTTGGAATTGGAATTATTATATTCTTCTTGAAGTCTGAGGTTATTTCGCCAATCTCATACATCTGGCTGACCAGATGGTAGAGTTTTGTTAGGCCTTGCTCTACCAAGGCTGTCAGTAGTTCTAATGGAATGTTGCCTACTCCCGGGGCCTTGTTTCGACTTAGGTTTTTCAGTGCTACAATTTTGGCAATGCCACATCGAATATTCCCTGACGTTATTCAAGAATTACCAAACTAGCCGAAATGTGCCCGGTGTCATGTTATTTAACCGGTTTATGAAATGTTGAAGTAATGTTCTTAAAGACTGACAGCGATCGTGGATTGATAGATGCTCCTGGAATAGCAGCTGTAGTAGCTTTCCTAGCATCCTCATATGACACAAGCATTCCGTACTTTTTCCCATGAAATCTACATGCAGACATATCTCAACCCAGCCGATGTGCCACTCGCGGACAGAAAACTATTGATGCTTGTCTAAAATATGACGGCCGGCTGCCGATAGCTGTTGATCTGTGGAGGCGAGCAGCGCTGTTGAAATATGAAGAAGGAGACGGCGGAGGCAGCGAGAAGAGGGGTGCGGCCACTTGCTGCCGGTATGTGTATCACGTAGCGCCGCGCCGGCCAAGTTTCGGGGGCAGCAGTTTGCGGCGTGGCTGCGCCCCGGTTTGTTTACGGCCGCCACACCCCGCCGCCCACCGCCGCCCACGCGTCCAAAGTGCCGCCGCCACTCGGGCCCGGCACGCGTGACGCGCCGTCCTGATGACTCACTGGGATAAGACGCGCCCCCAACAAAATTCGTAAATACGCCCACTCCCGTGGAAACAGTGGCGCAGTGAAGCTCCGCTTGTCTGATGTCTGCTACGCCTCCAGCATTTACTTTTACTACTTGCCCTGTATCTCCTTAACCACTGCCTGTACAGATACTGGGTGCCCAAAGTAAAACCTGACTGTAAAATCT
This sequence comes from Schistocerca americana, assembly GCF_021461395.2. Classification (NCBI taxonomy): domain Eukaryota; kingdom Metazoa; phylum Arthropoda; class Insecta; order Orthoptera; family Acrididae; genus Schistocerca; species Schistocerca americana. Next base: position 1,200,150,121 of record NC_060119.1, on the reverse strand, counting down.
CCTTCCTGGATGCTTTCAAAGTGTAGTAATGCGAGTATCAACTGGTCCATAAAGAATCTGAGGAACCATAGAAAAGTGTTAGGGAGTCGTATGAGGAGTAGTAACGTACGGGGATTAAAAAATTATGTACCCTGGGACAGCAGTTTACTACCTCAACAATTAAAATCTCTACAATTAGAAAATACATCATGTAATAGTTGGGGAGCTGGTGTCAAGCTAACAACTCAGTTAATGTGAAGGCTCAGTCACATTAATAAATACGGTTACGAATGCAAGATGACAGCGAAGGGAAGAAAAGGATCGCCACAAGTTAATGGGCCTCAAATACGTTACCATAAACCTGCTATCGCGAATGAAAAGGTTTCTGTATGACTGTGTTAAGATTAGCACGGGCTTGGCAGTGAACGTGTAATTCTCAAGGTTTATGATATACCGAAGTTTTGCCAGTATTAGCACCTTTCATTCAAAATGAAAACCTCTTACAGATTCTTAGAATAGTTACGCTGTGTGCAGCCTTGTCCGAGTTGCAGTACTGTAGGTTTCTACGCGGCTATCCTGCCGGCGATCTGCTGCAGCAAGTTCACAGGTAAGTGCAGGTAATTGATGAACGTAACCGCACCGCCCCACATGGTGTATCGGACTAGAAAACAGTTAAAAAGCTGTAGAGCATCGCGGTTGAGAGAAATTTTGTGAAAAACCAAATACTGAGCGATAATGAAAAATTTTGTATATCGGTACATGCGGAATTTACAACGGAATCCGTTTCGAGTCGCCGGAAGACTTTCAAGAAAGAGAAGATAAACAGCCACAATAACAACGAGGGCGATTTGAAGCAGCAGACGACGTCATAGCGGTACCAACGAGCAACAGCAGTATAGCAGGGCAGCGCTGCCAACTTACAAGAGTGGGGACGCTGAAACTGGTGCGGCAGACGGAGGAGGTCGGACTCGCAGTTTCAGCACGCCGAGGCTGCAGCATTCAATGAAAGATAAGTTTGTTACATTTGTTGTGTGCCTGTGTGTGCTGAAAGATTGAGTAACATAGAAAGTGATAAAGATTTTAGAATGAGATTTTCACTCTGCAGCGGAGTGCGCGCTGGTATGAAACTTCCTGGTAGTTCAAAACTGTGTGCCGGACCACGAAAGGCAAAGGTCCCTAGTTCGAGTCTCGGTCCGCCACACAGTTTTGATCTGCAAGGCAGTTTGATACAGGTTTTGTAAATACGATAAAAGAGGAAGAAATGTCATTCAGTGTAAGTGCTTCACAAACTAGCAAACTAGCACACCTGAACAGAGAGAAGGAGTAGATGTTAAAGTAAAAGAGGAGGTTTTCGACCATATTTTCTTGTTATTTACGGGCGGTGGAGCACAAAATGCTTCAAGTATGTCAATTAATGTAACTAGTGGGGATAACGTATATCCTGAAAGTGAAAAAACCATAAATTCGGTAACCACCTATTGTGTAATAACAGTGTTGGTAGTGTCACTGACACAAATGTGTGAAATGTGGGTACTAAATTTTGTAAACAGGAAACAGTAAAGCAGAAAATATAACCAGGAAGTTTGCACGAAATGTTTGCAGCATTAATGGATTCTATAAGATATGGACATACTAATTTGACTGAAATAATTTGTCAGAAAATTAGCAAACTTGGTGAAAAACTAGCAAAGAAAACTAGTGATTTTAATGAAAAACTTGAAAAGCAGACTGCTGTTTTAAAAGAAATGTGCAAATATGATTTGAAGTCGTTAGAAAGTAAAGTACATGGCAAAATTGCTCAAGTTGAGAATAACTGCCAACAATCCATTAAAAATGTAAAAGGTGAATTAACAGATGCCTTAACAAAAGTTGTTATTAGAAACAAACAAAGGGTAGATCTGATTAAAGAAAGTGTGCAAGAAGTAGAGGTCAAAATAGTGGCGGTAGAGTCAATATGTGTAAATGATCACAAATTGTTAGACAGTAAAATCAGTTCTGAGTATTCCAAATGTATGTATGAAATAAAAGTGTGTCTGACGGAGTGGGTGTGTCTGGAGAAACCGTTCTTCAGCTGACGTAAGAGGTAGAATATAAGTTGGATGAGCATAGCAGTAGATTATGCCAAGTTGAAACCAACCTCAGACATGGAACTAACAGTGGTTTGAGTAGTTTTGTAGTAGAATCGTCTGAAGTATCACATGTCACTAACACCCAGATTTTACGTTTTGATCCAAAAGGAAATGTACATACAAAAGAATTCTACAAAGACTTTGAAGGTGTTCTACCTAGTTTGTGGTCAGACAGACAAAAATAGGGTTTATTACGTCTAAATTCTTGGGAGAAGCTAGAATTTGGGGTGTTATCGCTACTGAACAGTACGATGCTCTAGATAAATTTAAAGACTATTGGAGCAAGCAAAAACATATTGAGTTGCTAAACAGCTTCTGGGCTGGGGAAATATGTAACTCCAGAAAGGAAACTGTAAGAAAGTTTGCGTTAAAGTTGATGACAAAATTGTCATATTTAAACAATAAAGTCGGTTGGTTCGTTGGTTTGTGGGGTTGAAGGTACGAGACTGCAAAGGTAATCAGTCCCAGTATAGTCGCGCCAGAAGAAATTGTTATCAGCCTGGAAGGTAAACTGCCCGTGAACTGGAGAAACAAAATTACTGCAGCTCCGGGGAATAACGTTCATAAGTTCATTAGTTATTCGGAGAGAGTTGAGAAGTTGTTCCAGGAGAAGGTGCATGCAAATCGTAATGTCAGACCGCCAAATAACGGAAAACCATGACAGAATGTATACATTAACAGAAATGGCGTGTACCTTGGAAATGGCAGGAGCCCAGGTGCCGGGAGTTGGCGCTATCCAGCGAATTATAGGAGAAATACTTTGGAACAGGTGCACATATATCGATCGTATTCCCCGGTGCGAAGGGATGACGTTGCGCCAAGGCGACAGAAAATAGGGGTAAACGTAAGGAATGATACAGAATCCCACAATTCGTCACACTAAATACCATCTGTGAAAGGGCTAGCGTTTTGAAGACGGGAAGTAGTAATTTGAACCCGCTAGCAAATTCCTTTGTACGTGTTAGCACTAAACAGACATGGATTGGTTCAAATGGCTCTGAGTACTATGGGACTCAACATCTGAGGTCATCAGTCCCCTAGAACTTAGAACTACTTAAACCTAACTAACCTAAGGACATCACACACATCCATGCCCGACGCAGGATTCGAACCTGCGACCGTAGCGGTCGCGCGGTTCCAGACTGTAGCGCCCAGAACCGCTCGGCCACACGGGCCGGCAGACAGGGATTATAAGTGATGAGCAGAAGAAGGTAGTAGCAACAGACGAAACGAGCTTCATAAAAATCTGTTCATTTAACGGAGGTGTAGGCGATTCTTTGGAAAGACGTAAACAAAATAAGCACTGTATTGCATATGAAATGGGTGATGTATTAACGTCAAATGTGACAGAAGCTGATTGCCAGAAAATCTTTAGCAACCAAGTTGAAGTCATATTCTGGGGAAGGAGAAAGTACAGAAGCTGCAGAATTGCGAGAGATTAGTGATGTCAGTGTAGAAGAAATACTAGTGTCTATAAATGACGACATTTGTGAAGCTACAAGGTAGAAGCAGGAAAATAGTGACCAAAGTGGTGAAGAGCCAAATGAGACAATTAATTGTGGAAAAAAGGTAGAGATAGAAGAAAGGGAGAATGGCGAAACGCGGGAAAATTTTTTTGAGCTGTCATTAATGGACAGAATAGTTAGTGTGGGGAATAAGAGTGATGAGGGTAATTCTGCAAAAATCTGTGTAATTTATGGAAACAGGGAAGGTTTAGATAGAAGGGAGGTTGTGAATTATTTGTTGGAGGAGGGTTCTGACAGTAGCAATTAAAGGAAGGTGTTGAGTCAGCCAGTAATTAGTCAGCACTTGTGTAACGAAGAAGTATAGTATTCATCAGATAGTGGCAGTGATTTATTCGCTGTGAGTAAAAATTGGTTAGAATCGTTGTCAAAAAGAAATGAACTTCTAATAATGCCAGTATTGGGGCTGCAGATATTGTAGTTAAGGGAAAAGTTAAAAAACCTGTTAAACTCGAAGTTATGTTGCCAGTGCAAATAAATGGTGTGCAAGTACTCCACAACTTCCATATAATCCCTGAGCTATATATAAAAATGCTAACTGGCGTAGATTTCTTTAACCAGTACAATGGGAGATCAAAATTTTAATGAAAAAGTAGTAATTTTTGAAATAATTGGGAAAGATGTGGTTGTAACATTTTTTTCGAAATTCTTCGCAAGCCACCTGACGGTGTGGGACGGAGGGTACCCTGAGTACCTCTATCGGTTCACCCTTGTATTCCAGTCTCGTATTGTTCATGGAAAGAAAGATTGTCGGTAGGCCTCTGTGTGGGCTCTAATCTCTTTGATTTTATCCTCATGGTCTCTTCGCGAGATATACGTAGGAGAGGACAACTTACTCATCTCCTCGGTGAAGGTATGTTCTCTAAACTTCAACAAAAGCCCGTACCGAGCTGCTGAACGTCTCTCTTGCAGAGTGTTCCACTGGAGTTTATCTATCATCTCCATAACGCTCTCGTGATTACTAAACGATCCTGTAACGAAGCGCGCTGCTCTCCGCTGGGTCTTCTCTACCTCTTCCATCAACCCTATCTGTCACGGATCCCACACCAGTGAGCAGCACTAAAACAGTGGGACAACAAGTGTACTGCTACCTACTTCCTTTGTTTTCGGACTGCATTTCCTTAGGATTTCTCCAATGAATCTGAGTCTGGCATCTGCGCTACCGACGATTAATTTCATATGGTCATTCCATTTTATATAACTCCTAATGCCCACTCCCAAATAATTTATGGAATTAACTGCTTCCAGTTGCTGACCTGCTACATTGTAGCTAAATGATAAACGATCTTTCTTTCTATGTATTCGCAGCACATTACACTTGTCTACATTGAGATTCAATAGCCATTCCCTGCACCATCCGTCAATTCGTGGCAGATCCTCCTGCATATCAGTACAGTTTTTCATTATTACAACCTCTCGATATACTACAGCATCATCAATGAAGTTCCGATTTTATCCACTAGGTCATTTATACATACTGTGAATAGCAACGGTCCTGCAACACTCCCCTACGGCAAACCTGAAATCACTCATACTTCGGAATTTCTATAATTTGATTGAAGAAGAAGTAGCCAGTATACCAATTAGGTATTGTAAAATGATGGAATATTTAGAGGGATGCAATGAGAACGGGGTTGATGTGGGAGTGGGACCCGAGGAAATGAAGGTGGTACAAGAAAAAAATAGAACTAAAAGTAAAAGAAGTGCCAGACTTAAAGGATCATCAAAGAGACAAATTAAAAAAAGTGCTACTAGACCAGAATAATTTTTTCTCTGAACAACGTGGCTTAATCAAGGAGTATGAATGCAACTTAAATGTAAAATCTGACACTACTTTTTCAAAAAACTATTACCTATCTCTTAACAACACGGCGAAGCTGTTAGAGATCTGATACAAAATATGATTAAATCGGGAATTGTTGAAAAGGCTATGAGCATAAACAAAAATCCGGTGATTGTAGTAACTAAAAAAATATGGATCCGTAAGATTACTGGTGGACGCTAGGGCTGTGAATAAAGTAGTGTTACCAGAAAGTGATCGGCGAGAAAACATCGACGAATTACTGCAAAAATTTTGCGGCTATAATTATTTTACATCCATGGATGTGACAAGTGGAGTTCTTAAAGCAGATTTTGATGATGAACACTTATGTGTAGTGGTCAGGAGAAAGCATGATGTAATGATGAAAAGGGATATACAGTGGCCATATAGGTAAAGGAAGTTTAACAAAAGTGACGAAATATGTACCTGGATCGAGATGAAGAACATATTTTATATATATATTGTAAATTAAAAATGTAGATTTCCGTTCAATAGTGGTAAGAAATATGAAGAGGAAGCGATGCAAAGCAACACTACATAGAAGTGGTAACTATGTATTATAAAATGTTTGTAAATAATTGTTTTGTGTGGAATGTGTTTTTCGCAATTACATGTTCTCAAGCAGAGTTAAGGAGAAAGTTCAAGTTCAAAAATGTTGTAGTAGTGTTATCTTGCTGATTAAAGTATAATCAAGAAACAACACTCTGTTAATTTACTTTAATTTGAAGACAAGTTAAACGAAACAGAAAATTAGTAAATAATTTCTTGTAATAACAAGTGATTGTGTGTTAGGATGTACGTAAAGAAAGTAGTCTTACACAGAAGTATGGTTTCAGGGACAATGTTGCATGTAAACACTTGAAAGACAGGTATGTGGACAATGGAAGAATGTTATGAACGCTACAATGCAAAGATGCCATAATCAAAAACCTGGTGAATGTATGTGACAAAAAGACGATAGTGATATGCTGGTGCTAAAGTAAGATAAAATACAGTTCTTGAATGGAAGGACACAAATCGCAGTGCCTTTAAATAAAAAAAGTGAACAAGGAGTTAGCTTCAAAAGACTTTCATGAAACATAATTTTTAGAATCTCGAAAAGCTATTAAAATGCTGAAAATTAGCATCAATTTCGTCAAGTAAGAAATGATTTTTCATAAAGAAATTAAAAGATTACGATATGTTAGTTATAGACTGCCAAGTCCAGGGTAAGAAATTTGTAATTTTAGTTTAGAAGAATGAGAATTTTCTGAAAGTTTTAAAATTTCAAGCCAGGACTAAACAGAAAGAACTGTACTGTAGTTAAGAACTTAGACCACCAGAGTACAGTAGAACACAGAGACATTTACGAAACAGTTCAAGAGAATGTGTTTGTGAATTGTTCTGTTTATTTCTTAGCGACATTTCTGTTTGTTTATGCTTGTACAGTGTTGTATACGCTTTTAGTAGTGTTAATGATGCATGAATGTTGTCTAAAGTAAATACGTAGATCATTATTCTACTGATGAACGCTGTACGAACAAGTGTGAGAAAGTTTTACGACAGTGTGAAAGCAGACGACGGGGAATTTTGTATCATAATACGTTAAGTAAGTTTATGGTAAAAGGAAAGCTAATTCGAGTTCAAATGAAAATAGTTAGTAAGTTAAGTATAAACAAAATATCAGAATGTTAAATATTTATTTTGGGGAAAAAGTACTGTTCAAAAGTGCGTTATTTGTTGGTTGGCTAGTCATGGAAAGCAAGGACTAACGTGGGAGGTTAGTGTTTTTCCATTGGCCTGAAAGAAAACTAATAAGAACGGAGTATTCTTCACGTGTGTTTCCTCTTGGAGAGATAGAATGCTTACAGCAGTCAAACAGTCGGAGCCTAGCCTTTCAAATCTCGTGTGTTCCTATTATATATTTTTGTCCTATTATATGGCCCTATTAGATATTGTTGTTCCCATTATATATTAATGACCTTCCATATGCAGTGTCACAAAATTCAAATTTTGTATTATTTGGAGATGATACAAGTACTGATATAAAACACTGTACCCGTGATCTCACTGAGCAATCAGTTAATGAAATATTCATAAGCATCAATTGGTGGTTCACAGCAAATGGATTGTCACTGAATTTTGACAAGACCTGGTACATACAGTTTAGTACCTTACAAAGAATACCTGACCCTATAAGTATAATGTATTCGAACAATGAAATTAAAGCTGTTGATAGTTTCTAATTTTGAGGCCTACAAACTGACCACTAGCTAAATTGGAAAACTCACACTCTAGACTTAATGGAACGCCCTAGTTCAGCTACATTTGCAGTACGCATGATAGGAGAAATAGGTGATTTAAAAATGAAGAAGTTAGTTTATTTGGCCTACTTCCTTTCACTAATGAGTTATGGAATCATCTTTTGGGAAAACTCCTCTCACAAAGAGAACATTTTCAAAATTCAGAAACTAGTCATTTGAATTATATCTGGTGTCAGTCCTAGATCATCATGCAGAGACCTCTTTAACCCTAGGGTGCATGGTGCCGAAAACACCCATGAATGCATATGCAGGGCCTCCGAGGCCCTGCCCAATTTATAAAATTTTCCTTTTTTCATATAATCATTCTTTGGAGTTAAATTTATTTTTGTAAAATTTATTGTCATATTGAAAGATTCCTAAGATACAGTAACAGGATCTGGTGGGCCTGATTAACAGTTTATTAATTTTTAAAAAGAAACTCTAAGAGTGAAATTTTATTAGTTACATCCATTTACATACAACATGCATAATTAATTTTATTAATTCACTTGTAAGTTACAGTTTAAATTTTATAACATTTATTACAACAAATTTCTTCAATTAAAACATACTCATTATTCACAATATTATGTATATAGGCAATATTTTGATAAAAATTTACTATTCATTGTGCACATAAAATTGCATTTTTCTTTGTTTTCATCATGTGACAAACAAGAAGCACAAAGAACGCCACTATTTTCCTTACAAATGTTGGTTTTACACTTAATGCATGTCATAGCACTTTTCCTTTGTTTTGTTTTTTTTATTCCGATTTTGGCCGTCTAGGGACCGCGTTAAACAACTATTTTTCAATGTACATTTCTCCTATTGCGCTCCTCCTCTTTTATATTCTGCCAATATGTCTTCATCCTCTCTCTGTGCTGCTCCCTTCGGTCTTCTGTCCACACTGTTCCTCCAGTTCTTCTCTTCTTCACTTCAAATCCTTCAAAATGTTGAATTTTGTCTCTCATTAAGTCTCTGTTGGTTATATCATCTTCTCCTATACCCATCTCCTCTAAGTCTGCTTTGACTTCTTTGAACCAGGTAATTTGGGTTCTGGGGTTCTTGTCAAAAAACTCATATTTTCTTTGTCAGCCTTTCATCACTCATTCTTTTCAAATGGCCATAAAAGCTTACTCTTCTCTTCCTCATAGTATCTCCCACTTTCTCAATTTTGTCATACACTTCTCTATTACTTCTAAGCTTCCAAGTCCCATTCTCAAACCTCGGCCCAAGTACTCTTCTAATGATTTTTCGCTCTGTTTTTTGCTATAGCTTCCATTTCCTTGTTAGTGTTCATTGCTAAACATTCAGATGCATACAGACACTCTGGCTTAATCACAGTGTTGTAGTGCCTTGTTTTTGCGTTAATTGATACTGACTTCTTGTTGTACACATACTTTGTTAGCTGGAATGCCATTTCCATTTTTCTTGTTCTTGTTTTATTTCCTTCTTTATCTGAAGCATTGGGCTGGATGATTTCCCCTAAATATTTGAAATTAGAAACCTTCTTTATCTGGCCATACTTTGTAATCATATTGTTCGGTGCCTCTTTTACATTGGTTAGGTACTCTGTCTTTTCAAAGGAGATTTCAGTCCTGCTTTTTCTGCTGTTTCATTCAGAATATTGATCTGTTTGACTGCTTGTTCCAAACTTCCTGCCAGAATCGCTAAGTCATCAGCAAAAGCGAGGCAATCTACTTCTAATCCATCCTTTATTCTTCCTAATCTGATTTTTTGTATTCCTTCTTCAGTCGTTTTCTTCCTCCACTCTCTAATAACTTTTTCTAACACACAGTTGAATAGGGTAGGTGACAACCCATCTCCTTGTCTTAATCCTGTTCTGATTTTGAATGGTCTGGATACCTCACCATGGAACTTTACTTGTGCGTAGGTATCCGTAAGTGTTTCTTTGACGATTGCGACTGTTTTCTTGTCTGCTCCAAACTCCCTAAGGATGTTAACCAAGGTTGTTCTGTCAACGGAGTCGTACGCCTTCTTGAAGTCAACAAACGTGATAAAGATGTCTTTTCCTCTTAATCGTCTATATTTAATAATTAACTTCAAGTTTAAAATTTGCTCCACACGAGATCTTCCCTTCCTAAAGCCTGCTTGGTATTCACCAATTTCTTGATCAAGTTGTTTCTCCAATCTGTTTTGTAGGGCCTTAGATAGAATTTTATACGTTACCGGAAGTAAAGATATCCCTCTGTAGTTATTTGCATCGGTTTTATCCCCTTTCTTGAAGATGGGGTGGATTAATGCAGTTTTCCATTCTTCCGGTATACGTTCTGTTCTCCAAATCTCATTGATTAATCCCAGTAATTTTTCTTGAGTTGTATTATCCACACTTTTCCACATTTCTGCAATTATCATGTCTTCCCCTGGTGCTTTATTCTTCTTAAGGTTTTTAATGATTTCTCTGATTTCTATGAGGCATGGGGGTTCAGAATTATTGTTTACTGTGTTTGGGGTGTTGGCTGGTAATTTTTCAATTGGTTCCTGACAGTTGAGGAGTTGTTCAAAATATTTTGCTAATATTTCACAATTTTCTTCATTATTCATTGCTAGTTTTCCACTGGTATCTTTAAAACACAGATTTGGTGCTACATATTTTTGTAGTTTCTGTCTGAATGTGCTGTAGAAGGATCTGTTATTGTTTCTCTTAAAATCTTTATCCATTTGTATAAGTTGGTTCTTTTCAAATAGTCTTTTTACTGATCTAATGAGTTTTGCTGTAGAAGATCTTTGCTGTTTGAACTCCAGGTAGTCCTTATCACTTTTGGTTGAGTGCCATTTCTTCCATGCCTTCATCCTTTGTTCTATTGCTTCCTCACATATCTCATCCCACCATTCGTGTTTCTTTCTCTTTTTCATTTTTGCGACTTCTTGAGCAGATCTTATCATTCCTTCTTTTATATCTTCCCATTTATCCGAACATATAACTGTGTTTTGACAGAATTCTTCTCTTTTCTCTTTCAAGATGTTTGCGTCTATCTTTTGAGTTTTCCTGTTTTGTATTTGTTTCTTTCTTTGTGCTATGACATTTAATTTGATTGTCGATAAGTAGTGGTCAGTTACAATGTTTGCCCCTTTCCGAACTCTCACATTCATTATTTCTTTTTGATTATAGTGTGTGATGGCTATGTGATCTATGTGGAACTCTCCAATACTTGTGTTTGGTGATTTCCATGTTTTCTGTTTCTTAGGAGGTTTTTTGAAATTTGTAGACATTAATTTTAAGTTATGACCCTTGCATAGTTCTATTAATCTTTCTCCATTTCTGTTTGTCCTTTTGTGAGCCGGGTAGTTTCCTACTGTTTTTTTTTTTGTATTTTTTTTCTTGGCCTATTTGTGCATTGAAGTCCCCAAACAGTATTTTCACTTTTGATGTTGGGATTTTAGAAAGTTCGTGGTCTAGAGATTCCCAATATGTATCTGCTTTCTGAGGGTTTTTCTTATTGTCATTGTTGATGGGTTCGTGGCAATTAATGAGTGTATAGGTTTTATTTAGGGCGCGGAATGTGAGAAAAGATAAGCGTTCATTAGGTGACTGGTAGTCGGTTATTGAGTTTACCCAGTTAGATTTCACGATGAAGCCTGCTCCAAGGTGGGGAAGGCCTCTTCCACATGGGTTCCAGCCTTTCTTTCCGTTAAATATCCTGTATCCTTCATAATCCATTAAATCTTCATCTGTAAATTTGGTTTCCTGCAGCGCACATATTTGGATTTTATATACCTTCAAGACTTTGGTGAGCTGCTTCAGTTTTCCCGGCTTCAAGAGCGAGTTAATATTTAGGGTTCCAAAGAAATGTACGCTGTATTTCTTCAGTTTAGAGGATTTTGAATTTCTTGAACGACATGGTGCTTCAGGCTCTCCAGAATCCTTAGGCCTGATTGCGCTGCTGTTAGCGGCGGAGGATTGGTTACCTCCTGGAGTAGTTCTATCTAGAGAAATTGACATCATGCATAGTTGTTTGAAATTCAGGGGGGAGATGGCTTTTTGGGCCATTCCGAGGTTAAAACTGGGATTGTAAGTTCCAGAGTGTGTATTCAGCCGCTCCTAACATTAGAACAGACGCTGTTTGTAGCCGCTCCCCTAGGAGTTCAGACGCTACATTTCGTTAGTTTTTGGTCCGCCCTGGGTATTTGATTTCCCCAGTACCACTTATATCTAGGAGGCATTCCCCTATCCGCCACCTGGGGAGGCGCCCGATGGGGGTACTAACAACCCCACACAGGTTTCCTTTGTTTATTATATGGACAATAATTGCATCTTCTTCTTTTTCCTGAAACAGGTAATTGGTTCGGCAATATGACATCTTTTTGAACATCACATCTTTGCATGGCATCAACGATTTTCTTTGGAAGATTAGGGATCTGAATACGAAGTACCATTAGTGGTCTTACCATTTCCTCTGCTAAATCAGGTTGAAGCAAACGCCTTTTATCTCTTCTTCCATTATGGTATGTCAGATGTTGTGCGGAAACTAAAATTTCACTGTTCATTGCTGCAACGTCCATCATATTCATCCATAATGCAAGTGGCCATCTTCTTGTTTGTCTAATAACGAATTTTCTGGTCCATTTGGCCTACTCCACCCTTCGTAGAATTATAGAACTTAATTATATCTGGCTTCTTTTTTGCATGAGTTTCATCAATGTTTCTGTCATGATGCATTGTACTAATGAGAACTACATACTTTTTCTTTTTGAGAACATAACTCACCATTGTAATGTCACCTCTAAATGCAAACAAAGACGAATGAATCGCTCTTGTAACAGATGGTTTCATCTCATTAGGAATTTATGGTTTATTTTGTTGGATTGTTCCCACCACTGTAATTTGCTTCTGGAACATCTCTTCTGCCAGCTGCACACCAGTAAAGAAGTCAACAGTAATATTTTTTGATGATCCGTCAATGCTTTTAGCAAGATCTTTCACCACATTCAATCCAAGATTTTTCTGAATAGGTTCATGGGGCTTCCTTCCCGTGTAAACAATTCCGCCTGAAGCATATGCAGATGTAGCATCACATAACCAAAATATTTTATGCCATACTTGGCTGGTTTCGAGGGCATATACTGGGTGAAGTTGCATCTTCCACAGAATGGGACTACCTGTTCGTCAACTGTGAGCGAATCATAGGGAATCATTCTATTTCTACACTTGTCAAGAAATAGTTCGCATACATAGTGAACAGCTGCAAGTTTGTCATCTGCAGATCGAGCTTCACGGGTACGCCTGTCATCAAATCTAACCATTCTTCTTATATCCTCAAATCTATTTACTGACATGGTGGCCCTATATGTAGGATTTGCCTTTTCATCCAAGAATAATTCTCTAATAGGAATATCCCAACTCTTCTCAACACCAGAAAGCAGTAAAAGACCAAAAAAACCCTCCATTTCAAGAAGCGAAACCTTTTTCCACGTTTTACCACGTAAAGCAGCCACTCTTCTGCCTTCAATATTTGTGCACTTGATGATTTCCTCTAGTATTTCCTGCTGTTGCTGGAAATACCACTACAGTTATTGTTGAATTAATAACTGCTTCCAAACAAATATTGAGGACAATATAGGCTACAGAACATTTATAAATGTGTGAGGGCTTCTGAAGCCCTGCTTATGCATTCATGGTGTATGGGTAAACGTGTTGAATTATACAAAAAACTTAAAAAGGTATCTCGTTCAGACTTGATAGGAGGAATGTCACAGTGTTAGTGAAAGAGTACTGGAAAGCAGTTTGAAATCAAACAAAAAATTACAGAATTTTCTTTTTTAAATGAAGACATACAAGTGCCTCGGAGGCCCTGTAAATGCATCATAGGGTTAATAAACTTGGTATTCTAAGTACTGCTTCTCAGTACATATACTCATTGACGCCCTTTGTCATTTTCAACGTCTCTTTTTACACAAAATAGTGCAAAACACGTTTATATTACCAGAACCAAACAATCTGTATAAGAACTATAAAACCTAAACATTGGTACAAAAAAGAGTCAAATACACGGGTACTCATATATTCAATAACTTACCAGAGCATATCAAAGTTCTTGTAGGTGATAAAGATCGGTTTCAAAGTGAATTAAAGAACTTCCTGTTGGCCAACTCCTTCAACTCCATCAATGAATATCTTCACAAGGATTATAGCTCATAACTCTGTATGCATTAGAATTGTACAATATCCATGTGTCTCAGTAAAAAAAAAAGAACACCTTGACTAAAGTACAGAAAACTGAATCAGGTGTTTATTATTGTTCTAGTGCGATTATCTGTCAAGTGTAACAGGCGACATTTTCTTGGTCTGTTATAAAGTGTTACAGTAAATTCAAATTGCAGTGAAGCGAAGCACTATTTCAGTTGTTCCTGTCACTTCGTATCTCCGCATTGTTTAATCCAAACTCATAATATTTAATTGCTTAAACATTGGAGGGAGGTGCGTGTGTGCTACATCTCAAGCGTAGCTGCTTCGATACGATGGAGTGTTATGATTTCGCGTAATTCTAAATCAGGGACCTAATTTTCATCACTCGCCCCGATCGACTTACCGTAAAGACAGAAAAACAACCGACCACTCTCAGTACTGTACAAGGCCTGCCGGGGCCGGACACTACTCTAAAATTGCTCGCAGTAGCATCTTGTGTGCGATTTGCTCTGCAGATCGACTGCTCTTTCACAAAGGATTTCCAACAAATCCAAGTATTCGTCTTCCCTAATCCTGATTTTACGTGTGACTCCAATTTTCATACGATTTATACCACACCTAAATATTTATACGGCGTGACGAGATGAATGATGCACATCACTAATTCGTAATCTCATGCTGTTTCTTCTTTCTCTGTGGTACAGGCGTTTCCTTACATTTATACATATATTAAGAGAGAAGCCATGATTTGCAGCAAGTGGAAAACTGGTCCAAGTCTTCTTGCATTTAATTACAACCGTGCAACAACGATACACTGTTGAAGAGCAAGGTTTTATCAGCCAACAATCTGATAGTGCTGTTGAGGTGACCGCTTTTCGGAACTTGTATGGTAGAATGGAAACAGCTGCTTCCATATACCGATGGATAAAAAAAATTCGGACGTGAACTATTTAACAAAACACTCGCACACTGAACGCAAAGTGCTAACTCAGAAACGCGAGGCTGAGATTAGGGATCGATTCTCCTTAGTCAGCCTATTAATTAAGCAATTTTTGCGGGGCTTTCCTTGGAAAACTAACGAAGCAATCAACATAAATTTTTTTGCACTTTATTTATTGATTCTTTTAGTGACGGCTCCAAAACCCAAGGTCCTCGGCTGTACTTTTGGGGCAGCCACAACAAATTTTATAAAGCGTGGGTAGTGACCAGGATGTAGCTATGTCTGTTGGCCGAAAAATAATTGATGACAAGAATTGCGCCAGCTAGAATGAAGAGATAACTTACCTTTATGTCTGACGAAACGTGCACCAGCAATACCAGTCCAAGTAATATCCAAAAGCGTGTACTGAGCCTAGTCGAATACAATATCCGTCGGCGGTAACGCCCTGAGACGCCGACGGGCGCGACAGGAACTGTGACCAGCGATGTCACGGAAGGGCGCGCGTGCGCGAGTTGGTTGGTTGGGTGGGTCCGTGGATAGAACAATTTTTCTTATTTATTTTGTAGAAATTTAGTGCTCTTTAAGCTCCCCATCCAATTAGTTGAATACACTGTGTCTGAAGTTGACAAAACCGATTGGGGCCTCACAAATAAACAAATGCTTCTGAAATATCACAGAATTACTAGGTGGGCATGTTCGCAAGGGATAATAGGCAAATTTTTTTACTTTAATTTATATTTTTATTTACTATTGCAAAAAATGCGACCGGAAACATACACTCCTGGAAATTGAAATAAGAACACCGTGAATTCATTGTCCCAGGAAGGGGAAACTTTATTGACACATTCCTGGGGTCAGATACATCACATGATCACACTGACAGAACCACAGGCACATAGACACAGGCAACAGAGCATGCACAATGTCGGCACTAGTACAGTGTATATCCACCTTTCGCAGCAATGCAGGCTGCTATTCTCCCATGGAGACGATCGTAGAGATGCTGGATGTAGTCCTGTGGAACGGCTTGCCATGCCATTTCCACCTGGCGCCTCAGTTGGACCAGCGTTCGTGCTGGACGTGCAGACCGCGTGAGACGACGCTTCATCCAGTCCCAAACATGCTCAATGGGGGACAGATCCGGAGATCTTGCTGGCCAGGGTAGTTTACTTACACCTTCTAGAGCACGTTGGGTGGCACGGGATACATGCGGACGTGCATTGTCCTGTTGGAACAGCAAGTTCCCTTGCCGGTCTAGGAATGGTAGAACGATGGGTTCGATGACGGTTTCGATGTACCGTGCACTATTCAGTGTCCCCTCGACGATCACCAGTGGTGTACGGCCAGTGTAGGAGATCGCTCCCCACACCATGATGCCGGGTGTTGGCCCTGTGTGCCTCGGTCGTATGCAGTCCTGATTGTGGCGCTCACCTGCACGGCGCCAAACACGCATACGACCATTATTGGCACCAAGGCAGAAGCGACTCTCATCGCTGAAGACGACACGTCTCCATTCGTCCCTCCATTCACACCTGTCGCGACACCACTGGAGGCGGGCTGCACGATGTTGGAGCGTGAGCGGAAGACGGCCTAACGGTGTGCGGGACCGTAGCCCAGCTTCATGGAGACGGTTGCGAATGGTCCTCGCCGATACCTCAGGAGCAACAGTGTCCCTAATTTGCTGGGAAGTGGCGGTACGGTCCCCTACGGCACTGCGTAGGATCCTACGGTCTTGGCGTGCATCCATACGTCGCTGCGGTCCGGTCCCAGGTCGACGGGCACGTGCACCTTCCGCCGACCACTGGCGACAACATTGATGTACTGTGGAGACCTCACGCCCCACGTGTTGAGCAATTCGGCGGTACGTCCACCCGGCCTCCCGCATGCCCACTATACGCCCTCGCTCAAAGTCCGTCAACTGCACATACGGTTGACGTCCACGCTGTCGCGGCATGCTACCAGTGTTAAAGACTGCGATGGAGCTCCGTATGCCACGGCAAACTGGCTGACACTGACGGCGGCGGTGCACAAATGCTGCGCAGCTAGCGCCATACGACGGCCAACACCGCGGTTCCTGGTGTGTCCGCTGTGCCGTGCGTGTGATCATTGCTTGTACAGCCCTCTCGCAGTGTCCGGAGCAAGTATGGTGGGTCTGACACACCGGTGTCAATGTGTTCTTTTTTCCATTTCCAGGAGTGTACAATACTACATCCTTGTTTAAAAAGGTCAGCCATTTCATTATTTTTTAGAAATTTTGAGAAACTTTGCTATTGCACCGTGCGCAATATTCTATAGAGTAAGGTTTTTTTTCGGGTAAAATCTGATAGTGCAGAACTTCCGTCACGGACACATTTAATTTTGGACAGAGCAACTGTAGCTCCTCGGGTGGAGGGGGGACTTAATTATGACTGAATTTCTGCAAAAAAAATCAGAAAACATTGTCCAATAATCAAAAAATGATGGGCAAAATATTTAATTTTGTTGCTACAGTTTTTCTGACAAAGATCGCAAGAGTCGCTTATTTTATATGCTGGCTGCAATGGGACGACGAATGTTTCCCACAGCAAGAACTCGCCTATGCCATGAACACCAGTGACGAAAACGGCGACGATACCAGTCTAAATGGTTCAAATGGCTCTGAGCACTATGGGACTTGACATCTGAGGTCATCAGTCCCCTAGAACTTAGAACCACTTAAACCTATCTAACCTAAGGACATCACACACATCCATGCCCGAGACAGGATTCGAACCTGTGACCGTAGCAGCAGCTCGGTTCCGGACTGGAGCCCCTAGAACCGCTCGGCCACAACGATACCAGTCTGTTAACATTTTTTGTGCTGCTTACCCACTACTATCAGCCGAATGAGAAGGCGTACTACAGGGTGTTTCAAAAATGACCGGTATATTTGAAACGGCAATAAAAACTAAACGAGCAGCGATAGAAATACACCGTTTGTTGCAATATGCTTGGGACAACGGTACATTTCCAGGCAGACAAAGTTCCGAAATTACAGTAGTTACAATTTTCAACAACAGATGGCGCTGCGGTCTGGGAAACTCTATAGTACGATATTTTCCACATATCCACCATGCCTAGCAATAATATGGCGTAGTCTCTGAATGAAATTACCCGAAACCTTTGACAACGTGACTGGCGGAATGGCTTCACATGCAGATGAGATGTACTGCTTCAGCTGTTCAATTGTTTCTGGATTCTGGCGGTACACCTGGTCTTTCAAGTGTCCCCACAGAAAGACGTGACAGGGGTTCATGTCTGGCGAATAGGGAGGCCAATCCACCCCGCCTCCTGTAGGTTTCGGATAGCCCAAAGCAATCACACGATCATCGAAATATTTATTCAGGAAATTAAAGACGTCGGCCGTGCGATGTGGCCGGGCACCATCTTGCATAAACCACGAGGTGTTCGCAGTGTCGTCTAAGGCAGTTTGTACCGCCACAAATTCACGAAGAATGTCCAGATAGCGTGATGCAGTAATCGTTTCGGATCTGAAAAATGGGCCAATGATTACTTTGGAAGAAATGGCGGCCCAGACCAGTACTTTTTGAGGATGCAGGGACGATGGGACTGCAACATGGGGCTTTTCGGTTCCCCATATGCACCAGTTCTGTTTATTGACGAAGCCGTCCAGGTAAAAATAAGCTTCGTCAGTAAACCAAATGCTGCCCACATGCATATCGCCGTCATCAGTCCTGTGCACTATATCGTTAGCGAATGTCTCTCGTGCAGCAATGGTAGCGGCGCTGAGGGGTTGCCGCGTTTGAATTTTGTATGGATAGAGGTGTAAACTCTGGCGCATGAGACGATACGTGGACATTGGCGTCATTTGGACCGCAGCTGCAACACGGCGAACGGAAACCCGAGGCCGCTGTTGGATCACCTGCTGCACTAGCTGCGTGTTGCCCTCTGTGGTTGCCGTACGTGGTCGCCCTACCTTTCCAGCACGTTCATCCGTCACGTTCCCAGTCCGTTGAAATTTTTCAAACAGATCCTTTATTGTATCGCTTTTCGGTCCTTTGGTTACATTAAACGTCCGTTGGAAACTTCGTCTTGTTGCAACAACACTGTGTACTAGGCGGTGGAATTCCAACACCAGAAAAATCCTCTGTTCTAAGGAATAAACCATGTTGTCTACAGCACACTTGCACGTTGTGAACAGCACACGCTTACAGCAGAAAGACGACGTACAGAATGGCGCACCCACAGACTGCGTTGTCTTCTATATCTTTCACATCACTTGCAGCGCCATCTGTTGTTGAAAATTGTAACTTCTGTAATTTCGAAAGTTTGTCCGCCTGAAAATGTACTGTTGTCCCAAGCATATTGCAACAAACGGTGTATTTCTATCGCTGCTCGTTTAGTTTTTATTGCCGTTTAAAATATACCGGTCATTTTTGAAACACCCTGTATGTACTGAGTGAAAACAAAAATTGAAGTTTTGGTACCATTACGGACGTAGAAACGATAAAGCATATTAAAAAAAGAAAACACTACCCCCGCCGCCCAAAAATCATCCATAAAGACAAGCGTCATTCATAAATTCAAAATAAAACTGACTGTAAAATTAGTGAGAAGCTATAGCTGTAGCTGAAACGCGTGTTTGCTGTTATCAGAAAGCCCGCGAACAGTGTGTTTTCTCCGTTTACCTCCCCGCTCTCCACGGTTTCTCGCTGTTGTCCTCCTATACGAGTTGCACCGCTCGCACGGCGCCGCCGCCGCCGCCGCCGCCGCCGCACATCCGTTCTTCACGTCCCCCGCACATGGCGTCGTCTACCGGCGCCAGCTGAAATATTGCGCGCTCGGAGGCCGAACAGCAATAAGCGGTGCGCGTGGGGCGCTCTCGTGGAATTTGCGGGCAGCGGGAGGCGCCCCGCTGCCAGACAGCTGTCAGGCCGAATATTCCGGCGGTCGGCGAGCAACGAGAAGTGCCGGGGCGCAGGCAGGATGAAACGGGATGCGGCAGGTGCGGAGGTGGGGGTAGTTTGTCAGGGCCCATGAGTCGAGAGCGCGGCCGCCCTTGTGGGTACATGATCCACTCAGCGACAGTCGCAGTCCCGCTGCAACCGGACACACGGATGTGAGCAGTTCGGTGGGCACGTCACGCTCTCCAGTGAACTGCGTCAACAAATTCTTGTCACAGCCATACCTATATAAATCAGACAACACTAAATTACGTTTTTGTGACAGTTACTCAATGGTTTTAAACGCAGTTCATTCAGAATATTGCGCCTCCTACTAACGCAGTACACGAACAAGAAGTAATAAACAGGGCAGAAATGGAGTCCCGCGCTTCTTGGCAGAGCGTAGGGGAACGATGCGGGAGACCCGCACCGCCGTACTAGACAAGCTCCTAATGGAGGGCGCGGCATAATGGGGATGAATGATGATGATGATGATGAACGCGACACAACAATACCCAATCGTCTCGGGGCAGGTGAAAATACCTGACCCGCCAGGGATTGAACCCGGGACCCCGTGCTCGGGAAGCGAGAACGTTACCGCGAGAGCTCAAGCTGCGGACAATAAACAGGTTAGGCGTGCATATTGATGAAAACTTGAACCGCAAAAGCCATGACAATAGACTTGTCTGCAAAGTAATTGGTAACTTTGGGGATAGAGAAGTCAGTAAGTTAACAAATTTGAAGTGTTTGCACTTATTTATGCCTTATGAGAATTCCTCGTTTAAGAAAAAAGTATTCATTCCACACAAGAAAATATCGGTGGAGTTTATACATGTACATCTGGCAGGTATCTCTTTAAACAACTGAGAATATTGATTACTGCTTCAGAGTTGATTCATTCACTTGCAAAATTTGTTATCACCACTCAATCTATGAGAGTAACAGAGATATTTGGAACACTAGCAGGAAAAAATGATCTACCTTACGCTTTAATGAATATAGCATTGGCGCAGAAAGGCGTAGATGTACCCACAGAAATAAAATGTCCGGCAAGCAGCAAAAATATTTTCATATGTAGATTAAAGATGTGTCGCCTTAGCAACTCCATTTCTAAGTGGCGTGCCGATTCAGCTGTTTAGCATATCCCTAATAAGATACAGTCTAGTCTCTGATGACCTACACAGAAAAAAAGCTCCTTATAACGTCATGCAAATTTTAAGGAAATGACACCATCACGCAAATTGACTGAATTGAATGACGATTAATAGAGGTAGACAAGCCAAGCATGAAAAGATGTGTACCATACCATAGACGGGTATATTAATGAGAAATAACTGTTCATTATAACAATCACGTTTATTATCGTAATGTATAAACACATAAATTTAAAACTAAACTAAACTCCTCCGTAACAGTCCATGAACGCCCAACAGTACCTACAGGCCGCCGTGTCATCCTCAGACCATAGGCGTCACTGGGTACGGATATGGAGGGGCATGTCGTCAGCATACCGCTCTCCCAGCCGTATGTCAGTTTCCGAGACCGGAGCCGCTACTTCTAATTCAAGCAGCTCCTCACTTTGCCTCACAAGGGCTGAGTGCACCCCGCTTGCCAACAGCGCTCGGCAGACTGAATGGTCACCCATCCAAGTGCCAGCCCAGCCCGACAGCGCTGAACTCCAGTGAACTGAGGGGAACCGGTGTTATCACTGCGGCAAGGCCGTTGGCCAGCATATAAATTACCAGCTGAAATAAGCAAATTAACATGTAGTAAATGGACAGGATATAATAACAGAAGTGTAACCTTGACACATTTCAGTCAGACTGATAAAAGCAAAATTCTGAAAATAATTCGCGATTTCGTCAATGGCTGCAAGAATAGTTAACATAAATACAAGGCATAAAAACATGGAAAAACTTGTACAAACACCAGGCAGATTGCCAACGTGCATGATGGATGGAGCTTACCGGCTGCAAAACGTTTTAACTATGCGTTTAACCCCTGGTGGGAATGAACTAACATCGTGTCCCTGCCAAAATAGTGATGTCACCAATTGCTCACTCTTACACATTCACACAGCGTGAAGGTGAAAAGGCGCAGATTCTGAGTCTAGGTAGAACTCTGTTCTCAGAAGTAAAATGAAGACATTCTTCTGTATGGCTGCAAGACACATCTCATCCGTCTCGGGGCAGCAAGTGCCTTCTCTTCGATTACCTAGCAGCGATTATTCGGTCTCCCAGGAACAAGTGTTCTCTATTTTAATTGTCTGAAATGTGGCACTTTCTGCCAGAATAGGAATCCTGCCAGCTGGTTGCTGAAGACATTGCGATTTCCATCCACTAATAATTCGGTAAATAAGTCGAACAAAATCCTGTTCCCGTGTACTTTACTGTTATTAACCAGTGGTGCTGTGGATTAGGGAGGATTTCAAAAGCGTTCTCCCACACCATGGCACGATACTGAAGCTGGAAAAGTGAAATATTCACATGTAGAAGCACATAAGAAAGCACACGCTTTACAGAAACAAACACTATGAAAAATTCAGAAAACCTGTTACAAGGATTTAAAAATGTTCCTCTGTGACACGCTTGCTGAGGTGGTTCTCACACGTGAGCGTTTTTAGAGGGCTGCACATGGCTTAGATTTTTATCTTTTATGCAAGGATTCTTGTCAGCGTCTGTTCTTTTGGCAGACACATGCCCCTCTGGTCAGCCGAGAGTGCCATGGACGAAGCGAATTCTAGATTCTACTACCTGTGCTAAAAGTTTATTCTCAACAAAGAACACGTTTATGGCTTCCCCTGGCCTCTTAAATAAACCTGCAATCTTGGCAGCTTTCAGCTCTCCACAAAAGGACAATTCCCTCATCATTAAAAAGAGAGGGGAATAGAAAATGTAATTAGTTGGCCAGTCACTGGTGGTACTGAATAATGTCTGCGCTTATGAAGCAGCGTAAGAGATCAACCACACTGACCAATTGGGATGACTATATAACATCACGAAATATGCTGCGTGACTATCTTGGGGTGACGCTGACAAGTAACAACTACCATAGAGGAATTCACGATTAGAAATAATAAGTCATTAAAAACTTGTTAATAACCAGCACATGTACCTATATAAATGCTTTTACTTTACCTGTGGCAAGGGCCTTATCGATCATACGCCTGCTCTATGAGCCTCTTCCACTTCTGTCTGTCCAATGTACTGTTTGTCCAGTTGCTATTGCTGTTCATCCTAGTTGTGTCCTCCCGAATGTTATCCCGCCATCTGATTCTGGGTCTTCCTCTTCCTCTCGTTCCATCTATTGTTCTGCTGAATGCCATTCTAGGTAGTATATTCTCTGTCATTCTTGCTATATAACCTGCCCAATTCAACCTTTTCCTCTTGAGTACTTCGACGATGTTACGGTGTTTGTACAGCCCTCTTAATTCTTCATTTCTTCTTATTCTCCATTCCATGTTATTTTCGTCGTATACAAGTCCAAAAATTTTGCTTAGTACTTTTCTTTCGAAAATTAACAATTTTTCTTCATCTTTCTTTCTAAATATTAATGTTTCACATCCATATAACATCACAGGTATAGTGGTCGATTTATATAAGCGGATTTAGAAGTTACTGCTAAGTGATACTTTTCTTAGAATTTTGATGAAAGTAAAAAGTGTCTTGTTTGCTGTTGCTAAACGGGCATCTATTTCTATATCCGTTCTGTTTTTATTACTAAAAAGTCTTCCTAGCTACTTGAAGTGGCCAACAGTCTTGGAATTGAATCCATCTACAGTCAAAGGTGAATCTTTTCTGGTTTTCTTACTTATGGGCAGGTAGTCTGTCTTTTCTTCATTAACATGTAATCCTGTTTTCTCAGCAATTTCGTAGTAATTTTGCATCATTCTGATTGATTCTGTTCCGGAACTACTTATTAGTGCTACATCATCTGCAAAGGCAAGTCTTGTAATGTTCACATCCTGTAGCTGGATCCCTTGTGGACTGGTTTTAGAAAATTCTCTGTCAATCTTCTCTAGGACAAGGTTAACTAAAATAGGTGAAATGGCATCCCCTTGTCTCAATCCAGTGTACACCTTAAAATCTTCAGTTTCTCCCACCGGTGTCTTTATGCGACATAAAGTTTCGTCTATGAATATTTTAAGTCATCTGATCAATTTTCATGGTATTTGAAATTCCTTCATTATATTTATTTTTAAATATGATTTTAATATCATGTAAATGTACTAAATTCTTTATAATGACCTTCCACATCATAATGCGTATCATGAATTTTTTCTACCCAACAAGGAACTAACTATTAAGATAACGGGTGCCGCTACAGTCGCTAAATGTCTGTGTTCTCTCCCTCGTGCTGTTAGGTTAAAATACAATAACACACAGTCCAAAGTTTTCATGATTCATTGAGACATGGTACATATGACTTGACTTCCTTACGTTACCTTGACGAATACGGCATCATTCAGGGCGCAAAGTTAAATACAAAAATCTTGAAATAGCCAAACGAGGGAGGGAACACAGGAAAAGATGTGACAATATTGTGCAGTTATGGGATGGATAATGTAGTGTATGTGTAAAAGGCCTTTATATATACGGTGTGAGGTGTCGATACGGCTGTTTAGTATGTCACTAATATGCTTTAAGCCTGGTCCACCCGGAAACTACAGGGAATGAAAGCTGCCCATAACATCACGCAAATTTAAGAAAGAACCCTGTCATGCAACAGAAACGTTCTACTGAAGGCAACAACTAGGAGAGGCCAATTAAGTATATAAGTGTGGGTACCACACCACACCACACACGGAAATATTAATGAAAAACGAAACAAACGGTGACGGTAACAATTTGGTTTACCACCACAAAATATCAATCAGTTGCATTACCCCCTAAATTATATACACTACTGGCCATTAAAATTGCTACACCACGAAGATGTGCTGCAGACGCGAAATTTAACCGACAGGAAGAAGATACTGTGGTATGCAAATCATTAGCATTTCAGACCATTCAGACAAGGTTGGCGCCGGTGGCGACACCTACAACGTGCTGACATGAGGAAAGTTTCCAACCCATTTCTCATACACAAACAGCAGTTGACCGGCGTTGCCTGGTGAAACGTTGTTGTGATGCCTCGTGTAAGGAGTAGAAATGCGTACCATCACGTTTCCGACTTTGATAAAGGTCGGATTGCAGCCTATCGCGATTGCGGTTTATCGTATCGCGACATTGCTGTTCGCGTTGGTCGAGATCCAATTACTGTTAGCAGAATATGGAATCGGTGGGTTCTGGAGGGTAATACGGAACGCCGTGCTGGATCCGAACTGCATCGTATCACTTGCAGTCGAGATGACAGGCATCTTATCCTCATGGCTGTAACGGATCGTGTAGCCACGTCCCGATCCCTGAGTCAACAGATGGGGACGTTTGCAAGACAACAACCCTCAGCATGAAGAGTTCGACGACGTTTGCAGCAGTATGGACTATCAGCTCGGAGACCATGGTTCTGGTTACCCTTGACGCTGCATCACAGCCAGCAGCGCCTGCAATGTTGTACTCAACGACGAACCTGGGTGCACGAATGGCTGAACGTCATTTTTTCGCATGAATCCAGGTTCTGTTTACAGCAACATGATGGTCGCATCCGTGTTAGGCGACATAGCGGAGAACGCACATTGGAAGCGTGTATTCGTCATCGCCATACTGGCGTATCACCCGGCGTGATGGTATGGGGTGCTACTGGCTACACGTCTCGGTCACCTCTTGTTCCCATTGACGACACTTTGGACTGTGGACATTACATTTCAGATGTGTTACGACCCGTGGCTCAACCCTTCATTCGATCCCTGCGGAACCCTACATTTCAGCAGGATAATGAGCGACAACATGTTGCAGATCATGTACGGGCCTTTCTGGATACAGTAAATGTTCGACTGCTGCCCTGGCCAGCAAATTCTACAGATCTCTCACCTACTGAAAACGTCCGGTCAATGGTGGCCTAGCAACTGGCTCGTCACAATATGCCAGTCACTACTCTTGATGAACTGTGGTATCGTGTTGAAGCTGCATGGGCAGCTGTACCTGTACACGCCATCCAAGCTCTATTTGACTCAATGCCTAGGCGTATCAAGGCCGTTATTATGGCTAGAGGTGGTTGTTTTGGGTACTGATTTCTCAGGTTCTATGCACCCAAATTGCTTGAAAATATAATCACATGTCAGTTCTAGTATAATATATTTGTCCAATGAATACCAGTTTATCATCTGCATTTCTTCTTGGTGTAGCAATTTCATATATATATATATATATATATATATATATATATATATATATATATATATATATATATTTATACTGTCACTCTGGTTCCCAGAACTCATGAAGATAGACGTTGACTGTGGATACTGTATGACAGACACAGTACCTTTGACTGTTCACAGATGTCACTAAACCCGCCAAAAGATGCAAGCAACCTTGCATAAGCAGCGTCTCATAGACGGAGGGGTGCTGACAGCGATCAGTTCCAGTCATTCCACCAGGAAGGAGATACACAGCTCTTGGCTGTAGTTCAACCATGCCTAGACGGTCACTACCGCTGTTCGATTGCGTCCGCATTGTTGCTTTCTGCCAGGATGGGGTCTCAAGAAGGGAAGTGTCGAAGCATCTGGGAGTGAACCAAAGCGAATTTATACGGAGATGGAGGAGTACAGAGAGACAGGAACTGTCGATGGCTTGCTTCGCTCAGGCCGCCTAAGGGCTACTTCTGCAGTGGATGACCGCTTACTATGGTTATGGCTCGGAGGAACCCTGACAGCAGCGCCACCTTGTGAATAATGCTTTTCGTGCCGATACAGGACCTCGTGTTACGCCTCAAACTGTGCTCAATAGGCTGCATGATGCGCAACTTCAGTCCCGACGTGCATGCAACCACGACACCATGCAGGGCGGTAGAGATGCGCCCAACAACAAGCCGAATGGACCACTCAAAATTGGCATCGCGTTTTCTTCACCGATGAGTGTCGCATATGCCTTCAACCAGACAATCGTCGGAGACGTGTTTGGAGGTAACCCGATCAGGCTGAATGCCTTAGACACACTGTCCAGCGAGTGCAGTAAGGTGGAGGTTCCCTACTGTTTTGTGGTGGCATTATGTGCGGTGGACATAAGTCGCTGGTGGTCATGAAAGGCGCCGTAACGGCTGTACCATATGTGAATGCCGTCTTCCGACCTATTGTCCAGCCATATCGGCAGCACATTGGCGAGGCATTCGTCTTCATGGACTACAATTCGCGCCCCCATCGTGCACGACTTGTGAATGACTTCCTTCAGGATAACGACATCGCTCGGCTAGAGTCGCCAGCATGTTCTCCAGCCATAGACCCTATCGAACATGCATGGGATACATTGAAAAGGGCTGTTAATGGACGATGTGACCCACCAACCATTCAAAGGGATCCACGCCGAGTCGCCGTTGCGGAGTGGGACAATCTGGACCAACAGTGACTTGATGAACTTGTGGATAGTATGCCACGACGAATACGGGTATGCATCAATGTAAAAGGACTACACCTTTGAAGGTCTCACTGTATGGTGGTGCAACATGCAATGTGTGATTTTCATGAGCAATAAAAAGGGCGGAAATGATGTTTATGTTGATTTCTATTCCAACTTTCTGTTCAGGTTCTGGAACTCTCGCAGCCGAGGTGATGCAAACAATTTCTGATGTGTGTATATTTATATATGATATACTAATGAATTACGAATTCGCTTTTCGTTTATATATATATATATATATATATATATATATATATATATATATATATATATATATATACAGTGTGAGTCACCTAATGTTACCGCTGGATACATTTCGTAAACCACATCAAATACTGATGAACCGATTCCAGAGACCGAACGTGAGGAGAGGGGCTAGTGTAATTGTTTAATACAAACCACAAAAAGGCAAGGAAGTATGTTTTTAAACTTAAACCCACGTTTTTTTAAACGGAACCACGTTAGTTTTGTTAGCACATCTGAACATATAAACAAATACGTAATCAGTGGCGTTTGTTGCATTGTAAAATCTTAATTACATCCGGAGATATTGGAACCTAAAGTTGATGCTTGAAACCTCCGACGTTCAGTTGCGTGGAGGACGTGTAGGACGCATAAATTGGCCTGCCCGTTCTCCTGATCTTACATCTCTGGACTTCTTTCTGTGGGGTACGTTAAAGGAGAATGTGTACAGTGATGTGCCTACAACCCCAGAGGATATGAAACAACGTATTGTGGCAGCCTGCGGCGACATTACACCAGATGTACTGCGGCGTGTACGACATTCATTACGCCAGAGATTGCAAATGTGTGCAGCAAATGATGGCCACCACATTGAACATCAATTGGCCTGACATGTCGGGACACACTCTATTCGAAATTGAAAACGGAAACCACGTGTGTACGTGTACCTCACCCCTCATGGTAATGTACATGTGCGTCGGTGAAAAAGACCAAAAAAAAGTGTTAGCATGTGGACGTAATGTGCTGTTCCACTCTCTTCTGCACCTAAGGTCCATCACCGTTCCCTTTGGATCCCTACGTAATTTGGTGCTCTCCGATACACACGATCGAACAGCGGAGGAGTGGTACTCAAGCGTCAACTTTACGTTACAATATCTCCGGATGTAATTAACATTTTACAATGAAACAAACGGCACTTATTACGTATTTGTTTATATGTTCAGATGTGCTAACAAAACTAACGGGGTTCCATTTAAAAAAACCTAGGTTTGTGTTAAAAAAATACTTCCGTGCATTTTTTTATGGTTCGTATTAACCAATTACACTAGCCCCTCTCCTCACGTTCTATCTGTGGAATCGATTCGTTAGTATTGATGTGGTTTACGAAATATATCCAGCGGTAATGTTAGGTGACTCATCCTGTATATATATATATATATATATATATATATATATATATATATATATATATATATATATAGTGTGTGTGTGTAAGGGTTGGACCTTTAATTGTGGCAACTATTTACTTACAGCTCGAACAAAATAGATACTTGTTTCAAAGTTTTACTGACCTTCAAAGTTGTCACCAGCATTGTTTATAACCATTTGCCAGTGATGTGGAAGTCGTCGGATACTCTTAGCAGTGTCAGTTTTTGGGTCACCAGCGACCAGCTTTGCGAAAGAACCCGCGACACTTTCTGCGGAACCCATCCATCATTTTGCATGACAATGGGCCTGCGCATATAGCGCAAGCTACGGCTGCTCTTTTCGGTCGATGGGGCTGGGAAGTACTGTACCATCCACTATACTCCCCGGACTTAAGTCCTTGTGACTTTGACTTGATTCAGAAGATGAAGGAACCACTTCGTGGAATTCGATTCAGAACTGTTGCATACATTCGACAGGCAGTAGTCCGTTCCATTCTCATTATCAACGGAACAGGCTCTGCTAACGATATAGTACGCCTTCCACATCGCTGGTAGCGGGTTCTACACAACGCTGGTGACTACTTTGAAGGACACTAACAGGTGCAAACATGTAACTCTTTTGTATCGGTTGTGAATAAATAACTGCTACTGTTTAAATTGCAACCTACGTATATATATAGTGGACACCACAAGATCATGAAGGTACATCCCACATTAGAGGGGTCGAACGGTCAATCGTTTAAAGAAATATGATGTGGCCTAATAACCCAAAAGATTTAAATTTAAACTAATGGGTTACTTTCTAATATTGTGTCGGACCTCCTTTTGCCCTACGTAGTGCAACAACTGGATGGACTCTACCGAAAGTGTTGTTAGCACAGAATGTTGCTCACGAACTTATCTTATGGTTACGGCGCATAAATCTTCAATGGGAATCATGTCGGGCGATCTGGTAGGGCAAATAAATTGCTCTAAATGTTCAGAATGTACTTCAGTCCAGTTGTGAACAACTGTGCCAGGTCTCACGACATCGTTGTCTGACAACATGAATGGCTGCAGATGGTCTCCAAGCAGATGGACATAACCATTCCAGTCAATGGTCGTTTCAGTTGGACCAGAGGACCGGTCTATTCCGTGTAAACACAGTCTGCCCCATTATGGTGCCACCACCGGCTTGCACAGTGCATTGTTGAGAAGGCACCCCAATTGAGCCCTACCACCAGCTTATACCAACTGAAATCGGATCTCATGTGACCAGGCCACGGTTTTCCAGTCGCCTAGGGTCCAACCGATATTGTCACGAGCCCAGGAGAGGCAACAGCAGGCGATTTCGTGCTTCTAGCAAGATACTCGCGTGGGTCATTTGCTGCCGTAGCTCTTTTCACTGCACTGACCTAACGGATACTTTCATTATACAAAGGTCCTACACTGCTTTATGCTGTTATTTGAGGCAGTGTCACTTGTCTGTTAGCACCAGAAGTCAAGTCGGTCGTCGGTCACTGCTTTGTGATACTGTGGGCACACTTTTGACACTGTGGATCTCGGAATATTGAATTCCTCAGCGACTTTCGAATTAGAGTGTCCCATGCGCTTTTCTCCAACTGCGACTCTACGTTTGGCCGTAAACACGTCGCAAACCTTTTCACATTAATGACCCGAGTACAAATGACAGTTCCGCCAGCGCTCTGTCCTTTTATACCATGTGTATGCCTGACTAGCTTTTGTCACCTCAATATATGCGTGTGAGTATCTGTGTGTGTCGGGGGGTGGAGGTCGGTGAGGGGGGGGGGGGGGCTCAGGAGTCAGCATCCTTATGACTATGTGTGAAATTTTGAAGATTTCTTCTTATTATGAGAGTTATGTGGGAAGTCTGAATACTTGAAATACAAGGTGTACAAAAACTGTGTGAAAGAATTCTATATTGCTTAGAGGAGAAAAAAGCAGCATTTTTATTGTAAAAATGTCATTGTTGCGCCATTTCCTGTTTAGCGCTTAGTTTCCCAAACACATGCGAAAGAGCAGCTGGCCTCGTCTCATCGAAAGGTTACTGCAGAAATACCCAAACTGATTGGGCAATTAAGTACACTTTGTAATCAAAAGTATCCGGCCACCTGGCTGAAAACGACCTACAAGTTCGTGGCGCCCTCCATAGGTAACGTTTGAATTCAATATGGTGTTGGCCCACCCTTGGCCTTGATGACGTCTTCCATTCTCGCAGACCTACGTTCAATCAGGTTCAAAAACGGCTCTGAGCACTATGGGACTTAACATCTGAAGTCATCCGTCCCCTAGAACTTAGAACTACTTAAACCTAACTAACCTAAGGACACGAACTTCGAACTATTTAACCTAATTAACCCAAGGACACCACACACATCCTTGCCCGAGGCAGGATTCGAACCTGCGAACGTAACGGTCGCGCGGTTCCAGACTGAAGCGCCTAGAACCGCTCGGCCACACCGCCCGGTCGTTCAATGAGGTGCTGGAAGGTTTCTTGGGGAGTGGCAGCCCATTCTTCACGGGGTGGTGCTCCGAGGAGAGGTATTGATGTCTGTTGGTGTGGCCTGGCACGAAGTCGGCGTTCCAAACCATCCATTACAGGGATGTTATTGTCGTGTAGTCACTCTGCCACAGGCCGTACATATGAACAGGTGCTCGGTAGTGCTGAAAGATGCAATCGCCATCTCCGTATTGCTCTTCAACAGTGGAAAGCAAGAAAGTGCTTAAAACATCAATATAGACCTGTGCTGTGATAGTGCCGACGAAATTAACAAGGGGTTCAAGCCCCCTTCATGAAAAACACGACTACACCGGAACCCCACCACCTCCGAATTTTACTGTTGGCAGGCGACGTTCGGCGGGCATTTGCCACACCCACACAATGCTATCGGACTGCCATTGTGTACCGTGATTCGTCACTCCACACAACGTTTTTCCACTGTTCCACCATCAAATGTTTACGCTCCTTACACCAATCCAGGCTTCGTTTGGCATTTACCGGCGTGATGTGTGGCTTATGAGCAGCCGCTCCACCATGAAATCCAAGTTTTTCACCTCCTGCCTAACTGTCATAGCACTTGCAGTGGATCATAATGTAGTTTGGTTTTCTTGTGTGATGGACTGGACAGATGTCGGTCTTTTACACATTACGATCCTCTTCAACTGTCGACGTTCTCTTTCAGTCAACAGACGAGGTCGGCCGGTTCGCTTCTGTGCTGTACGTATCCCTTCACGTTTCCACTTCGGTATCACATCGGAAACTGGGGACATAGGGATGTTTAGGAGTGTGGACATCTCGCGTTCAGACGTATGACACAAGTGACACCAAATCACCTGACCATTTTCGAAGTCCGTGAGTTCCGCGGAGCGCCCCATTCTGCTCTTTCATGATGTCTAGTGACTTATGAAGACGCTGATATGATTTACCTGGGAGTAGGTGGCAGCACAACGCTCCTAATATGGAAAACGTACGTTTTTGGAGGTGTCCGGATACTTTTGATCACGTAATGTACATTAATTGTAAATTCCTTGAGCAGCTAGTCACCGCATTAATCTGTCCTCCATCGCTACTGGCGTCACATGAAGTGCGAAATCCACAGCAGAGTGAATTGACTGGAAGAAGGACGCTAATTTACCCGTTAGACAGATGCTGTGCAATCCTGACATCCTGGCAGCAAGCGCTTAAAACTCTGTACTGCTCCGTTGCCTTCGGCTTAACATAACCACGTTTTGTCAACTATAGGGGATGCTCGCGGTTGGCTTTGGCAAGGGAAAGTCGAGGGCTAGTCCATCACGTCACCCGCGCCTCAGTTGATATCGGGAGCCGGGTGCTGGGAGGTCCTTGTTCAGCGGAAAGTTTCCAAATGCAAGTCTGCAAAGCTGCAGTACTTTGTTGGGGAAGTGGTCATTCTTGGTCCGTCTCCACGGTCCTCATTTTTAACCTGCCCCACTACATGCTAATGTCGTACGATGGTGGAATACTCAATTTCCCAGTTGAGTACAGAGACCGGGATGATTGTGGACTAATGCTTTTAAACTATCTTCAATAAACGCCGAACTTCTTTCTGAACTAGAGGGTCATTGATGCCAAAACGATCCTCCTTAAATCGAGAAAAACATTTTTTGCCGTGCTCTGTTCGTGGCATTATTCCCGTACATGGCGTAATGTTTCTGGCGCTCCTGTCAACCCTCCATTTAGTTCCTATTAAACTATATTTCAGAATGTTCCAATTTCTCCACTTGGTACTCCATTTTCTAACGTTCACACCGGAAGTCACTATCTCCGAATGACGAAACGCTGAAATGTAAGCTAAAATAGGAACAGTGAACTACAAATTAAAAACGTACACTACTTGCCATTACAATTGCTACACCAAGAAGAAATGCAGATGACAAACGGGCATTCATTGAACAAACATATTATACTAGAACTGACGTGATTACATCTTCACGCAATTTGGGTGCATGGATCCTGAGAAATCAGTACCCAGAACAACCACCTCTGGCCGTAATAACAGCCTTGATTCGCCTGGGCATCGAGTCAAACAGTGCTTGGATGGCGTGTACAGGTACAGCTGCGTATTGTGACGAGCCAGTTGCTCGGCCACCATTGACCAGAAGTTTTCAATTGGTGAGAGATCTGAAGAATGTACTGGCCATGACAGCAGTCGAACATTTTCTGTATCCAGAAAGGCCCGTACAGGACGTGCAACATGTGGTCGTGCATTATCCTGCTGAAATGTAGGGTTTCGAAGGGATCGAATGAAGGGTACAGCCATGGGTCGTAACACGTCTGAAATGTAACGTCCACTGGTCAAAGCGCTGTCAGTGCGAACAAGAGCTGACCGAGACGTGTAACCAATGGCACCCCACAGCATCACGCCGGGTGATACGCCAGTATGGCGATGTCGAATACACGCTTCCAATGTGCATTCACCGAGATGTCGCCAAACACGGATGCGCCCATCATGATGCCGTAAACAGAACCTGGATTCATCCGAAAAAATGACGTTTTGCCATTCGTGCACCCAGGTTCGTCGTTGAGTACCCCATCGCAGGCGCTCCTATCCTTGATGCAGCGTCAAGTGTAACCGCAGCCATGGTCTCCGAGGTGATAGTCCATGCTGCTGCAAACGTCGTCGAACTGTTCGTGCAGATGGTTGTTGTCTTGCAAACGTCCCCATCTGTTGACTCAGGGATCGAGACGTGCTGTACGGTCCGTTACAGTCATCTCGACTGCTAGTGATACGAGGCCGTTGGGATCTAGCACGGCGTTCCGTATAACCCTCCCGAACCCACCGATTCCATATTCCGCTAACAGTCATGGGATCTCGACCAACAGCCGGCCGAAGTGGCCGTGCGGTTAAAGGCGCTGCAGTCTGGAACCGCAAGACCGCTACGGTCGCAGGTTCGAATCCTGCCTCGGGCATGGATGTTTGTGATGTCCTTAGGTTAGTTAGGTTTAACTAGTTCTAAGTTCTAGGGGACTGATGACCTCAGCAGTTGAGTCCCATAGTGCTCAGAGCCAGCCATCTCGACCAACGCGAGCAGCAAATGGCGCGATTCGTTAAACTGCAATCGCGATAGGCTACAATCCTACCTTTATCAAAGTCGGAAACGCGATGGTACGCATTTCTCCTTCTTACACGAGGCATCAGAACAACGTTTCACCAGGCAACGCCGATCAACTGCTGTTTGTGTATGAGAAATCGGTTGGAAACTTTCCTCATCTCAGCACGCCGTAGATGCCGCCATCGTCGCCACCTTTGTGTGAATGCTCTGAAAAGCTAATCATTTGCATATCACAACATCTTCTTCCTGTCGGATTCAATTTCGCGTTTGTAGCATGTCATCTTCGTGATGTACCAATTTTAATGTCCAGTAGTGTACGTTTCATAAATAAACCCATAGCAACCGGAGTACCAACACACAAAAGCAAAACGATACGAACTTACGCTCCAACCTAAAATCTTTATTGGAGCGGCTGGGAGGCTACGTCCAGAGCAGAGCAGCCGCCTCCAATCGAGTTACTCATTAGTGTATATCTGCTGAAGTATCTCGTGACGCTAGGCGATCTGGAACACGTAATCCAAACACGGTGCAGGGTGAGGGTGTGCTGCTACGGACGACCACCCCCGAGCAGCAGGAAATGAGCGGCCTGCAGGCCGGCACGGTGATGAGTATATTCCCATTTTTAATCAACCCGGCCGACAGTTAATATTGATAGTGGCGGCGCACGAGAGCCCGCGAGGCCCTGGCAGGGGTCTTCGCCGGCCGTGATGGATGTCCAGCATTTTCATTTACGGCGCCGGCGGCTGCAATGCCTTATCGCGCGGCCGCTATCAGTGCGCGGGGATCACATAAGGGGTGTAACGAGGCTCGCCACGGACACCCCTGGCCCAGTCTGTCTCTGCGGCAGCGACAGATGTGCGGCGCGCGCCTTCATTATATGCTAGCGAGGCAACGCGAGTCGGGAGCTGACGACTATTATCGCTATCTGCCGCCGACATCTTCACAAAGCGGACTGGCGAGGTAGTCGATACAGCTGGCTGACGTGGTGGGGAAGTACTCATTACAGAGGTGACGCAGTGTTATCTCGATTGTCCTACGTCCATTCGTATTATCTCGAGCGTAATTACTGATCAGGCCTATGAAATTAAAGACAGTGAGAAAGCCGTCAATTTTTTAAAAGTGTTTGCTGGAGCTTATCAGTTAGGGGTCGATGTGGATTTTCCTTGTCAACAAATATGCTGTGGAGAGAATGAAGGGGAGACGTCACAGACTGAAGCCCATCTAACAGGCTGCAACTCAAATACGTAACTTGAATTATTTTTGTTAGCCACAGTGACTTTTACTATTAGGATTTATTTCATATTAACCACAACTAAGTCGCGACGGATGCGTACCCACTCTCAAGTGTCTGCGATACATAATAAAATACTAACATAGCTTCCGTAGATTATGTGTATGTGTGTATGGCTTTTTTAATTGTTTTTGTTTCTCTTTAATCGATCTTTGTGCGCAGCTCGTGGTCTCTCTGCATTCACATGTCAGACGCTGGAACGAGACAGGCACGTGGTCTCGCGTTCGATTCCTGGCCCGGTCAGAGATTTTTTTCTGCCTCGAGATGACTGGGTGTTGCGTGTCTTTCATCATCATTTCACTAACATTGATTCGCCGATATGGCGTCAGCTAAAAAGGACTTGCAATTTCGGAGGCCGATCACCCCGCTTGGGGTCTCCCGGACAACAATGCCGTACGATCATTTCATTTCATTTCAACCGATCTTTCATGTTGCTCATAAATTAAAACGTCTCCTAAATTTCTCACGTTAATTGAGGCCGTAGAAGCCTGACCTTTTTACCAAATGTACTTCGAACCAAAAAGCGATTCTGGTAGCTGGAGTCTGAAGTCTTCGCTCATCCTGGCCTATGTGTTCTTCTGATGATATTTCCATAAGAACTTCCATCCTCTAACAAATATTTCCTTAAGAGTCAAATATAAAATTTAATATTTTTAGCTTCAAATATGTTTCAACAGAAAAAAATATTTCCATAAAAATTTTCATTGTCTATTCCTCCCCCTTAAGGATTGAATTCCAAAGAACCCAGAAACAAGTTTTTTTTTTTAATTCCAACCGAGAATCCTAATACAAATTTTCAATATGTAGATTCAAACACGCCTTTTTTAAAGAAGTAATTCCATTAATTTTAAGTCCCTAGTTTATCCCCTTAGGGAGGAATTTCTAAAACTTTTAATTTTTTGTAAGTAGTCAGATACCATTTTAAAAATTCTTTAGTGGTATTGTAATAGTGATTTACTTTCAAAATAAACTTTCAGCCCTATTTTACCCTCTTAGTGGCTGAATTTCCAAAAATGCTACAGCATGTACTTCTTTGTTTCTGAACGAGAGACCAAATAGCATTTTTTGCAGTTCTAGCTTCAAAATTGGCTTAACGGCGACATATTTTCAAAAAAAAAAAAAAAAAAAACATTTCATCTCATATTTATTCCCCTTAGAGATGGAATCACCAAAAGTCTATTACTAAAATGATGCCTACAGTATATGATCAACAGCCTCTCAAAGTTCAAGGTTTCTATCTCACATGTTTGGGTTCGGCAGTGATGTTCAGAGGTGGCCCACCACTATCTCACTTCAACAACATTGCCAGTCGGATGAAGATTGATATGTTAGGGCATGATCTTCCGCAGTACTACATTTTCTATGTGACGTTAGCGACCTTTGCTGCGTGAGGGGTTGTGGGCATAATGTTCTTGTAACTGAAAGTGTAATCTATAGAGAGCTTGAAGTCAGGGGGCCGTAGCAGAGACGATCAAAACCAGGAAGAGACACGAAATAGGGCCCATAAACACTGAGCACAGCTGCCTAGCCAAGTGAGTGATTCTGGGAAAGAGTGATCAGTGCTTCTTCCATGTAGAGCGATTTCTGGCCGAAGCTCTTTCCTCCTTTCGCTTAGGTTCTGACAGGTGGCGCTGGTTCACAAACCATTTTACCTGGCCCAGGTACCAGATCGTCATGGAAAATGGCTGGATAGCTGAAAGTGGGTGAGAGAAGCAAGTTGAGAGACTGCTGTGATGTGATATTTTGTCCAACCAGAGAGAAGGTCAAAAAACTCTCTGCATTCACATGTCAGACGCTGGAACGAGACAGGCACAGCAGTTGGTTTATGTGACTAGTGAAGGAAGGACTGTAGCCCCGTAATGCCAGGAAGTCGCCAGGTTATTTAGTAAGCGACAAAAACATATATATTAGGGCCGCTACTGTCTCAGAAGCGTAACAGCCTTCTTTCAGAAATTGTAAATGGTCAGCCCGTTAAGATAGATCATAAACGAGGGACTTTGGTCCAGTGTAGGTAGATGTATTTGCCTACCGTAACAATGGCGCGTCCCTAGACCAATACTTTCTTTTTTCAAACAACTGATTGAAGTCACTGATGGTTCTTCTCATCATATGCAAAGTAGAGGTTTGCTCACCCTGTGTGGGAATCCTGGTACTGTTTTTTGATTGGCGACCAGACCAACAGAACAGGCAAGAGGGGAAATTCAATGAGTAGAGGGTAGTTCTAATGGTTTGTGCAATGTCAGGGTGATTTCGTCTTGCTAATTTTGGTCCCATACCCAGGCTTCGTGAAAAGTGGTTGTGATTCTTTGTGGTCTCCATTTTCTGGTCCTCCCCTGGTGTACAACTTCAGGTGTTTCCATAGTGGTTGAGACTTGTGGTCTGCATCTTGTGGTGAATTAACAGCCTGTGGCAGTTTCCAACGGTACTGACGGTGGAACTGCATATCATCTCGCACATATCGTGTGTCACGGTGGTGAATTTATTCGTCTTGAGTCACCCGTCTGACATTCTACACTTTCAGCACATACCGTCGTGCTCAGAGTCAAATTGTTTTGGCCAGACTAGCGAACGAATGCACCTCACACTGAAATCTGCCTGGATTTCTGGGCTCTAATAGGGAAGTATACTGGAATACGCTCTTTCAAATTCTGAAGGTGGCAGGGGTAAAACACAGGGAGCGAAAGGCTATTTACAATTTTTATAGGAAGCAGATTGCAGTTATAAGAGTCGAGGGACATGAAAGGGAAGCAGTGATTGGGAAGGGAGTGAGACAGGGCTGTAGCCTCACCCCGATGCTATTCGATCTCTATATTGAGCAAACAATAAAGAAAACAATAGAAAAGTTCCTAGTAGGTATTAAAATCCGTGGAGAAGAAATAAAAACTTTGAGGTTCGTCGATGACATTTCAATTATGTCAGAGACAGCCAAGGACTTGGAAGAGCAGTTGAACGGATTGGACAGTCTCTTGGAAGGAGGGTATAAGATGAACTTCAACAAAAGCAAAACGAGTATAATGGAATGTAGTCGAATTAAGTCGGGTGATGCTGAGGGAATTAGATTAGGGAATGAGACACTTAAATTAGTGAAGGAGTTTTGCTATTTGGGGAGCAAAATAACTGATGATGGTCGAAGTAGAGAGGATATAAAATGTAGACTAGCAATGGCAAGGAAAGTGATTCTGAAGAAGAGAAATTTGTTAACATCGAGTATTGATTTAAGTGTCAGGAAGTCGTTTCTGAAAGCATTTGTATGGAGTGTAGCCATGTATGGAAGTGAAACATGGACGATAAATAGTTTCGACAAGAAGAGAATAGAAGCTTTCGAAATGTGGTGCTACAGAAGAATGCTGAAGATTAGATGGATAGATCACATAACTAATGAGGAGGTACTGAATAGAATTGGGGAGAAGAGGAGTTTGTGGCACAACTTGACTAGAAGAAGGGATCGGTTGGTAGGACATGTTCTGAGGCATCAAGGAATCACCAATTTAGTACTGGAGGGCAGCGTAGAGGCTAAAAATCGTAGAGGGAGACCAAGAGATGAATACACTAAGCAGATTCAGAAGGATTTAGGCTGCAGTAGGTATTGGGAGATGAAGAAGCTTGCACAGGATAGAGTAGCATGGAGAGCTGCATCAAACCAGTCTCAGGACTGAAGAACACAACAACAACAGTAATATGAAAGTTTCCCGCATTCTGATAATGAGAACACCAGATGGCGTAGTTTGCTATTTTTGTGGGCACATCAGAACATTACAGCTGACCCAGCAAGCGCTCCTCTCCCACTGCGCGCGGTTTTCTGCTACCGCATTAATCAAGTTGGAAAGGTAAAGTAATGCTGCACCGACATAGGGTTGTTAAATTATGTTCACAGCTCCTTGTTCTCAAGTGACCCATAGTTTGTGGTACAGTTGATTATTGTTGATTAAAGTTTAAGAGATTTAAGCCTCACAGTGGTTTCATGTAAACAAAGTCAGACTGTCTTGTATACGACAGTAAATCAGGGGAGACTTTGTACAGCTTCCATCCCCAACGTATGGTTTATCTGCCAAACATCATTCCTTATCTCATACGTGATTGTCCATTTTTGTGTAAGATTTATCAGGTAATTGTAGTTACTAAAGGTTTAATAAAACTTTTCATTATTTTTGAACTTAAATACGCCATTGTTCTCATTCATAACCCTCTAATTTAAATTTGTTGTGGTGGTACATGCGCTGCTTCACTCACTAAAGCGAATGACGGCTTGTAATGTGTCAGTGATTCAGTCACACCGTAGTTCTCCCGTTAGGGTAACACATTGAAACATGTGATTATTTCTAACTTAGAAGTCAAATTTAAATTTTAGGAGATTCATCTTTAAAGCTGGTTTCATAGTGAAATACAGGGTGATTCACGAAGATATGCAAATATTTTAATATGTTATCCTACAAGTAAAACTATACAAAAATGTTCGTATAAACTTTGTAAACTTTGGTCCGCAAATGTTTGTACGTAAGTTATATGTTAACCGGGGACCTAGAAACGATGGAGAGGCTCCGTCCCCGCCGCAGCCGCAGTGGTCCACAACCCCCACGACGTCTACCGCAGTCCACTTCACCCCTCCGCCGCCCCACACCGAACCCAGGGTTATTGTTTATTGTGCGGTTCGGCCCCCCGTGCCCCCCCTCCCCCCCCCCCCCCCCCCCCACCCAGCCCAGGGAACGTCTCACATCAGACGAGTGTAACCTTTATGTTTGCGTGGTAGAGTAATGGTGGTAGACGCGTACATGGAGAACTTGTTTGAGCAGCAATCGCCGACATAGTGTAACTGAAGCGGAATAAGGGGAACCAGCCCGCATTCGCCCAGACAGATGGAAAACCGCCTAAAAACCATCCGCAGACTGGCCGGGACGCCGGATCTTGACACAAGTCCGCCGGGCGGATTCGTGCCGGGGACCAGGTGCCCCTTCCCGCTCCGGAAAGCCGTCCATTAGACCGCTCGGCTAACCGGGCGGTTCCGCAAATGTTTAGTTATTAAGTTATGGCTAGTAAGATTCTTTGCCTGAATTTTAGCTTCTTTGCTAATATGAAGCCATCGTGTCCATTTATTTTGTTGTTATTGGTCTGATGAATCTCATAAAACATGCCGCAGACGTAGTTTATGAGGACAAAGTCAATACACGTGAGGATTACTTGCTCGCTTTATGAATGCAACAGACGAAATTTAGAACAACCCTGTGAAACTGAAACGAGAGTGCAGCTAAATGCATTGATCTATGGGGAGATATTTTTGAACATTTATTGTGAATCTTTTGTAAAACTGAATGTACACTGTACAACTTCCTTAACAGTGAGCTTTGCTTTTTCCGGTTAAATATGAATTCGCGTATGTTATGGCATTAATAAATCCCCATTATCAGTTTCAGTTCACGTTATTACTATCATTTTTCCAAAATTAAATTCTCTACAACATCTGTTGAAAACGTTGCGCAATTACGTCTTTGTTTCTTTGTATGTCATGGAAGACTTCTGAGATACATTTCTTTGAGATGTTTCATTAGATTCACCAAATCAATAACAACAAAATAAATTGAAATCGTGCTTTGCTTTAATCCCGTACAGTTTTACAATGGCTTCGTATTAGCGAAGTTGCTAAATTTCAGCCAAATGTTTTATGAGCCGTAACTCCATAATTAAACATTGCGCACGTATGTTTATATGAACTTTTTTTGTTTAGTTTTACTTGTAGAATCACATGTTAAAATATTTGCGTATTTTCGTGAATCACCCTGTATTTCAGAAACCTTTGGGGTTTATAATATTAATTACCTATATTATCTATAATGGTCTTATCTAATTTTTTCGTCTGTTTTCACTTAATGTGGTCTCTTAATAACCATGGTCTTTGATGTAACATCGAATGAAATGTTTTATTCATTATTTATGATAATTTATGTAATTTTAAATAGTCTATGGATGTAATTTCGAAAGTAACGTGCTGTAAAAGAATGTAAAAGTTGTTAGTTGTAATACCGGTTTATGCCTAGAGAAAGTAGGTTTATAATCATGTAAAATCAGGAGGGAAGTCCCTCTGCAATGTAGCTGACTAGGCGGGAATAGAAAACGTGCCCCTGGTGGTCAAACTTCAAGAATCCTGTGCGGCATGAGTCAGTTGGTGGCTAGCAGGCAAAGGGTGCACATCTTGCGAACTGAAAGAGGCCAGAAGAACTGCAAGATTACAGGTATGTAATATAGCGTTGGATGTGGATGTAATTCTACTTCTCATTAACGGCATATTTTGGTTAGCTCTGCATTGACAGAATCCGACGCTAACAAAACAAATTTTAGAACTTCTTACACAGAAAGAACCGTGGAAACTTCTTTCTCCTTTTTCTGAATAACACAAGAGATCGACATTACCACCACTTTCACCTCAAATTAACAGTCGAGTACTGTATAATTACATGGATCGGTTATGTGGTTTCTCTCTCAATAATAGGTTTGTGTTCTATAAGCTATGTACTGAGCCACCGTATTTTATCGTTGATCATTTATCTAGATAGGGTCCTATCCTAAGTGCTACGATGAATCCGAGTATCCAATTTTACTGAATTGAAAAGCAATTATCTTCCTCAACCAAAGTTAATAAACCTTGTGGAGTTGTGAAATACATAGTTATTTAGAGAGCATAAGTTTTAAAATACTGCATTTAGTTTTGATTACTGGACAGTTGTAGTTTGATCACAGTACAATTACTAAGAGAAGATTTAAAGTATTCATTTCGAAGATTTCTCTTATTGAAACAATAGTGTTCACAGTTTCATGTGTTGTGTAGTTACCAGTATTTCCCAAATTTGTTGTGACCAAAATGTTCAGCCTCGATCCGAATTTACTGATAGTTTAATTTCTGGGTCCCCATGCTACTCGTTCGGATAGATGTACATGAGATATTACAATAACAGCAATCAACACTAATCCACTGGCTACAAGCTTTCAAACTATACTAGATCCAGGAACTACAAGTTCCACGTGAGCTAAATAATATAAGGAATTGAATATTCATTGATAATTCAAATAGCAATCAGTACAAAAGGTACAATTACATCATAACTGTTTCAATAGTAGAAATTTCCTGTAATTAAACTGGCAAAAGAACTTCTTGTCTAAGTCAGTGGTGCTGTACTTTTAGTAGTCATTATCACTATCTTCCTGCTGTAATATTTATATGGTAAGTGTTACTAAGAGCCGGTTGTTGCCTAACCGTATTAGTACTCCACCTATGCAGTTCGAGTCAAATCACAGGTTCCAAAACATGCTACAAAAATGGTTCAAATGGCTCTGAGCACTATGGGACTTAACGGCTGACGTCATCAGTCCCCTAGAACTTAGAACTACTTAAACCCAACTAACCTAAG
Source organism: Schistocerca americana (assembly GCF_021461395.2). Classification (NCBI taxonomy): domain Eukaryota; kingdom Metazoa; phylum Arthropoda; class Insecta; order Orthoptera; family Acrididae; genus Schistocerca; species Schistocerca americana. The sequence continues at coordinate 1,200,107,170 of NC_060119.1, read as the reverse complement.
GACATCACACACATCCATGCCCGAGGCAGGATTCGAACCTGTGACCGTAGCGGTCGCGCGGTTCCAGACTGTAGCGCCTAGAACCGCTCTGCCACTCCGGCCGGCCAAAACATGCTACAGACTTGTAACTTATCAGTGAAACAGACGTTCAGTATCATGTAAGACAATACCAACAGTTAAATTTTTTTATGCACCAGGCTAGTACTGGGTACAAATTTGCGAAATGATTATTAATATAACATTGGTTCAATTCCCATTTGTCTTGCTACTGCTTCCTTTCAATAGCAATCATTCCTGAATCGAAAAATAGTCCGCTACCTTTCCATTGCACATAGTCACGATCACAGGAGTGACATAATTGTCATATTCTGATTTTAATAGTAGCCGGTAGTGTTATAGGTTTAGTTCCCAAAAGGACTGAAACGAAAACACTGAAAACAAAACACTGAAACCAAAACACCGAAAAGAAATACACAGAAGCATGCTTTTTTATTTAAAATCGAGATGTCAAACACTAATTTTCATACAGGTAGCTTTAAAAATGCTGTATGTTGATTAATAATGATTTATATAAAAAAAACTTTCACTCACTTTTTTTGCCTCTACAGACGTTAAATTTCCAAAAAATGTATTTCTTCGTTGCTGACCTAGGAATCAAACGGTAATTTTTGTATCCTTAGCTTCAAAATTGCCTTAATAGCGATATGTTTTCGAAAAACTTTACATTCCCTACTTCTCACCCTTAGCTGTGGAATTTCGAAAAATCTCTTCTTCAACGACACCTATAGTGTAAGATAAACATCGTCTCATAATTTCAAGTATCTGTCATTAGCGGATTTGGCTGAGCGACGATGAATCACTCATTCAGGACATTTCAGTGTTCGGAAATCCCGTTACAAACTACTAGGACGTGAGAGGGAAGTGAGTACATAATATTTTGAATTAGAAACTTACCTTTTCCGTTCTACGATGGTTTCAATTCAGGTGTGTAACGCGGCCACGTCTGGTGAGGGAAAGCGAAATGTCTTAGAGTTGCTTGTTCTGGTATGCAATAGAGTAGATAGGAGGACCTGCACTGTGTCAGACGGTCACCTGATGTCACTTGACATCTGCCTTGCAGCGAGACCCACTGAATACCCGTGCACCTCCGATACAGTAAACACAGTTCGGAACACATTTTCGGAATAAAGAGGCATAGTCCTCGTGTATGGCGAATCTCGACGTAACGGAAGAGCTTGTGGTTGGCTATATCACGAACGTTTTCCGCAACATAACACGCCATCGCACAAACTTTTTCCCAAGTTACTCTGCGGCTTCGAGAAACAGGTAGTTTCACAGTGAGAAGACAGGACTGTGGTGCTCCATGGCATCGTTGGGCGTCTTAAGCTAAAGAAATGTACTACATCGTGTAGAAGAGTACCCGTCAACGAGTTCGCGGACAGTTGAGCGTAAAGTGGGTGTTAGTCACAGTATCGTTCTGAGTGAGCAAAAATTACATACTTACCATTTACAGTTTCGTTCTGAGTGAGCAAAAATTAGATAATTTCTATTTACAAAGGGTACAGGCTACGGGTCCAAACGATTTGCGACAATGCGATGCCTACAGTACGTGGTTCCTGCACCGCTGCATCGAGACAGTCCTGCTTCCATCAAGGGGATGTTCGAAAGAACAGATATCAAGCATTCATATAATTTGTTTCGCCTAGATGGGCAATGGATTCACCTTCTCGAGTGTGGATGCAAAAATACGTCCGACCTCCTGTGGCAATCTCAGAGTAGCGAGATTTAAGGAAATGGATAGCGACTGCGGATAGGTGGAGCTAGGTGTGAGTGTGGGTAGGTCGAGACGCCCGCTCAGTTGCGCCAAAGCCTGTGCCAGGGTGGCGCCAGTAGTAAACGCATGTGCCTCGTAAGCAAAAGATCACGAACTCGAATCCAAGTTCGCCACAAATTTCCACTCGTCGCCGCTGATGCCGCACAAGTTCTTGATGCAACTGTATATCACTATTCCTTTCCCTTTCCGTTCCTTTCTCCCCCTCTTCCCTTAATTTAGTATGTTTCACGGTTGCGTATTCCGTGCGGTGACTGTTCTTTCGAACATGCAGTTTTTATCGTCCTATGTGATATCCCATCGATCAAGCCTCCTACAAGTTACTTCCTTCGTGGATCGGTTACATTTCCTAAAGATTCTACGTTTGAATTCCTATGGTACAATATATGAGTGGCGGTGTAGGAGAGGGAGTGTGTTGGCCCTTTTCTGTGTCGGGCAATCGTGGAGCTTAAGTAATTTTTTCGCAATATACTAATAACTAATAGTTTTACAATATTAACATTTTGTGGGAGACTTACTTACACATTATACTGCAATAAGGTCTATGACAAGACCAAGCGCCACTTCTCATCGTTCTTCTTAGGAACTGCAAGAAGCACCAAATAAAATGATACACAATATTTAATAAATGTGACAGTATTTTCGTCATACATTTTGTTTACTGTTTTACAGGGCATGCAGTGTCCGCCCCCTGTAGCTGAGTGGTCAGCGCGACAGAATGTCAATCGTAAGGGCCCGGGCTCGATTCCCGGTTGGATCGGAGTTTTTCTCCGCTCAGGGACTGGGTATTGCGTTGTCCTAATGATCATAATCATTTTATCCCCAGTGACGCGCAAGTCACCGAAGTAGCGCCAAATAGAAGGACTTGCACCCGGCGAACGGTGTACCCGATGGGAGGCCCTAGTCACACGACATTTACATTTACACGGCATGCACTAACAGACGTAACACAAGACCACGCGCCGTTTCCTGTCTTATTTTCTATTAAACGCAGTCATGAAAGAACCTCTGAATGTCATGAAATATTAGGGAGCCTTAAATCCAACCGTAAAAACGTGGACTCAAAACTGATGTCATTTAAGAAATATATCGTGGCTGTGGATCCTTTTGCCACTAATGTGTCACAACACATAGTTCTATCGATTTAGATCAAAGCCACGATTTGATGTCAATGTGATCAGGTCGGGGATGTCATCGGTGATCGGCTGAACCGCTTGAGCCAGTTAGGTAGTCAATTAAGCGCTCAAAATTTTTGGCGTCAAAATTTGACTGAAACCCAGATAATTTAAAGAAACGTTATTTACTTCTGCTTACGGCGAAAGCTATTTTACCTCCAGAATAACAAAATGCAATGTGTGGCCAAAAGTGACGGGAAGCCAGGATAACAAAATACGCAAAATGAGTGGCCAAAAGTTATGGGAAAGCAATACGCACGTGCAGTTAGGTATGGATTTCCTTCGCAATTCTTCTTCAGAAGCGAGGTCAAACACATCAAAAAATTTTTGCATCACCTCTGTTCCCAGAGTTCCGTAATCTGTAGAGAAAACTGGAATAAAGATAAAATAAACATCATTTCCGCCCTTTTCATTGTTCACGAAAACCACACATTGCGACACCTTCAGACGTGGTGGTCCAGATTGCTGAAGGCACCGTTACCTCTAATAGCAAGTAGCACGTCCTCTTGCATTCATGCATGCCTGTATTCGTCGTGGCATACTATCCACAAGTTCATCAAAGCATTGTTGGTCCAGATTGTCCCACTACTCAACGGTAATTCGGTGTAGATCCCTCAGAGTGGTTGGTGGGTCACATCGTCCATAAACAGCCCTTTTCAATCTAACTCAGGCATGTCCGATAGGTTTCATGTCTGAAGAACATGCTGGCCCCTCTAGTTGAGAGATGTCGTTATCCTGAAGGAAGTCATTCACAAGATGTGCGCGACGGGGACGCAAATTGTCGTCCACGGAGACGAATGCCTCGCCAACATGCTGCCGATATGGTTGCGCTGTCGGTCGGAAGATGGCATTCATGTATCATACAGCCGTTACACGCCTTCCATGACCAACAGCGGCGTACGTCGGCCCAACATAATGCCACCTCAAAACAGCAGCGAACCTCCATCTTGCTGCACTCGCTGGACAGTGTGTCTAAGGCGTTCAACCGGACCGGGTTGCCTCCAAACACGTCTCCTACGATTATCTGCTTGAAGGCATATGCGACATTCATCGGTGAAGAGAACGTGACCCCAAATCTGAGCGGTCCATTCGGCATGTGGTTGGACCCATCTGTACCGCGGTGCATGGTGTAATGATTGCAAAGATGGACCTCGCCATGGACGTCGGAAGCGATGCTGCGCATCATGCAGACTATTGCGCACAGTCGTGACACGACGTCCTGTGACTGCGCGAAAAGCGTTATTCAACGTGAGGGCGTTGCTGTCAGGGTTCCTCCGAGCCATCTATAGTAAGCGGTCATCCACTGCACTAGTAGCCCTTGGCGGCCTGAGCAAGTCATGTCACCGACAGTTCCTGTTTCTCTGTATCTACTCCATCATCGTACAACATCGCTTTGGTTCGCTCCCAGATGCCTGGACACTACCCTAGTTGAGACTCCTTTATGGCACAAAGTGACAATGCGGAGGCGATCGAACAGCGGTACTGATCGTCTAGGCATGGTTGACATACAGACAACACGAGCCATGTACCTTCTTCCAGGTGGAATGACTGGAAATGATCGGCTGTCGGACCACCACCGTCTAATACGCGCTGCCCGTGCATGGTTGTTTACATCTTTGGGCTGGTTTAGTGACATTTCTGAGCAGCCAAAGGGATTGACTCCGTGATACAATATCCACAGTCAACGTCTGTTTCGTGAGTTCTGGGACCGGGGTGATGCGAAACTTTTTTTGATGTGTGTATTAACATGAAGCAGTTTAATCTTTAGTTGGAAATGACATCATTATTTTCGGGACATCGCAATGTTACCTTTCCAGGCAGGCAGGGACGGATTTTCATAAGAATAATTACTCGTTTACAGTTTCAAATAGGCGTTATATTTAGATCCGAATTTAAGACTTTAACGAAAATCAGAGGATATTTCAGGATGTATTCCGAATGGTGCAAGTATGCTTGCCTTACTTGATCGGATAGAGCCGGGAGGATATTCATCAAGTCCCAGCATCGTTGCCATTCAGTAGAAGAGATGTTTCACAACAGCGAAGATGAGCAAATAATCATAAATCTTAAGGTATGCATTTAAGGCCTCACAGTTTCTGGACTTTTTTTTTGTCCATATGTCTTCCTCCAGAAATATGGAATTTAAAGAGCTTATAGCAGGAGAGATGAGTTTAGCTGTATCAGGGACTGAACATGTGGCCATAGCTTGTGAGTGTGTGGGTTTTATTTTGTCAAGTTGCGCAATGAATTGACCCAACAAATACCCTTTGGCTCCTGCAAGAAACAATTTCCCCCTCACACTACTACAGAAGTCAGACAGACGCTCCTAATGTACCAACAAGAACTGCTTGAAAAGCATTCAGCAACAATTATCTTCTGGAGTCGTCCGATGTAAGGAAAAGACTCAAAAATATTCTATATATTCTTACATAACTAGTGGGCTACTTGGGTATGGGAGTATTGCTAGTTAGTGTAAGAAAAACATTAAACCAACGAAAAATATAATTTATTACAAAAAATTCTGAGAAATCAAATGAAACGTTTTCTTACAAAATAATAATAAATTTCCGGGTTCTTTTGGGAACAGTACATTGTCTCTTATGGGTAGGAATGATATTATTTTACGAAGTATGGAAAGGTTCTTTTCTCCCTTTTCCTTAAGAATCTTATTTACTCGGCAGTATGGCTGAGAGCCGCGCCTACACAACTTGAATAACTTTTCTAGGTACGGTCAAGGATGTCGCATGAGAAATGTAGTGGAGTGTACTGTTAGACAGGACAGAAGGGGCTCGCATACGCTGTAGCGCACAATACTGTGAGTTGCGGCGACTGCTGCCTGCTGTGCTCGCTACTGACAAATAACACAACTACCTCTTTCTGTCTGGATTGACCTTCGCCAATCAAACTCTCCCCACACCTTGATGAAGTCAAGGACTCCTATCCGCCCCTAGTCTAACTATTGGTGTGGTACACCGGTCAGATAACCAGTCCGCCGCGATGCCACTCAATATTCGTTCACAAGCGTTTAACTAGTACTCTGTCTGTGTTCACACTCCACAACAAGTGTGGTGGCCAGCACAATGAACAACGCTTAATCGCGAGCGACTCAATATAAAGCATCACTCCGATTCGCTAACGACGGAGGTGCTCTCCCAGTGAAGTACGGAGGAGAGACTTTGTTCCTCGCTCTTTGCGTACACGTACGAGCGCACTCGCTCCCGTTACGTGTTCCCGCTCCAAGAACGACAACGGAACGGCCCCTTTTTCTGGAAAAGTTGCAAGGGTATATCATTTGATGTCTTCCCTCACACCTCTGGCTGTTTGCGTCAGAAATAGTCCGCCAATAATACTTTTTTTCTTGTTTTGGTCCATATTAGCACCTCGGAAAGCTGCCCACCCTACATTCTTGGTGAGAACAGTACTGGCCCACGTCTACATGTACATGTACATCTACATCTACATGATTACTCTGCAATTCACGTTTAAGTGCTTGGCACAGGGTTCATCGAACCACAATCATACTATCCCTCTACCATTCCACTCCCGAACAGCGCGCGGGAGAAACGAACACCTAAACCTTTCTGTTCGAGCTCTGATTTCTCTTATTTTCTTTTGATCATCATTCCTACCTATGTAGGTTGGACTCAACAAAATATTTTCGCATTCGGAGGAGAAAGTTGGTGACTGAAATTTTGTAAATAGATCTCGCCGCGACGAAAAAAGTCTTTGATTTAATGACTTCCATCCCAATTCGCGTATCATATCTGCCACACTTTCTCCCCTATTACGTGATAATACAAAACGAGCTGCCCTTTTTTGCACCCTTTCGATGTCCTCCGTCAATCTCACCTGGTAAGGATCCCACGCCGCGCAGCAATATTCGAACAGAGGGCGAACGAGTGTAGTGTAAGCTGTCTCTTTAGTGGACTTGTTGCGTCTTCTAAGTGTCCTGAGAATGAAACGCAACCTTTGGCTCGCCTTCCCCACAATATTACCTATGTGGTCTTTCCAATTGAATTTGTTCGTAATTTTAACACCCAGGTACTTAGTTGAATTGACAGCCTTGAGAAATTTACTATTTATCGAGTAATAGAATTCCAACGGATTTCTTTTGGAACTCATGTGGATCACCTCACACTTTCGTTATTTAGCGTCCACTGCCACCTGCCACACCATACAGCAATCTTTTCTAAATCGCTTTGCAACTGATACTGGTCTTCGGATGACCTTACTAGACGGTAAATTACAGCATCATCTGCGAAAAACCTAAGAGAACTGCTCAGAATGTCACCCAGGTCATTTATATACGAGGGCTGTCCAGAAAGTAAGTTACGATTGATCGCGAAATGAAAATCACAATGAAAATCAGAAATGTTTCATTTGTAACAGTTAGCTACACCTTTCAGCTACTTCTCTACGTAGTCGACGTTCTGACTCAGACATTCGTCGTGGCTTTGTCCCAACTTTCCAATACCCTCATCATAAAAGGCAGCCGCCAGTGCTTTCCGCCAATTCTCTACGCTGGCCTAAAGCTCGTTGTCTGTGCCAAAAAGTTGTCTTCATAGCCAGCGGTTCGTTTGAGCAGAGATGAAATTCAGTGGGAGATAATTACGGGCTGTATTGTGGGTAACCAAACATTTCCAATTGAAACGATGCAGGAACATCTTCCTTGCCCCTGCAGAATGAGGCTGAGAATTGTCTTGAAGAAGAAACGGCACGACAGTGACGTAATGTTGGTTGCATAGCTTCGGGGTAAAATTTTCACCAGGCCCTCGTACTTGGCGGGAGACACTATTTTCTATAACATCTTTAAGCCCTCACTGTAACAACAACGACGCTGTACTATTGTACATATAATAATTTTTTTTCCATCTGATTTTTCGGTAAACTGTGTAATTGATGTTCTAATTTCATTTCTTTTTTGTTTCATGTCATTGTCCGCAGCTCGTAGTCGTGCGGTAGCGTTCTCGCTTCCCGCGTCCGGGTTCCCGGGTTCGATTTCCGGCGGGGTCAGGGATTTTCTCTGCCTCGTGATGACTGGGTGTTGTGTGATGTCCTTAGGTTAGTTAGGTGTAAGTAGTTCTCAGTTCGAGGGGATTGATGATTATAGATGTTAAGTCCCATAGTGCTCAGAGCCATTTCAACCATTTTTTTCATGCCATTGTGTTAAGAAAACTGTAAACAATTTTCAATATGAAGATTAATGTTTATGTCAAATGTCAAGCAATATTGTAAGAGAATTGAAATGTAAGAAATGTTGAAACTGTTGTAAGATGTTTAAAATTGTAATTGTGCGTCTGGTCCATACGTAGGCAATGTTTTAGGATATGTAGAATGCAAAGCCTCGGGTGAATACCCTGTCTGTAAGGAAGCGGTAAAAGGTGGATGGCAGGCGAGCGCGGGAAAATGCACGAGGGCACTCCACGGCACAACGGGCTCAGCAGTAGTAGTTGGAGTTTGGCATTGGTCTGAGCAACACCTTCTGGAGCGAGGAGGCTCTCCTGGAAGACGTAGCTTCACTGAGCCTCGGGTATTCCGTTCCAACGCCCACACAACATGGCAAAAGTCCATAGGAACTAAATGGAAATGTATTGTCACGCTATGAAGAATTAAAGTGCCGATACTTCAAGAGAAAATCTGAAAAGGGAAATGCAAAGGCTCAGTCTAGATATAGTAGGGGTCAGTGTAGTGAAGTGGAAGGAAGACAAGGATTTCTGGTCAGATGAGTATCGGGTAATATCAACAGCAGCAGAAAATGGTATAACAGGTGTAGGATTCGTTATGAATAGGAAGGTAGGGCAGAGGGTGTGTTACTGTGAACAGTTCAACGACCGGGTTGTTCTAATCAGAATCGACATCAGACCAACACCGACAACGATAGTTCAGGTATACATGCCGACGTCGCAAGCTGAAGATGAACAGATAGAGAAAGTGTATGAGGATATCGAAAGGGTAATGCAGTATGTAAAGGGGGACGAAAATCTAATAGTCATGGGCGACTTGAATGCAGTTGTAGGGGAAGGAGTAGAAGAAAAGGCTACAGGAGAATATGGGCTTGGGACAAGGAATGAAAGAGGAGAAAGACTAATTGAGTTCTGTAACAAGTTTCCGCTAGTAATAGCGAAGACCCTGTTCGAGAATCACAAGAGGAAGAGGTATACTTGGGAGATACGGGAAGATTTCAATTAGATTACATCATGGTCAGACAGAGATTCCGAAATCCGATACTGGATTGTAAGTCGTACCCAGGAGCAGATATAGACTCAGATCACAATATAGTAGTGATGAAGAGTAGGCTGAAGTTCAAGACATTAGTCAGGAAGAATCAATACGCAAATAAGTGGGATACGGAAGTACTAAGGAATGACGAGATACGTTTCAAGTTCTTTAACGCTAGAGATACAGCAATAAGAAATAGCGCAGTAGGCAGTACAGTTGAAGAGGTATGGAGATCTCTAAAAGGGCCATCACAGAAGTTGGGAAGGAAAACATAGGTACAAAGAAGGTAGCTGCGAAGAAACCATGGGTAACAGATGAAATACTTCAGTTTATTGATGAAAGGAGGAAGTACAAACATGTTCCGGGAAAATCAGGAGTACAGAAATACAAGTCGCTGAGGAATGAAATAAATAGGAAGTGCAGGGAAGCTAAGACGAAATGGCTGCAGGAAAATTGTGAAGACATCGAAATAGATATGATTGTCGGAAGGACAGACTCAGCATACAGGAAAGTCAAAACAACCTTTGGTGACATTGAAAGCAACGGTGGTAATATTAAGAGTGCAACGGGAATTCCACTGTTAAATGCAGAGGAGAGAGCAGATAGGTGGAAAGAATACATTGAAAGCCTCGATGAGGGTGAAGATTTGTCTGATGTGATAAAAGAAGAAACAGGAGTCGATTTAGAAGAGACAGGGGATCCAGTATTAGAATCGGAATTAAAAAGAGCTCTGGAGGACTTACGGTCAAATAATGCAGAAGGGATAGATAACATTCCATCAGAATTTCTAAAATCATTGGGGGAAGTGGCAACAAAACGACTATTCACGTTGGTGTGTAGAATATATGAGTCTGGCGACATACCATCTGACTTTCGGAAAAGCATCATCCACACAATTCCGAAGACGGCAAGAGCTGACAGTGCGAGAATTACGGCACAATCAGTTTAGCAGCTCATGCATCGAAGCTACTTACAAGAATAATATACAGGAGAATGGAAAAGAAAAGTGAGAATGCGCTAGGTGACAACCAGTTTGGCTGTAGGAAAAGTAAAGGGGCGAGAGAAGCAATTCTAACGTTACGGCTAATAATGGAAGCAAGGCTAAAGAAAAATCAAGACACCTTCATAGGATTTGTCGACCTGGAAAAAGCGTTCGACAATATAAAATGGTGCAAGCTGTTCGAAATTCTGAAAAAAAGGTAGGGGTAAGCTATAGGGAGAGACGGGTCGTATACAATATGTACAACAACCAAGAGGGAATAATAAGAGTGGACGAACAAGAACGAAGTGCTCGTATTAAGAAGGGTGTAAGACAAGGCTGTAGCCTTTCGCCCCTTCTCTTCAATCTGTACATAGAGGAAGCAATGATGGAAATAAAAGAAAGGTTCAGGAGTGGAATTAAAATACAAGGTGAAAGGATATCAATGATACGATTCGCTGATGACATTGCTATCCTGAGTGAAAGTGAAGAAGAATTAAATGATCTGCTGAACGGAATGAACAGTCTAATGAGTACACAGTATGGTTTCAGAGTAAATCGGAGAAAGACGAAGGTAATGAGAAGTAGTAGAAATGAGAACAGCGAGAAACTTAACATCAGGATTGATGGTCACGAAGTCAATGAAGTTAAGGAATTCTGCTACCTAGGCAGTAAAATAACCAATGACGGACGGAGCAAGGAGGACATCAAAAGCAGACTCGCTATGGCAAAAAAGGCATTTCTGGCCAAGAGAAGTCTACTAATATCAAATACCGGCCTTAATTTGATGAAGAAATTTCTGAGGATGTACGTCTGGAGTACAGCATTGTATGGTAGTGAAACATGGACTGTGGGAAAACCGGAACAGAAGAGATTCGAAGCATTTGAGATGTGGTGCTATAGACGAATGTTGAAAATTAGGTGGACTGATAATGTAAGGAATGAGGAGGTTTTATGCGGAATCGGAGAGGAAAGGTATCTTTGGAAAACACTGATAAGGAGAAGGGACAGGGTTATAGGACATCTGCTAAGACATGAGGGAATGACTTCCATGGTACTAGAGGGAGCTGTAGAGGGCAAAAACTGTAGAGGAAGATAGAGATTAGAATAGGTCAAGCTAATAATTGAGGTCGTAGGTTGCAAGTGCTACTCTGAGATGAAGAGGTTATCACAGGAAAGGAATTCGTGGTGGGCCGCATCAAACCAGTCAGTAGACTGATGACAAAAAAAAAAAAGTCAAGAGCCATAGCTGTGGTTGTATGTGTGCTCTGTGCCTCGCCATGTCGCCGCCCGCCAACCGCCGCATCGATTCAAGCAGGTTGAAACTTTTAGTACTGTATTCGTATGGACCATAGAGTGAACTGTTCAATAATAACGTAAATTTTACCAAAATTTGCCTATCATTTAATTATCCTCGCAACTAACCTAGACAGGGTCCTTTCCAAGTGTTGTGCAATCCGAGTGTCCCGAAATGAAAAATTAAATTTTGTGTTAATAATAATTACTTACAGACCTAGTTATGTTAGAATGGTGTTTAAGGAACTGTTTTGTTAATGAACCAGTAAATGAATAACGAACGTCTAACAAAGTTGAAAGATAACTTTAATATTGATATAGCAATGAAGTTTAATTATTTCGAGACACATATAAAGGTCTTTGAATGAGCAGTAAATAAGATAAAAAGAGTAGTAACTTATATACTGGAAATCTTGAACGCATAATAAATTCAGTAATAAACTTTTTTTTTAATACAGTGATCATAACAGTTTCAGGGTCCCCCCCCCCTTTTTTTTTATTCATTTGAATTCTGAAGTGTTCCACATTGGTTTGACCAGCAAAAGTTAAAGTCAATATAAAAGTCAAAATTTATCAGTGTTTTATCGTTATCAAAATTGGCATTTTGTGTGTGGCACGAAAGTGATATTTCTAGGGTAATCTATGCCCGATTTTAATCAGATTAATAGATAGTATAAAGTTTTGTAGTATACATTGTAGTGTAGTGTTATGTATTCATGGTTTTTCCATATAAGTACAGAGCGTGAAACAACCAGTTTAATAGATTTTTTGGTTCTAAAATCCTACTATATTATGCAGTGTCACTACGTGTTGTTTTGAATGAATATACACCAACTTGTACAGGGAAGAAACTCAGTTAATGCCTAATTAGGCTGGTGACCGTATTATTATTAAATTGGTAGCATCTTCAGTGTTGCTTTTGGTCCATCCTGACGTGCAGTTGCATTTCGGAATTGTTATTACGGAGTGGGTGTAAGTCTGATTTGCCACCATTCAGGTACACGCGGACGATATCTATACCAAAATCCTTTCTCATGAGGTGAACCCCGCTCAATTACCATAGCACAGGCTTTAACAAGTATTGTGTGCCCCACGCGCACGTTACAAGTGGCTCCCGGCGACAGGACATCCAGTTGTTTTCGGTCACAAATTAAAGTGAATACCGAACAGTGGACGTTCAGTGGCACGAATTGCAATATTATTCAGTAAAGTAAATAGCAGTGAACGTCAAGTACGGTAGTGGGGTGTAATTTGCGTTCGGTATGGACAAGAACGTAAACACAGTAGATGAGCCGAGCGTAATGAAAGATGCGACTGGCAATGAGTTTACGCGGCCAGATAACAGATGGCATTAGCGGTAGACAATTGGCGTACATACAATATCACGAACATGTTAACGAACAGATTGAAATGTCGAGATTGCCTAGAACACAGCAAGGAATAAAACAGGAAGTAGAGGATGACTTTGCAGATGATAGTGGATATGTGAACGAATCCACTGACATTTTTGATTCACCACAGATAAAGAAAGAACCGAAAGAAAATTTTGAAGTACGATCGGAACGCACCGATTCCGCAGAACAAGACAGTACGAAAATTTTAAGCATGAACGACTTATTTGAACGATTAACCAAACAAATTGCAGGACACAATGATCAGCTTCAAAGGCAAGTCAGTAATCAGGTTAGTCAGCTTAAAACACACGTTGACGAGCAGTTTAAAACACAAAGTAATCTGCTCAGAACACAGAATGATCAGCTTAAAACACACGTTGACGAGCAGCTCAAAACACAAGTTGGTCAGTTTAATGCACAGGTCGAAGAACAAGGAATTAAAATTAGTAAACAAATAGAACAGGTAGAACAAAAAAGTGGGTAATTTAAGTTCTGCAGTAAATACTATGAAGACTGAAATTGACACAATTATTAAAAATATGAATACTATGCAGGGGGAAATTGACGACATTAGCAGTAGGTTTGATGTTGAAATTCTCAACATACAGGAGAAAGTGGAGCCTCTAGTTGAAACAAAAGTAGACGAAAAAGTTTTGGGTCTTAAAACTGAGATCGTAAACGAATGCCAACATGGAATCTCACAGTTGAAAAAGGCAGTTTCAGATACAGAAAGAAATTCAGGCTAAAAAGGTTACTGGATGTGTACAAAAGTGTGAACAAAATACATTAAAAATCTAAGGCAAAATTTTCGATCTCGAGAGTAAAATCAAAGATAGGCCTGGTGTTGTCTGTAATGGCACGCCACTCACGAAGCTGTTGGAAGGTGAGGAGCGCTTCGATCCCGCCAAAAAACATAACGAATGGCATCCGTTGGATTTCATCAAAAATTGCCAAAGAGTGTTTCCTAAACACTTATCTGGTCAGGAGAAGATAAACGTAGTAATTAGCGCTTTAGCAGGTGACGCTAAGCGCTGGGGAATTAACTTGAATACCGAACTAACGACGTTTGAAGTGTTTAAACAAAAGTTTACGGACGAATACTGAGTGTTTACGCCGCTTGAATTGTGAGCAGCGGGAACCACGATTTCTTCAATGCTGACGTGGTAATATTTGTCGCGCTGTTCCTGAGTTTGCGATAAGCAGCTCCCAATTACTGACCATCTTTCTTTTCTAGTTATGTACCTGGAGGAGTTCATTTAAATTCTCGGAATAGTGTACGTACCGGAAAAAATATCATTTGTGTTTTATAGATTTTAAGTGAGTTTTTCTTTTCCTAGAGCAAAACGGGTGCGTACCAAGCAATCCAAAATTGTGTGTTTATCACGCTCTTATTGTGTAATAAGACTATCTCGCATTTATTCAGATCTAGACGAACAATGTACTTGGACTTTTTAAAAATTGCTATGCATTACTTGCTTGTAGGTTTCCCCTTGCCCCTTTGTCTCTTTCTGTCGTTAATTCTGACTATTGAAACACTTGCACGAAGAGATGTGGTCTGATTATTCAACGTCACTGGACAGATTCCTTTGTCAGCTAACGGGGAAACGGTAACACAGGATAGATGAGTCTTTAAATCGATTTCCCAGAAGATCATAGACGTCATACAGTATGTAGAAGATGATGGGGGTTTCTTTTGTGAGTTCCATAAGAAGCTAACAATACATTTCTGCCGTTCTTTCTTAGATGAGAATCATGTGGTCTGTAAGCGAGATTTACGAAAATGATGTTCAGTATGTAGCATGCAATAGAACTTTCTGCCGGGTTGACTACATCGCCAATTCACACGTACCGGTAAGCCGACAAAAAATGAAACCAAATTCCAGTTGCACAAAATGTACCACGCGCCGGTGAACATCATTTGATTCTGCGGCCGCTCGGACTGCAACTTCAGCAGCTGGGGGACTGCCCTGGGGGGGAAACCGCCAGCAAGCTAGATTGCGCAGCCAATCTGCATGAGCCATTGCGACAGGGACCGCAATAGCCGACAGCTCCTCAGATATGCAAACGATGGGCACGCCAGCCAAGTACCTCCCATTTCGGATGGCCAGCAGTCCCTACCCATTGCAGTGATCCTGATCAAATGCCACCGACGCGACGTCTGCTCCAGATGCGCCCAATTTCGGGTCCTCGTGGCTCTGCGTCGCATTTCTAGGACGCTGCACTGTATTCAGCCCTCATATTTCTATTATACAGCAAACATTTGCACAGTTGTAACCCTACATTTATTTGCCAGTCGTCTAGTTTACAACGAAATAGTAGGAATGCTATGCAATTTCTGAAACCAGTAACCGTATTTTTACTACTGCAGCCGTTAACAAGTGTCTAAGCGTTTCCTATGCTTAAAAACAAGTTTTTATTGCGATATAAACTTATATTTGATACCCAATAGGGGTAAGGGGTTAAAGAAGGCAGGACAGGGAAAACTGGTCATTACTTTTTTTTTGCCTTTAACAGTGCTGCTGCCTGCCGAGAAGTGGTCAAACCAGTTCCAATACACGTTATCTTTGCTGTCACCAAATGTGACGCTGGAAGTTTGTCCCGTTATTAATCAGTGAAAACTGATCTGATATTCAGTCGTCTGATGTAGGTCATTTGTATTATTCTTGCTACCTCACTTGCAGTAAGAGTAATACTTTTTTGCAATATCAATGCTAAACGACCTTTTTTGGTCTACGAATTTAGTACCTTGTTGTTTATTTTAGTCTGATAGTGTCTTCTGTGAACCATTAATGCAGACATTGTGTCGGACCGGGAAAAGTGACCACACTGCATCTCGGGAAAGTTTGCTAGATTGTTTACCCACGTAAGACGTACCTACTTCCAAATAACACGCACAATATGCAGACCAGACTGACAACTAAACCCTTAAATCCACCAGTGTATAGTCTGTCATATTACGCGTCTGTGATGATTTTTAAGGCCTGATAGCAGAATCCCATCAGGTACTAGGATATCAAG
This sequence comes from Schistocerca americana, assembly GCF_021461395.2. Taxonomy (NCBI): domain Eukaryota; kingdom Metazoa; phylum Arthropoda; class Insecta; order Orthoptera; family Acrididae; genus Schistocerca; species Schistocerca americana. The sequence continues at coordinate 1,200,091,258 of NC_060119.1, read as the reverse complement.
ATATCTAGAAAATTTGTCCCCTTTCGATTTCACTGCCCAAATTACCACCTTAGGTGTGGAAAAATGGGCACTATGTAAAGCGTAATAAAAAGCATATAGTACCTAAGTATTATTTCCTTTCTCACTTAAAATATTTGGTGCGATATTTCACAATATGTAGCTTCAGAAAGTGACAATGGCGGGTTCCTATCGAGACCATGGTTTGGTAAAAACTTGATTTCCTCCAGAGTAGCCACGTGACCCCACATTCCACTACGGATCTCCACCTAAGAGCATACTAATTCCAGCTGATATAGTAGTCAGTTTTGTGGTACTTAATGATAACTTATCACACGCAGAAAGTGGTATACGATAGATTTTTTTAAAGTGGTGCCGCACAATTTCTGAGTCACTATCATAGGATAGCTGCACTATGGCTGTACTGAACGAATAATTTGGATTGCACTACGTCACCGAATTATGATTCACGGTACATGATGACAGTTTCCCCTCATTGTCAGCTTTAATGACTCAGTCACTTTCAACCAATTATGAGAATGCTTACGTAACTAGTCGTTGGATAAAGTAAACTGATATTCCAGTGTAAGATGTGTCAAAAGTAATTTCTATTTACTTTTAATCAGTGCAATTAACCCGCTTACAGCTAGGCCGCATTGTAGTTCCACTTAGGCAGGAAGGACGGCTAGTCAACCCCGCACGCTGATTTGTTTCCACAAAAAATATAATGATAATATCATTTTATTAAACTCTTTCAGCAGTGTTTCTAGGTGAAAATAGATCCGTGCAGCTCAGGGCGAAATCCCTGTTGTTTCAGTTTAAGGGTACTCGTCAGTCAGTGACTAGTACTGAAAGAGGATGAAGACACGATTCAAAGAAGAACAGTGCGTTCCTCCACGCCTTAGAGTAGCAAATGTTGGATCGCATCGAAGATGGTCATCAAATTGCTGTGGCGAACGCTGATAGAGACGTGTTTTATGTCACATAGAGGATTCCAACAAACTGCATCGTCATGTTGTTTATAGACCAACTTTATGGCCACTTACATATAGTGGTCACGGTAGCGAATATTTTCTCATTTGACACGTTACCATAATCAAAAACGTTTTATCAAAGGTGACAAAGGCTGCGTAAACCTACGCTAGAGCTGATTTCGTAACTACGGGGTGATTCCGTAGTGTTGTTACAAACTATTTTGGATCACGAAGGAGGATAAACGTGTCAATCTGAGGTGATACGGAAACGACCGGGTCGAAGGTTATAAGCGAAAATCATTCTGGCAGGTCTGACAGTGATCTGTATGTACAGGTAACGTAGTTGCTAAGGTTGTAGCGCAGGAAATCCTGACGTGCTCTGATATTCGCCAGCGGATAAGTTACCGACATTTTGGAGCCTCACCTCGGTGTGGACTGGGGGTTCGTGAGAAACTCGCTTAACACATTTCGAGTGAAAAGTGGTTAGGCAGAGGAGGCCGTGTTTCGTAGGCAGCACGGTCACCGGACCTCACGCCACTCCATTCCTTATTGTTCCTTCATGTTGTAACCTCCCACAGATGAAATAAATAAATTATATATCATTCACATTTAGTGTAACCTTCCAATAGTTTAAAAAATATAATTATGTATAGCATTCACTTTCGGGTGTAACCTCCCAACAAATAAATTCCGTAACCTACCAATAATACAATGTGACTAACCTCCTAATAAAAAATGTGATTCATGTATAACCTTTCAATAATTAACTGACTGTGAATCAAAACTGGTAAATTTTTTGACGTCAGCAGTGCTGCGTCATGGCCCTGAAAATTCATTCTGAATACATTGAAAAATCTTACCTCAATGAATTCACCGGATAACGTAAATTTATCTGCTCCTATAAGAAATTTTTGTGGCACAGCCCAGTGCAACGCTGGCCGATTGATTTGTCATGTATAAAAAGAAACAATTGATTTTTCTTTACAATAATCAGGATGACCATGGATTGGAGAAATTAGTAAATTCTTTAAATTGAGATGAATGATTGTCAAAAGTTACTTTTTATGAGAAAGATTATTATCAAGAGATTTTTTAAAAACATTTACATGTGACTTGATATGACAATAGTACATCTGCGCGACGCTGCTTTTACCTTATACTACATCGCTCAGGGACCGCCATCGCTCCCCACGACCGGCCCAGCCAACTCCATACACACGACTGCTGGTTACTACTTACTCCTACTGCTACACAGTTCTCACTGCAGCCAACACTGCTCTTTGGTCTGAGATTCTCTTACAGCTTACATATCGCAGGCAGCGTGTGAGCAATCCATCGCAATTACATCTGCTCGAGTGCGCTAGTAACAAATTCCTTAATCATGGACCTCTTACAATGCCAAAAATCTTGTGCACGAATATACTGACGAGACTGAAGAGATTATCCTGGCAGGAAGTCTCGCTGCCTCCGACTCCGTTCAATAGACACCACGGATATTAGAACGAGTATTACAGCACTTTGAGCGACAATGTCATGCCTGCAATTGAAGCTCTGTAACGAAATTGTAAATGTAGCAGCTAGTGAAACTTGTGCGGGTGTATGAAATTATTATTATTATTATTATTTCTTTCTTGTCCCAGACGTTATGTCTGGTTAAAAATGGAAGGTGACGCGGACCTTGATCAAGCGTGACTTCCTTTTAACTGTACGGTATATGTTACATTGCATTTAGGAACTTTCGGGTAATTGAACAAGTGTCAATAATTACAGATTTCTGTAGTTGTATATATACGTTTGGATGTAGATGTATTGCATTGATGTACTGGTAGATATTGTGTGGTATGACTCCTGTAGTTGATAATATAATTGGTATAATGTCAACTTGATCTTGATGCCACATGTCCTTGACTTCCTCAGCCAGTTGGATGTATTTTTCAATTTCTTCTCCTGTTTTCTTTTGTATATTTGTTGTATTGGGTATGGATATTTCGATTAGTTGTGTTAATTTCTTCTTTTTGTTGGTGAGTATGATGTCGGGTTTGTTATGTGGTGTTGTTTTATCTGTTACAATGGTTCTGTTCCAGTATAATTTGTATTCCTCGTTCTCCAGTACATTTTGCGGTGCGTACTTGTATGTGGGAACATGTTGTTTTATAAGTTTATGTTGTAAGGCAAGCTGTTGATGTATTATTTTTGCTACATTGTCATGTCTTCTGGGGTATTCTCTATTTGCTAGTATTGTACATCCGCTTGTGATGTGATCTACTGTTTGTATTTGTTGTTTGCAAAGTCTGCATTTATCTGTTGTGGTATTGGGATCTTTAATAATATGCTTGCTGTAATATCTGGTGTTTATTGTTTGATCCTGTATTGCAATCATGAATCCTTCCGTCTCACTGTATATATTGCCTTTTCTTAGCCATGTGTTGGATGCGTCTTGATCGATGTGTGGCTGTGTTAGATGATACGGGTGCTTGCCATGTAGCGTTTTCTTTTTCCAATTTACTTTCTTCGTATCTGTTGATGTTATGTGATCTAAAGGGTTGTAGAAGTGGTTATGAAATTGCAGTGGTGTAGCCGATGTATTTATATGAGCGATTGCTTTGTGTATTTTGCTAGTTTCTGCTCGTTCTATAAAGAATTTTCTTAAATTGTCTACCTGTCCATAATGTAGGTTTTTCATGTCGATAAATCCCCTTCCTCCTTCGTTTCTGCTTAATGTGAATCTTTCAGTTGCTGAATGTATGTGATGTATTCTATATTTGTTGCATTGTGATCGTGTAACTGTATTGAGTGCTTCTAGGTCTGTGTTACTCCATTTCACTACTCCAAATGGGTAGGTCAATATTGGTATAGCATAAATATTTATAGCTTTTGTCTTGTTTCTTGCTGTCAGTTCTGTTTTCAGTATTTTTGTTAGTCTTTGTCTATATTTTTCTTTTAGTTCTTCTTTAATATTTGTATTATCTATTCCTATTTTTTGTCTGTATCCTAGATATTTATAGGCATCTGTTTTTTGCATCGCTTCTATGCAGTCGCTGTGGTTATCCAATATATAATCTTCTTGTTTAGTGTGTTTTCCCTTGACTATGCTATTTTTCTTACATTTGTCTGTTTCAAAAGCCATATTTATATCATTGCTGAATACTTCTGTTATCTTTAGTAATTTATTATTATTATTATTATTATTATTATTGTGCCGTAGACTTAGGGGTTTTTTTCTCCGATATCAAGTTACGGGTGCCGTCACTAGTCCATCTACAGAGGAAATTCTGTGAGGTGGAGGGTATCCTGGGGGGAATTCTGTACGTCATGGTCGGGGTTCGGAAGTTGGAGCACTTAGCCTGAGTCCAGCACCAGATTAAGGCTTTTCGCTTGTACATTTACGACTCGGCTTCTTCCGGACTTGATTTCCCATCTCAGATTGACACACTGCACGAAACTGTGAATGCTCCAGAATACCTACCAAGCAGTGACGGCAGAATAAGTTCTTCTGCATCGATCTCTACACATATACTCTGTATACTACTTGGAAGCCAAAGGCAGAACATACTTGGCAGTGTTACACATGTTAGGAAGTTATCCCGTTCTAATAGCGAACAGAGTGCAGATGGAATAACAGCTTAAATGCATCTGTGCTCTCTAATTAGTGTAACGTAGTCTTTGTGGTTGCAACGGAAGTCATATGTAGGGAGCTGAAGAATGTATCGGGAGTCTTCAAATGATGCTGACTTACTAACCTTTGTAATTATGCTTTCATGGGGCAGTTACCATCTATCTTCAAGAGTCTGCCAGCTCTGAATTTTCAGAATCGGCGCAGCGGATGTTGTTGCCTTTCTTAGTATACATTAAACATGCTCTGTTAATCCGATTCCGTATGGGTACCACACAATTAAACAATATGCTGACGCAAGGGTTTGTAAGCAGTCTACTTCGTAGACTAATTGCATTTTCCCAATGCTCTACCAACGGATCGAAGTCTGCTAGCTGCCCTTCCCAGGACTGAACTTAAAATTTCATACATAAATGTTTATATGAGTTTAATCTAGCAGTGACTCCCTGAGGATGCAGTCAAAGGATCCTACTTTTCTTTCATGATGTGCACAGTTTTACAAATCATGAAATGGAAAACAACTTGCCAGTTTTAATATCCCTTCAAATCTTGTGAACTGACCTGATTTTGTGCGTTTTTTCCAGACAGTACTCTATCATTCATTACAGGATAACATGCGGTCTGTCATTTCGCTTCTATACTATTCGCTCAGCAATGATCCCAAAACACTTCAGTGGGAACGGCTGAAATTGTTTCTACTTGTGACAACGAATCTCCATCCAAGATAACATTCTGTGTCTTTCTTACCAACTTTTATTTGGTGTCCCATATGATCATACTTTAGTTAATAAGTGTTGGTGTCTAACTGAATCAAACTTTTTCAGAAGTCAAGAAACAATGAAATCATCTGATATCCAGGATATCATGTGAGAAAAGTGCAAACTGGGTTTCATATTTACTTTATTTCCCGAATCCACACGTCTTGAGCAGGACTACGTTCTACGATTCTACATCATACGGGCAGCAGCCATTTTGGGCAATAGTTCCATAGATATCTTCTACTGCCCTTCATCTAGAAGGGTGTGACCTGTGCATGTTTCAAATCACTGACCACCGATTTTTTTTCAAGGGATGTCTATGTCTCATGGTTAAAATGGCAGCTAACCCACGTGTGTATATTGTACAAATTCCGACAGGAATGACAAAGGGCAACGGAAACTTGTTTAATTTTAGCGGTTTTAGTCGTCTATCAACGCTACTGACACTGATATGATAATCATCTTTGCAGATGTGAAACAGTTATGTGGGGCAGTGCTCCCAGATCACCCTTAACAGACAAACAGTTGAAAACATGGTTCGGAATTTCTCCTTTTGCTTGACTCATTGTCCTCAACTTTAGACAATTTTCTCCCAAGTGTGCACCTGAGTTCGCAACGGATACACACTTACACAGGAAAACACGGGAATTGTGTCTCTTTAGAGCTTACCGTTACATTTCAGAGGGAACTAAGTGCCAAATGGTACTTAGGATGACAAAGTAAACTGAGAAAAATAATGTGAAGCCTAAAGGAAAAGGCGATGTCTGAAGAAATCGACGAGTAGCTGTAAATCTCTGACGTACTAATAGAAGTCTTTGTCGAGAGAGGTCGTTTCAGAAACTTAGATTAATGCATTAAAAATAATGGAATCTGGGAGCTAACGACCCAACGCAGATTATTAAAGTTTCCGATACGGGTTGCATTCACCCCGCAGATGACCATGAATAGCTGATGTAATTCATTCTTTCCTTACATCTCATTTGACTTGGAATCAAAGGTCTTTTCTAAAATAAAGAATGAGGTACTTTATCATAGAAACTTCATAATTTTCGAGGGAAACGCCTTATCGTCCAAATCCTCTGATGCATTTTTTGCACCAAACAAACCGTAAAGTGCCCAAAAAATTGTAACTGGACTATCTTTCCAATGTAAGGTCGCTGGAAATTAATGTAATAAATATACTGATTAAGCTACCAAACCTTTGTTTGTAATTATTTTATGAATGTCTTCTGTTTACACTACGCTTGTTTCCTTCTACCTATGTATGTATGTATGTTATTCTACTCTTCCCCAAAACCTGTTTAAGTTAAAATTTTCTAAGGAATGTTACGTACTAGAAACGAGAAACCGAAAGAAAAACAAGATCGAATCACAACAAACCTCAGGAAAAATAAATGCATCAGTATTATCGGATATACCGTCCCCAAGAACAGACAACTATCCATGGTGATAAAATATTTTATCAAAATACCATCCACAATACAGTACTATATTACTGTGTACCTCTTACCAATTCTGACTTCTATTAGCCATCTTCAACATATACGGCTTGTCATTATTCCTGTAAAATACTAAGTGTATGGCAGTTTGACATAATGTAGGTAAATCTCAAGTGTCGTGTATACCTTCACGAGGTTCAGGCATCGCTATCTCAAATCTATTTCTACTCTATGAAAAATATTTCTAAGAATTAAGGAAAGATGGTAAATTAGTAATGAATTAAGGAAATCTCATCCTCAAACAGCGATTGTAAAACTGAACATCTGGTAAAGAATCAATTTGTAAGACTCATGGAAAATTAGCTAAATGGTAGAAACGTAGGGAAAGAGTAAAAGGAAACTTAGATGGTCATAGATTTAAGACAAATGCCAATTCCTGTCTTTTGGATATGAATTCTTTAACCAAACAACTTCACAATACTTTATGAACAAAACAGCTCGATATCTTCAGATGGATTTTACTTTCTAGAATATCCAATAATTTTCTAGAAGCTTCTAACATCAACAATCAGGTGAGAGTCAAGTGGTGCCTTCACTGAAGCATTTCGAATCTCGTGATATTTTCACACTGCATGCTCTGCATCACAAGAATTTCACTATTAAGAATAAATAATGTGGCTCGTCGGTACCGTGTCAGTTCATCCAAGTCTTCCCTGTAATACGAATCATTTAAGATTTATTCTGCTGTTTTGAAGAGCTCAAGTACAATAATTCTTCGTGTATCAGAAGAAACAAATGCCATATTGACGAGTCAGACACTTTTCACGTTCTATCAATCTGCCTTTCAAACATAAATTTCCCAGCACAGAAGATTTCAGAAGATGCGTTTCTTCTTCTAGCTATTTAGCTTTAGGATTTGTTATACTGCAAAATATTGTTGGAAAATGGTGTTAGAAACCAAGTAAGAGGTGTTAGGAGAACGGGGATCTACGAATCAGACTAGTACCAAATATAGGTCTTGATCTGATGAAGACATTTTTTGGAATATTCTACTCTAAATGTGACCGGGTTCCATTCCTCAAGTTAAAATATTTAACTCCACTTCACTGAGGTACAAAGTTCGTGAAAAGTATATCCAATGACTGCTGGTCCGTGTCCTACGTATGTACTTTTTTCTTCATTCTTTCAATATTGTTCTTCGCTATTAGATAATGATACGAATCAATAAACTGTGATGATAAAGCTTTTATTTCGAAACCTTTAGGTCTCTGTTTCATACACTTCTGACACCAGATAAAGTCAATTAATGATTTTTATCCATTTTCGTTAATGTTAATCACTCCAACAGTGTGTCTCCGATTGTTGCCCTGATCAGTAGTGTGTTCTACATTACACCCCTTGTCTTCTTCTTACACAAGTTGCGACAACTCTTAATCAACGCTTGCAACTGATACATAACTTCGTAATGTGTCTGCCTTTTGTTCTGCTCTTAACAGCAGTTCTCCACTTTCCCATCGTAGCAGATAATATCCTAATGTTTTATTGTTAATGATTAGCTTTAATCTATATACTCTGATGTCAGATTTTACTCGACCTTCTCTCTCCGATTTCCTTTACGAATCTCTACAAAGTGTGCCTCAACGATACAAATAGCCACACCGTTAAGTGTAACCTCAACGGAGGGACATCTGTGAAGAGAATAGACTATTCCATGGATCAGTATCTGCCGGAGCAACAGTCTCAACTGAACCGACCTGACATTAGTGAAAATAACCTTGCTCCCCTCTAAACATGGGAAAATTATGGCCATTGTTTTTCCACGAGAGGAAGCAGTGCTATGCTACAGTATGGATTAATGGTGATGTCTTCTTTTTCAGTAAAATTTTGCGGAGGTAAAACATTCCAACATTTGAGCTTCCAGCAGTACGTCCTCATCAGTAAAACAAAACAATTTCTGGAAATTTACTGGTCCATGCTTGAAATGCTACACCTCTCAACCGGATAAGTAGGATGGGCAATTCCAAAAGATAAATGGGTCGGTGGAAGTTGGATACAGTGCGAATCAGTAAAGTATGCCGTCAGAAAGAACAAGACATCTCATCGAGTAAGTTACCACTCAATAACCAAAACCGAATACGGGTACTCCAGGAGTACGCATAATAATGAAAAAGGAAATAGGAAAGCAGGTAAGTTATTACTAGCGATATAGTGAACACCTTATCGCATCCAACACCCACTGCAGTTGTACAAGTTTACATGCCACCTAGCTCCGTAAATACTGAAGACATTGACAAAGAATATGATAAAGGATATTATTCTGATCATGAAAGGACGGGTTAATTTAATTGTGTTGGGTGACGGGAATACTGTAGTAAGAAAAAGCATAGAAAGAAATATAGCAAGATAACATGGACTGGGGAACAGGAATCAAAGAGGAAGCTGGATGGTAGAATTTGGCACATATCATAATTAGATCATCACTAACACTTCATTTAAGAATCATGAAAGAACAGTTTTATGTGGATGAGGCCTTGAGAGACCAGAAGGTTGAAATTGTTTATTTTGAGATGACACTGATTTCAAAACCAGATTTTAATTTGTGAGACATCTACAGGAGCAGATGTGGACTTCGACCACAATTTAACTGTAATGAGCTGCAGATTAAAAATTAAGAAATTGCAAAACATTTGGAAATTAAGATGAGTCCTGGATAAAATGAAGGAATGAGCTTCTTGACGGTTTGAAACGGATCATTAGGCACAGTTGGACTGAAACCGAAGAAAGTATAGAATGGAAGATGAAATGGGGTAAGCAGCGGACGCTGACGTAGGTAAAAAGACATGGCGTACTAGAAATCCCTAGATAACACAGAAGATATTCAATTTAATAGAGTATGAAATATAAAAACGTATCAACGACGCGCGCCAAACAGAATACTGTTGTCTAACAAATTAGACTGACAGAAGGTGTAAAATGGCTAGTGAGGAATGATTATAGGACAAATGTAAGGATGTAGAAGCACGTATAATTAAGGGAAATATAGATACCAGCTATAGAAAGTTCAAATAGACGTCTGTACCAAGGGAAACATTTATTGAATGAATATAAAGAGCCTAAATGGCAAGTCAGTGCAAAGCACAGAAGCGAAAAGTGATCGAAAATATAAAATAGGTCTACAATGGAACTGAAAGGGGAGTAGCTGAGACGGGAGATTGGGTGCTTCGATAGGAATATGACAGTAATACAAGTCGAAACAAGGGCCCTAGATTTCACGTGCTCGCGCTGAAATATTGAAATCCTTGGGAGAGCCAGCCATGACAACTATTCCATTTGGGTCTCAAGGTACAGTATGTGAAACGGGCGAAATAGCCTTAGGGGTCAGGAAGAATGCAATAATTCCACTTGCAAAGAGGACTAGTGTTAACAGGTATGAATACTGCCGAACTAACAGTTTAATACTACATTGTTTCAAAATACAAATTACATATAGAAAAGAATGGAGAAATTGGTAGAAGTTCCTCTCTGGGTCAGAGAGGTAGTATTGACAATATGACTTGACAAATACAGCAATTATAGATCTAGAGAAAGTTTTTAACGATGTTAACCGGACAACGGCCTTTGAAATTTTGAAGATATCAAGAACATAATACAGGTATTGAAAGGAAATTTACAACTTGTGTAGAAACCAGACTACAGCTGTGTGTCGAAGAAGGTGAGAGGCAAGGCGTAGTTGAGAAATGAGAGAGATGCTATTCAATCTTTGCACTGAGAAAGCAGTGAAGGGAACCAAATAGACAATTCGAAAGAGAATCGAAGTTCAGGGAGGAGAAATAGAAAGTTCAAGGTATCCTAATGAGATGGCATTTTTGTCAAAGCAAAGGACTTGGAGAGCAGCTGAACGGAATGAACAGCGTCTTGAAAGAGATTATAAAACAATTTTAGTGGAATTTAGTCTAATTAAATCAGATGATGATATGGAAAATTCATTAGGAAAGGAGACAGCGGTAGGCGAGTTTTGCTATTTTGGCAGCAAAATGCAAAGGGCAGTCCAGTGAAAACGAGACAGATGTAGAAAAGTAGAGAAACTGTTTCTTATCTCAAAACATATGCCGTAATTGCTAATTTAATTTTATCCATAGTGGATGCTGTTGAACTCCGTGACTGTTCCTTTATAGGGTGTAGAAAAATTTCCGCTACCAGTCACAATAAAAGATTCTTTATTTGTCACACGACCGGTTTCGTGCCCATCCTCAGGTGTTTGTAATTCATGTACATGTTTATATTACTGGAGATCATTGCATAAATACAAAAAATATTTACTGGTGACTTGTATCTATTTAGTCACCAGCTAATAATATTTTTGTAATTATACAATGGTCTCCAAGTAAACGAATGTATCAACACCTGAGGATGGGCACAAGCCCGGAACCGGACGTGTAACAAACAAATAATCTTTAATTGTGACTGGTAGCGGACATTTTTCTACACCGTATAGTTGTTGATGCATTTAGTCCACTGTGACTCAATAACGTCAGTGCCGTCATGGAGAAAATGTTGGCGGTTTTCGACAAAAACATGGTTGTACGAAGCCGTGGACATCTTTGACCAAAGCAAATCGACGACCTTGAATGTCTTTCTCCTGGGCTCTAAAAGATGGAAATCAAATAGGAAGAAGGAAGATGTCACGGTTGTATGGAAAATATGTAGCGGAAATTCAGCAGCTAACTTGAGACAACTACGCCCGCCCACGTGTTGCCTAGTTTGCTTCGACTACGATGCAGAAGCCTGGCTGGGAAGCCCTTAGAAGTCCTCCATACAGTCCCGATCTCTCCCCATGCGATTTCCACATTTTTGCAGAATCGAAGGAAGACATTCGTGGCCATCGATTTCTTTCACAGGAAGAGATAGACGTCTGGGTACAGTCATGACTCCGTAGGAAAAAGAAAACGTTTTTCCGTGAAGGCATTGCCCACCTTGCCTCACAGAGGAATAAATGTACTGAGAGTTACGGAGATTACTTTTAAAATAGTAAACAGTTTACTTGCAATTTCTTTCGATCTCTTTCGTTTGCGCTTTGTAACTGATGATGGCCAAAGCAGAGAGGATATAAAGCAGACAGGCAATAGCAAGAAATGCGTTTCTGGAAAGAAGGAATTTGTTAACATCTAACACAAATATCAGTGATAAGAAGACTTTTCTAAAAACATTTGTGTCTGTAGTGTACATCTGTGTCGCAGTGGACAATAAGCAGTTTAGAGAAGAAGCGAACAGAATCTACTGAAATGCAGTGCTATAGAAGAATGCTGAAGATTAGGCGACCAGATCGAATTACATATTAGGAGGTAATGAATTGGATTTGGGTAAATAGAAATTTATGGCACAACTTTACTAAAGGGGTCGGTCGAGAAGACACATCCTGAGTCATAAGGTGATCGTCAATTAGGTGACGGGAAAAATTGTGAGAGGTAATATTTGTAGACCAAGGGTTGAGTAGGGTAAGCAGGTTCACATGGATTTAGGTTCAAATGGTTCAAATGGCTCTGAGCACTATGGGACTTAGCATCTGAAGTCCTCAATCCCCTAGAACTTAGAATTACTTAAACGTAAGTAACCTAAGGACATCACACACATTCATGCCCGAGGCAGAATTCGAACCTGCGGTCGTAGCGGTCGCGCGGTTCCAGACTCAAGCGACTACAACCGCTCGGCCACATCGGCTGGCCCATGGGTTTAGGTTACAGTAGTTATGCAGGGATGAAGAATCTTGCACACGATAGACCACCACGAAGGGCGGTATCATACTAGTTTTGGACTGCAGAGCACGACAGCAACAGCAACAACAACAACATTTTATATTAATTTCATCATATGTTAATTTCAACCACATACGAGGGTCATTCCATAAGTCATGGTAACTACGGTATATCGTGTGAACTAGTAGCATCGCCGTAATCGCAGTAAATACACTACAAATCCCGCGGCAGACATTACCACAATTAACCGACAGCCTGCGACCGCATGCGACGATGGCTCGGTACCAGCTTCTCAAACATTCAGTGTGAAGATGGCCTTGCTACATGATTCTCTTCCCCTCACCAGACCTCATTCAATGGGACCTCGACCTCATTCTATAGTTGAAATTATTGCATCGGAGGCGCTTTGTAAACAGGGCGAATGTAAAAAATGTTCAAACGTGTGTGAATTCCTAAGGGACAAAACGGCTGAGGTCATCGGTCCCTAGACTTACACACTACTTAAACTAACTTATGCTAAGAACAACACACACACACACACACCCGTGCCCTAGGAAGGACTCAAACCTCCGGCAGGAGGGGCCGTGCGGTCCGTGACAAGACGCCCTAAACCACGCGGCCAGTCCGCGCGGCGGGCGAATCACCTCACAGTGTTTCGGTGACAGGTGGCACACATTGATGGCAACCTCAACGGCATTCAAAGCCTTCGCCATCATTGGCAACGCTGTGTGTATGCCCAGGGGGGGGGGGGCGGGGGGGGGGGTGAGTATTTTGAAGCGCAGTGGTTAATTTTAATTCATTTCTTTCCGTCTGTTCCCCGTGAACAATAAATTTGCAAAGATTCCAATGTGTGTGTTTTATTTCAACCTTTAACGTGACGTGCTGTACTTGAACCCTATTGTATGTTGACATTCAGATACACATTGCCATACCGGTCAATGCACAAAGTGTAATTCGCAGAATATCCGACATTTGGCTTGACTTATGGAATTACCCTAGTATTTCTTTTTCGTACGAAAATGATTTGGATTCTTTCCTGAATATTTAATGCTGTTTAACCCCCGTTTTCACGGTAGCAGTAGGTACTACAGTAATCTTCTCCTTCTAAGTTAAATTTTACTCCTTTTTTAAATGACTGCCTCAGACCTTTTACATAGTTCGTTTTCACCAAACTGGAGAACTCTGGTTCAGTCATATTGTGTCTTCAGTTTCCAGTATTCTGCTTTATTCTGTACTCAATTTTATTTATTGTTCTGAATGTCAGAGTTTTGTCATCTCTACCAGATAGTCGTACGAAACCATGGTTGATTGTAAAATGGCCACGAATCCCGTATTAAGACTGCAAGTGAATGCCTTTGTCTAATGTCAGTCATCATAACCATCTATGAAGTCAGTTTCGTTGATCCATTATGGACCATGGGACAACGGCTGGCATGTATTTCTTGATGCAATAATTTACCAACAGCCATATGCCTTGTAGAAATTTATTTTATGAACTTCTTATGTGGTACCAGTTTCGGCATTACATTGATGCCACACACTCTCTGTGTCGCCTGGCCACCATGAGCTGTTGCGTAACGATTTGATTCACGGATCCAGTTATTTGGCTCCTTCCGTGTATACCGATTTTACGACTATGACGTGTGGGGCCTGAAGATGGCATCAATGTAATGCCGAAACGGGTAGCACATAAGAAGTTCATAAAATAAATTTCTACAGTACTTACGGCTGTTGGTATATTATTGCATCAAGAGATATATGAAGTCAGTTCAACAGTTATTTTGGAAGCACATCTAGACCTACCGAGGTAGATTGCTGGTTAGCACGGAGAACTCACATGGACACTCAGACTTAGTTTCCGTAAATTGCTGAAGTTATATGCCGAGATGGTTCCTTTTGAGGACTTGACCCATTTCCGTCCACATCCTTCCCCCGATCCACGCATGCACTCATGTCGTCATCGACGGCACGATAAAGTCTTCCATTCCTGCTTCTTTTGTGGGATTTTTTACTGCTGTGAATGTGGTGACGAGAATTAAACATTACCTGCCACCTGTTCCGGTAACCGTAAGCAAAGGAGATGAATGCGTGCAACGAGACCGAAAGCAGCAAAGTGAAGCGTACACCGTAGGAAGTAGGTTAAACGTGTTGAATATAAGTTTAAGCAACAGTCTTTGATCGGTTTTTATCCCACCCAACCGGCTCTTCCTAAATACCGCGAGCGGTGCGTAGCATAAAGATGTTTACATTTAATCACTGTCAGCAGTAGAAGTTCTTCCCCCCGAATGGTTTAGCCGCAGACTTCAGCCGGTGTTTGAGGACCGTCGTGGCAGGAGACGAGGCGAAGAAGTGTAATCTGAGAGATGCCAGGCGGGGAACAAACAGCGCCGGCTTCTCTTCCGGGCGGAGTGCAGGTAAATTCTGCCGGGACATGCAAATGAGGCACCGGTATGAGAGATGGAGCGCTGAAATATTGAACGAGCCCCGAACACGGGGCGCGCGTGCTGTGCTGCCTCCCCCTCACAGAGTCCTGTCACTGTCGGTAAGGGCGCCACGCGATACTCTGCCAACCCCCCTGTAGCTGTGTAAAGTATTTTCTGTCCTCAAATTTGTTCACGTCAGTTCTAAAGCACACTGGGTGCAGTTGCCGCACTTTATGTTTACGAAAGTTAATAAATCAGTTACGAGGGCTGGGACAGTGTCTCTGCTAGAAAGAGTAGATAGGCTGTTGTTAACATCTAACTTAGACAATCAACTGAAATCATTTAGTTCCAGAAGGGTGGACACAGAGGAATTAGGGACAAGGTTTTTAAAGAGACGTAAATCGTGCTCTTGACAAGTATGTGCCTAGTAAGTGGATCAAGTATGGAGAGACACATCAGCCGGCCGATGTGGCCGAGCGGTTCTGTGCGCTACAGTCTGGAACCACGTGACCGCTACGGTCGCATTTTCGAATCCTGCCTCGGGTATGGATGTGTGTGATGTCCTGAGGTTAATTGGGTTTAAGTAGTTCTAAGTTGTAGGGGACTGATGACCGCAGATGTTAAGTCCCATACAGCTTAGAGCCATTTGAATTTTGAAAGACGCATCATGGTTTAACAACGGAATTCAAAAAATGCTGAGGATGCAATGGCTGTTTCACTCCCGGTTCAAAAGAGGACGCCCAAAAGACGACAGGCAAAGATTCATAGACATTTGTGCAACTGTGTTAAGATCTATGCACGGGGCATACAACAGCTACAAAAACATGCAACAGCTACCGTTATGCTTTGGTTAAAGATCTGGCGGAGAACACGAAAAAATTCTGTTCCATGTAAATTCGCTAACCGGTTCCAAGGATTCCATCCAGTCACTCCTTGCTTAATCAGGTTCGGTATCAGAAGACCGTAAAAGGACGTTTAAGAAATAGTTCACTCATGAGAAGCATACAAACGTACCGTCGATCGACCACTGCAGAGAGTGCCGTATGGATGACATAGTAATAAGCGTCCTTGGCTTAGAGAAACAATTGAAAGATTGCCAGATTCGGATGGAATTCCAATTCGGTTTCACAAAGAGTACCCCATGTCATTCTTCCCTTACTTAGATTGCATTTATCGTGAATCTTTGCACCAGCGCAAAATGCCAAGCGACTGGAAAGTGCGCAGGTGACTCCTTTAAATAAGAAGGGTAAAAGACGGACCAGAAAAAACTACGGACCGACATCCTTAATCCCGGTTTCCTGAAGTGTTCTAAAGAAAATTCTGAGTTGGAATATAATAAATTTCCTACAGACCGAAAAGCTCATGTCCACGAATCAGCAAGGGTTTACAAAGTATCGCTCGTGCGAAACTCAGCATGCTCTTTTCTCACTTGATATATTGCGAACTACGGATGAAGAGAACAGACAGAGTCTATGTTTCTAGATTTCCGAAACGACGTCGACACGGTACGCCACTGTATGTACGAGCATACGGTATAGGTTCACAGATATGTGACTGCCTCGAAGACTTCTGAAGTAATAGAACACAGTATGTTGTCCTCGACGGCAAGTGTTCATCGGAGACGGGGATAACATCAGGGGTGCCCCAGGGAACTGTGATAGGACCAGCGGTATTTTCTGTTTACACAAATGATCTGGCGGACAGGGTGAGTAGCAATCTGCGGTTGTTCGCCGATGATGCAGCGATGTACAGAAAAGCGTCGAAGACCAGTGACTGTCAGATGATACAAGATGATCTAGACAAAATTTCTAGTAGGTGTGATGAATAGCAGAAGGCTCTAAATGCATAAAAATGTAAATTAATGCAGATAGGTAAGAAAAACAAACCCATAATGTTCGGATACAGCAGTAGTAGAGGCTTGCTTAACACAGTCACGTCGTTTAAATAACGGGGCGTAGCGTTGCGAAGCGATATGAACTGGAATGGGCATGTGAGAACTCTGGTAGCAGCAAAGGCAAATGGTAGGCTTTGGTTTATTGGGAGAAATTTAGGACAGAGTGGTTCACCTGTAAAGGAGACCGCATATAGGAAGATATTGCGACCTATTCTTGAGTACTTCTTGAATGTGTGATATCCTCAGTAGGTCGGATTGGAAGAAGACATCGAAGCAGTTCAGAGGTGATCTGGGAGACAAACTGAGCAGCAGTCTTAGGTTGTTTGCAGATAACGCTGTCGTTTATCGACTAATAAAGTCATCAGCAGATCAAAACAAATTGCAAAACGATTAAGAAAAGATATCTGTATGGTGCGAAAACTAGCAGTTAACCCTAAATGACGATAAGTGAGAAGTCATCCAAATGAGTAATCCGTTAAACTTCCGTTACACGATAAATCAGTCAAATCTAAAGGCCGTAAATTCAACTAAATACCTAAATCCCCCATTCGGATCTCCGGGCGGGGACTACTCAAGAGGATGTCGTTGTCAGGAGAAAGAAAACTGGCGTTCTACGGATCGGAGCGTGGAATGTCAGATCCCTTAATCGGGCAGGTAGGTTAGAAATTTTAAATAGGAAATGGATAGGTTGAAGTTAGATATAGTGGGAATTAGTGAAGTTCGGAAGCAGGAGGAACAAGACTTCTGGTCAGGTGACTACAGGGTTATAAACACAAAATCAAATAGGGGTAATGCAGGAGTAGGTTTAATAATGAATAGGAAAATAGGAATGCGGGTAAGCTACTACAAACAGCATAGTGAACGCATTATTGTGGCCACGATAGATACGAAGCCCACACCTACTACAGTAGTACAAGTTTATATGCCAACTAGCTCTGCTGATGACGAAGAAATTGAAGAAATGTATGATGAAATAAAAGAAATTATTCAGATTGTGAAGGGAGACGAAAATTTAATAGTCATGGGTTACTGGGATTCGAGTGTAGGAAAAGGGAGAGAAGGAAACATAGTAGGTGAATATGGATTGGGGCTAAGAAATGAAAGAGGAAGCCGCCTGGTAGAATTTTGCACAGAGCACAACATAATCATAGCTAACACTTGGTTTAAGAATCATGGTAGAAGGTTGTATACATGGAAGAACCCTGGAGATACTAAAAGGTATCGGATAGATTGATTATATAATGGTAAGACAGAGATTTAGGAACCAGGTTTTACACTGTAAGACATTTCCAGGGGCAGATGTGGACTCTGACCACAATCTACTGGTTATGACCTGTAGATTAAAACTGAGGACACTGCAAAAAGGTGGGAATTTAAGGAGATGGGACCTGGATAAACTGAAAGAACCAGAGGTTGTACAGAGTTTCAGGGAGAGTATAAGGGAACAATTGACAGGAATGGGGGAAAGAAATACAGTAGAAGAAGAATGGGTGGCTTTGAGGGATGAAGTAGCGAAGGCAGCAGAGGATCAAGTAGGTAAAAATACGAGGGGTAGTAGAAATCCTTGGGTAACAGAAGAAATATTGAATTTAATTGACGAAAGGAGATAATGTAAAAATGCAGTAAATGAAGCAGACAAAAAGGAATACAAACGTCTCGAAAATGAGATCGACAGGAAGTGCAAATTGGCTAAGCAGGGATGGCTAGAGGACAAATTTAAGAATGTAGAGGCCTATCTCACTAGGGGTAAGATAGATACTGCCTACAGGAAAATTAAAGACATCTTTGGAGATAAGAGAACGACTTGTATGAATATCAAGAGCTCAGATGGAAACCCAGTTCTAAGCAACGAAGGGAAAGCAGAAAGGTGGAAGGAGTAGATAGAGGGTCTATACAAGGGCGATGTACTTGAGGACAATATTATGGAAATGGAAGAGGAAGTATATGAAGATGAAATGGGAGATATCATACTGCGTGAAGAGTTTGACAGAGCACTGAACGACCTGAGTCGAAACAAGGCCCCCGGAGTAGACAACATTCCATTGGAACTACTGACGGCCTTGGGAGAGCCAGTCCTGACAAAGCTGTACCATCTGGTGAGCAAGATGTATGAAACAGGGGAAATACCCTCAGACTTCAAGAAGAACATAATAATTCCAATCCCAAAGAAAGCAGGTGTTGACAGATGTGAAAATTACCGAACTATCAGTTTAATAAGTCACAGCTGCAAAATACTAACACGAATTCTTTACAAACGAATGGAAAAACTAGTAGAAGCCAACCTCGGGGAAGATCAGTTTGCATTCCGTAGAAACACTGGAACACGTGAGGCAATACTGACCTTACGACTTAACTTACAAGAAAGATTAAGGAAAGGCAAACCTACGTTTCTAGCATTTGTAGACTTAGAGAAAGCTTTTGACAATGTTGACTGGAATACTCTCTTTCAAATTCTAAAGGTGGCAGGGGTAAAATACAGGGAGCGAAAGGCTATTTACAATTTGTACAGAAACCAGATGGCAGTTATAAGAGTCGAGGGCATGAAAGGGAAGCAGTGGTTGGGAAGGGAGTAAGACAGGGTTGTAGCCTCTCCCTGATGTTGTTCAATCTGTATATTGAGCAAGCAGTAAAGGAAACAAAAGAAAAATTCGGAGTAGGTATTAAAATTCATTGAGAAGAAATAAAAACTTTGAGGTTCGCCGATGACATTGTAATTCTGTCAGAGACAGCAAAGGACTTGGAAGAGCAGTTGAATGGAATGGACGGTGTCTTGAAAGGAGGATATAAGATGAACATCAACAAAAGCAAAACAAGGATAATGGAATGTCGTCGAATTAAGTTGGGTGATGCTGAGGGAATTAGATTAGGAAATGAGACACGTAAAGTAGTAAAGGAGTTTTGCTATTTGGGGAGCAAAATAACTGATGATGGTCGAAGTAGAGATGATATAAAATGTAGACTGGCAATGACAAGGAAAGCGTTTCTGAAGAAGAGAAATTTGTTAACATCGAGTATAGATTTAAGTGTCAGGAAGTCATTTCTGAAAGTATTTGTATGGAGTGTAGCCATGTATGGAAGTGAAACATGGACGATAAATAGTTTGGACAAGAAGAGAATAGAAGCTTTCGAAATGTGGTGCTACGGAAGAATGCTGAAGATTAGATGGGTAGATCACATAACTAATGGGGAAGTATTGAATAGGATTGGGGAGAAGAGAAGTTTGTGGCACAACTTGACCAGAAGAAGGGATCGGTTGGTAGGACATGTTCTGAGGCATCAAAGGATCACCAATTTAGTACTGGAGGGCAGCGTGGAGGGTAAAAATCGTAGAGGGAGACCAAGAGATGAATACTCTAAGCAGATTCAGAAGGATGTAGGTTGCAGTAGGTACTGGGAGATGAAGCAGCTTGCACAGAATAGAGTAGCATGGAGAGCTGCATCAAACCAGTCTCAGGACTGAAGACCACAACAATAACAACAACCTAGTAATTACTATTACAAACAACTTACATTCGAAGGAACACTCAGAAAATGTTGTGGGAAGGCTAAACAGGCACTGGGTTTTATTCTGCCGGACACTTAGAAAACGTAGCAGATCTTAATTATGTTGTTAAATTAACTTAATTATGTCATGTATTGAAAAATTTGACTCGTTCCACATCATTACGAAATATCGTATTCATGATCCATGGAACTAGTATTAATCTAATCTAATAGAATCTAATCTACTAAGGAGACTGCCCATACTATGCTTGTCCGTCCTCTTTTAGAATACTGCTTCGCGGTGTGGGATCCTTACCAGATAGGATTGACGGAGTACATCGAAAATGTTCAAAGAAGGGCAGCACGTTTTGTGTTATAGCGAAACAGAGGAGTGTCACCGAAATGATACAGGATTCGGAGTGGACATGATTAAAACAAAGGCATTTTTCGTTGCTCCAGAATCTTCTCACGAAATTCCAATCACCAACTTTCTCCTCCGAATGCGAAAATATATTGTTGGCACCGACCTACATAGTGAGAAACGATCACCGTGATAAAATAAGGGAAATCAGAGCTAGTACTGAAAGATATAGATGTTTGTTCTTTCCGCGCACTATACGAGATTGGAATAATACAGATCGGCCACTGTGGCCGAGCGGTTTTAGGGGCTTCAGTTGGGAACTGCGCAACCGCTACGGTCGCTGGTTCGCATCCTGCCCCGGGCATGGATGTGTGTGATGTCCTTAGGTCGGTTAGGATTAAGTGGTTCTAAGTCTAGGGTACTGATGACCTCAGATCTTTAGTCCCATAGTGCTCAGAGCCATTTGAACCATTTGAATAATATAGAATTGTGAAGGTGGTTCGATGAACACACTGCCAGGCACTTAAATGTGATTTGCAGAGTATTCCATGTAGATGTAGAAATGATGGGATTAAAGAATCGAAACAGAGTTATTTCAGGAAACAGTAATTTTTCAAAGTCATGTTTAACTGGCATAGAAAAGAAAATCGATATAACTGAAAACTTGGTGTTTCAGCGATAACCGCCATCCCTCTTGCCCCACTACTTGAACCGTCGCCTAAATGTTTAAACACGACTTCGCACATTACCTAATCTTCACGTAGGTTTTGTTGATGGCTTCAGTTGGCCTACTATGTACAAGTAGTATATTTCCATAGTAAACAAAAGGAAAAGATTTCCATCACCCACAAGGCAAGATTGATCGTACATAATATTTTTTAGTGTTTAAAAGGTTATTTAAACAGTGGGCGCCAATCAAGGAAACATAGGTTTTCGTGATTTTTTTAAAGGTAGCTTCCAATGTGTATCAGTGGCTGGTGTTCGGCTTCAGTGCTTTAAACAACGTTAACTACTAAAGGAAAAAAAGAAAAAAAAATATACGCCAGGTTTCGATACGAAATATTTGAGGATTCCCCTGATAATCAAGCCACCAGACTGCGACCCTAGTTGACCATTCAAGGTTTGCATTTCGAGACGCATCAATAAGTTTGGGATGTACTGCCCCGGTCTCAGCGGCAGCTGACGATACACTGAGTGATCACTCACACAGACAAAGCGAAACTGAACGAGTGGATCATATGTAAAGATTCACAAACATTCCTGCTTCAAAAACGTTCAATATCACATAAAGTAAATATCTGCGGACACAAATACACGATGTGCTAAACTCGGAAGAAAAATTATGTGTCCACTCAGTTGCTGCCAGTGACTGGGAATATCACAGTAATGAGATCTGTGTACGGCCATCATTCAAACATCTAGAATTCCTAGAAGCATCTAAAGTGAACTTTGGAGCACCCAAATTTCAGACAAGAGGTGGATCCGGCTTGCGTAACGCTGACGTAAGACAATACGAGGGTTGTTCAACAAGTAATGCTCCACATTTTTTAAAGCTATTAATATACATAGACCAACGTCCTTCTTGGTGCTTCACATTTGGTGCTTTTTCTGTGTCCGGTGAAGTTTCGCACCGTTCTGGCAGATGGCCGAGCCGTAGCACAGCGTCAAAATGGCGTCTACATACGATACACGATACAAGCAGCGTACCGTTATTGAATTCTTGAGTGCAGAAAAAGAAACCCTGGTGAACATCCATAAACGTTTGTGTGGAGTGTATGGCGATGCTGCAGTTGATAGGAGTAAGTAGGGCAATGGCTAAAGAAAGTTACAGCCACAGGAAATGCAGAAACAGAGCTCCATGATCAGCCACGCTCGGGACGTCCTGTCACAGCCACTGCTCTAGACACGCTGAATCGTGCGGATGCCATTATTCGTGCCGACCGACGCATCACATCTCGATAATTGGCTCTACATCTGTTGTCCAGAATTTTAAGTGCGTCTGCAATGATCTAGACGCTCGGATATTCAAAGACATGCTCACGATGGGTTCCACGAATATTCACAGTGGACCACAAGGATCAAAGACATGCCAGTTCATCTGAATTGTTGGAGCGTTTTGAGACCGACGGAGAGGCCTTCCTATCACGGATAGGAAGCTGGGTGCAACACTTTTCGCCGGAAACGAAAAGGCAGTCCATGCAGTGGCATTATCCTCATTCAGCAAAAAAGAATAATTTCAAAACAATCCATCTGCCGGAAAAGTCATGGTGATAGACTTCTAGGATTTTGATGGTGGCATTATCGGTGCTGTGATGCCAAGAGCGTCAACCTTACGTTCAGAGGCATACGTGAAGACTCTGAATAAACTCAAGAACCGTTTCCGCGCGTTCGATCGGACAAAAATCCAGCAGAAATCTTGATCCAAAACGAGCAAGCACGCCCACACACAAGTATGACGACCCAGGAACACATGGCCAAATTGGGTTGGACAACACTGCCCAATCCATTCTACAATCCAGACCTGGCACCCTCGGACTTCCATCTTCTTGGGTTGCTTAAGGATTCTCTATGGGAAACACACTTTCTAGATGACGAGAGTGTCAGTCATGTAATGAAAACATGGTTACGCCTACAGGACAAGAGCTTTTTCCAGTCGGGAATACATGCTCTTTCGCAACGTTGGCGTACGGCCTTAGAACGTGATGGAAACTATGTAGAAGATGGGCAGTACATATTGGTGTATACTGTCACCAAATTATGACTCTTAACAATACATATGTTCTGAAAAAAGTGTTGGAGATCACTTACTGAACGACCTTCGTATTAATGCAAAGAGCCATGTTCAGAGAGTAGAAGAGCGAACAATAAAAATTCAGTTGGTGGGGAAGGCGCCTGTAAGATAATTAAATCAAGTTTGGAAGACGAGGTTATGCGTGAGGTGGGCGAGAGATGGTAGTGCCAATACGACTTGTTACTGCACGCCTGGCTCCCACAGGAAGAGCACGAGCTAACAGTGGTGCCCCAAACATCGCGGCTCTCTGCCAAAATATTAATTAACACTGCAGCCGGCGTGCTGGCGGGCGCGCAGACTCGGAGAGAACCCTTTTTTGTCGCCAGACTTATCGATATTGCCCACTGCTCGGGCAGGTCGTTTTGGAACTTGCAATTTAACCAATAATCCGGCCAACGAGGCGAGAGACCGCTGTAGATTCTTTTTGTGTGTTCTCCCTCCTGGCCACTCGGATTGTCATGCAGCGTTAAGGGACTAATTTCAGTGGTCTCACTGGTGCGGGTGCAACTGCTGCTGCTGTTTCAGCGAAATGTATGAATTGTTTTCAAAGCAACCCACCCCTCCCACGCTACACTCCGCAGCAGACCTCTCACAGCAAAATTTTCTTTGTGATCGTCAGTTGTTACTGAAGCATTTATAACTCAAGACGATCTGTACTCCTACAGTGCTACACGAAGACTGACAGTCTACAGTATTTGTCTGGCCTCGTCATATCTTCAGTTTCTAGGGCTCACCTTCAAAACACATGTCCCCTACCCTCTGAAAGCTTTATATTTGCAGCTCTTACTGACCCTTCATCGCTGCATCCATCACCCAAATTGCCAGTGAATGCCATACATAAGTAACTGTAGCTATCTTCAAGACAACATTTTTGTTGAAGTAGAGCAAAATATATTTTTGTATACTACAAGCCTCTTCTCCTCAGAACGCAGTAACCAGATTTTACACAAAAACCTCCCTCCTAATGCTGCAATGTCTCTGCAGTCCTTTAAAAATTTTGATCTATCATTATACTTCCTGAATCAAAAATGAAGTGGGTGGACGAGACAAAGAACAGAGGTCTCATAGACAGAATGATTGAAGCTTTCAGGGAGATCACTATGTATTTTTCTAGCCATGAGATGGTCTCTCCTCTGTAATAGTATCAAAGTACAGTTCGAAGTCCTTTTATATTCTTTTCTTGGTGACTCAGAACTGGTGCTCTCTTCTAGAGATTCTTCCGATGTTACTGCGCTGTTGTCACTGTTGCACAGAACAGTAAAAAAATTTTCGGTTTGTTCGAAAGACAATTTTTGATTATTTTCGAATACCTTTTCGCCCTTTAGGCATCCAGACCGGGGTGAAATTAACCGTAGGCTCTTGATCCTCTACTTCACTCGCAACTAAAAACACTTCAGTGCAACGCACTGTTCCACCGAAGACTGAACCACACGTGAACACACGAAATCGTATGGAAACACAGTACAGATATGGATTGTTAACTGTGAACATGGGGCAGAAAAGCTATGAGACCGGCGAATCACGAGTTTAGCGCCGGCTGACAGCACGAAGCGGGTATGACCTTGGGTCGTCTAATTTCGTGACAGCTACTTTATTTCCTACAAGTATTTATTTCCTACAATTATTACTGTAGGTATTTAGGAACGACTTGAAAGTGAAGACACATCCCAGCAAACATAATTTGCTGTTAGAGAACTTAATATAATTCTTTATTTATAATTTCATTTCGGCTGCTGCCATCACCAGATGAAAACTTAGAAACTGTAAAGTAGAGCTGTGTCGGTACATAGACGATTTTACTCACAAATTTTAGTGTGTAAAGCACTTAAAATAATAATACACTAAGGCGTCTTCCTTTACTTGGCAAAAGCTTTGTGTTCAAGGCAGGTCACTATACTCCTTTATAAGACAGTGCTTTTGGGAAAATCTTAATAAATGTTTGCTTTCATGCCAAGGAAATAGAAACAGAAACTATTCCCACAGTAGCGTAAAACGAGACTGGTACGATGTAAAGTGATGGAACACATACCCATAACTGAATATATACAGCGGTTGCTTAAAGGCTCATTTACATGCTGAGCTTCTATTAGCACAAAACGTATTTAAAAGTAATGAAATAAAGAAATAATTTGAGCCAAAGATATAGTCCACGGCTATAGAAATGTTGTATGCAGCCACTGGAAACTTTTGAAGATTTTTGATTGTCAGATGATTGGAAGAAGAAGAGACATCTTTTGTTTCTAGGTCTTGTCCACATTGGACGTATTTTGGCACACCGGCATTAATACTACATAATTTCACTAACGCATACACGAGTTGCAACCGAACGGCACTCGTAAATGCATAATGCAAATTTCGTACTTTAAATTGGGTTTTTATTTCAGAACTTACTGTTATAACTAACCTATATGTGTTTGTATCATTAGTCATTGTGAGATTGTTGTATGGCTTGGCATGGCAAAAGGTTCCGTAATTCTAAGCAAAGAGTAGTCTAGCTCGATCCACCGTCGTCTTCGGCCGCTGTCTTATTACAAAGTCCGATTTTAGTGAAAATACAGAGAGAATAAACACGAATAAAAATACCTGAACGGACCTTTAGGAAAAAAAGTCATGCTCAATCATCGAGAGTTTGTATGAAACGTATTCTACCAATCCGTAAACCAATTTGATCTCTATTTAATATCCATTACTATAATTCATTGTATTGCCTCGATCCAGATACAAACAAGCTAAAAGATTAAATTGGCGACTTCGAGTCTGGATTCATAAACGGGTATTCATTGGACAAATATATTATACTAGAACTGGCACGTGATTACATTTTCACGCAATTTGGGTTCATAGATCCTGAGAAGTCAGTACCCAGAACAACCACCTCTGGCCGTTATAATGGCCTTGATACGCCTGGGCAATGAGTCAAACAGAGCTTGGATGGCGTGTACAGGTGCAGCTGCCCATGCAGCTTCAATACGATACCACAGTTCATCAAGAGTAGTGACTGGCGTATTGTGACGAGCCAGTTGCTCGGCCACCATTGACCAGACGTTTTCAGTTGGTGAGAGATCTGGAGAATGTGCTTTCCAGGGCAGCAATCGAACATTTTCTGTATGCAGAAAGGCCCGTACAGGACCTGCAACATGCGGTCGTGCATTATCCTGCTGAAATGTAGTGTTTCACAGTGATCGAATGAAGGGTAGAGCCACGGGTTGTAACACATCTGAAATGTAACGTCCACTGTTCAAAGGTTGTTGTCTTGCAAACGTCCCCATCTGTTGACTCAGGAATCGAGACGTGGCTGCACAATCCGTTACAGCCAAGAGGATAAGATGCCTATCATCTCGACTGCTAGTGATACAAGGCCGTTGGGATCCAGCACGGCGCTCTGTATTACCCTCCTGAACCCACCGATTCTATATTCTGCTAACAGACATTGGATCTCGAACAACGCTAGCAGCAATTTCGCGATACGATAAACCGCAATCGCGATAGGCTACAATCCGACCTTTATCAAAGTCAGAAACGTGATGGTACGCATTTCTCCTCCTCACACGAGACATCACAACAACGTTTCACCAGGCAACGCCGGTCAACTGCTGTTTGTGTATGAGAAATCGGTTGGAAACTTTCCTCATGTGAGCACGTTGTAGGTGTCGCCACCGCCGCTAACCTTATCATTTGCATATCACAACATCTTCTTCCTTTCGGTTAAATTTCGCGTCTGTAGCACGTCGTCTTTGTGGTGTAGCAATTTTAATCCTCAGTAGTGTATATGTACTATATCGTCTTCCTTTTGTTACATGTTTATTGGATACCACAAACTGTATACGAGACCGCAGTACATTGAAGTAAGACGAATTGTATGTCGACACCTGAAACTACACTGCAGTCTCGGATACATGGTAAGGCACAGCATCATTACATCAGCAAACTTGCCCAACCGCTCTGTATTTGCGATCTGTCACAATCTGGC
Organism: Schistocerca americana; assembly: GCF_021461395.2. Taxonomy (NCBI): domain Eukaryota; kingdom Metazoa; phylum Arthropoda; class Insecta; order Orthoptera; family Acrididae; genus Schistocerca; species Schistocerca americana. The sequence continues at coordinate 1,200,063,802 of NC_060119.1, read as the reverse complement.
GCAGATCTGTAGATCTGTCACAATTTTCCGTTTCCGTAATAGTGATTTTAAGCTATATCGCGGTTTCCTAAATTATATTCATTATTCATACAGTGCAACAATACAGTTTTATCAGTCCACAATATGAGCGACTTCAGTTCTGTGCGACGTAATATGGCGTGCAGCCATAAGTGTTCAAAATTCCACCATTACTTACGAGTATTATTTTCTTGTTCAGATACTGTCGCACACCAAGATTAATTTTTACATTTATTCCGATTACGCACACGAGTTTAAATTTTTATTGTGTCATACACGACGAGTAGCATGGTACTGACCAGAAAACAATTAGCAAAGATTGAGAACTTGAGACATCAAATACAGACGCAATCCGGATATGACATCTCATTAAATGATGAAAATGACATTACTGTTGACTCGATCAGTAACGAGCGACATATTATTGACTATTCCAGTATTAGAATCGGAATTTAAAAGAGCTTTGGAGGACTTACGGTCAAATGAGGCAGAAGGGATAGATAACATTCCATCAGAATTTCTAAAATCATTGGGGGAAGTGGCAACAAAACTACTATTCACGTTGGTGTGCAGAATATATGAGTCTGGCGAAATACCATCTGACTTTCGGAAAAGCATCATCCACGCAATTCCGAAGACGGCAAGAGCTGACAGTGCGAGAATTACGGCACAATCAGTTTAGCAGCTCATGCATCGAAGCTACTTACAAGAATAATATACAGGAGAATGGAAAAGAAAAGTGAGAATGCGCTAGGTGACAACCAGTTTGGCTGTAGGAAAAGTAAAGGGGCGAGAGAAGCAATTCTGACGTTACGGCTAATAATGGAAGCATCGCTAAAGAAAAATCAAGACACCTTCATAGGATTTGTCGACCTGGAAAAAGCGTTCGACAATATAAAATGGTGCAAGCTGTTCGAAATTCTGAAAAAAAAGTAGGGGTAAGCTATAGGGAGAGACGGGTCGTATACAATATGTACAACAAGCAAGAGGGAATAATAAGAGTAGACGATCAAGAACGATGTGCTCGTATTAATAAGGGTGTAAGACAAGGCTGTAGCCTTTCGCCCCTACTCTTCAATCTTAGCCACAGCCTGGGGGATGTTTCCAGAATGAGATTTTCACTCTGCAGCGGAGGTTGTGGCTGTGGCTAAGCCATGTCTCCGCTATACCCTTTCTTTCAGGAGTGCTAGTTCTGCAAGGTACGCAGGAGAGCTTCTGTAAAATTTGGAAGGTAGGAGACGAGATACTGGCAGAAGTAAAGCTGTGAGTACCGGGCGTGAGTCGTGCTTCGGTAGCTCAGATGGTAGAGCAGTTGCCCGCGAAAGGCAAAGGTCCCGAGTTCGAGTCTCGGTCGGGCACACAGTTTTAATCTGCCAGGAAGTTTCATATCAGCGCACACTCCGCTGCAGAGTGAAAATCTCATTCTGGAAACATCCCCCAGTCTGTGGCTAAGCCATGTCTCCGCTATATCCTTTCTTTCAGGAGTGCTAGTTCTGCAAGGTACGCAGGAGAGCTTCTGTAAAGTTTGGAAGGTAGGAGACGAGATACTGGCAGAAGTAAAGCTGTGAGTACCGGGCGTGAGTCGTGCTTCGGTAGCTCAGATGGTAGAGCACTTGCCCGTGAAAGGCAAAGGTCCCGAGTTCGACTCTCGGTCGGGCACACAGTTTTAATCTGCCAGGAAGTTTCATATCAGCGCACACTCCGCTGCAGAGTGAAAATCTCATTCTGGAAACATCCCCCAGGCTGTGGCTAAGCCATGTCTCCGCTGTATCCTTTCTTTCAGGAGTGCTAGTTCTGCAAGGTACGCAGGAGAGCTTCTGTAAAGTTTGGAAGGTAGGAGACGAGATACTGGCAGAAGTAAAGCTGTGAGAACCGGGCGTGAGTCGTGCTTCGGTAGCTCAGATGGTAGAGCACTTGCCCGCGAAAGGCAAAGGTCCCGAATTCGAGTCTCGGTCGGGCACACAGTTTTAATCTGCCAGGAAGTTTCATATCAGCGCACACTCCGCTGCAGAGTGAAAATCTCATTCTGGAAACATCCCTCAGGCTGTGGCTAAGCCATGTTTCCGCTATATCCTTTCTTTCAGGAGTGCTAGTTCTGCATGGTACGCAGGAGAGCTTCTGTAAAGTTTGGAAGGTAGGAGACGAGATACTGGCAGAAGTAAAGCTGTGAGTACCGGGCGTGAGTCGTGCTTCGGTAGCTCAGATGGTAGAGCACTTGCCCGCGAAAGGCAAAGGTCCCGAGTTCGAGTCTCGTTCGGGCACACAGTTTTAATCTGCCAGGAAGTTTCATATCAGCGCACACTCCGCTGCAGAGTGAAAATCTCATTCTGGAAACATCCTCCAGGCTGTGGCTAAGCCATGTCTCCGCTATATCCTTTCTTTCAGGAGTGCTAGTTCTGCAAGGTACGCAGGAGAGCTTCTGTAAAGTTTGGAAGGTAGGAGACGAGATACTGGCAGAAGTAAAGCTGTGAGTACCGGGCGTGAGTCGTGCTTCGGTAGCTCAGATGGTAGAGCACTTGCCCGCGAAAGGCAAAGGTCCCGAGTTCGAGTCTCGGTCGGGCACACAGTTTTAATCTGCCAGGAAGTTTCATATCAGCGCACACTCCGCTGCAGAGTGAAAATCTCATTCTGGAAACATCCCCCAGGCTGTGGCTAAGCCATGTCTCCGCTATATCCTTTCTTTCAGGAGTGCTAGTTCTGCATGGTACGCAGGAGAGCTTCTGTAAAGTTTGGAAGGTAGGAGACGAGATACTGGCAGAAGTAAAGCTGTGAGTACCGGGCGTGAGTCGTGCTTCGGTAGCTCAGATGGTAGAGCACTTGCCCGCGAAAGGCAAAGGTCCCGAGTTCGAGTCTCGGTCGGGCACACAGTTTTAATCTGCCAGGAAGTTTCATATCAGCGCACACTCCGCTGCAGAGTGAAAATCTCATTCTGGAAACATCCCCCAGGCTGTGGCTAAGCCATGTCTCCGCTATATCCTTTCTTTCAGGAGTGCTAGTTCTGCAAGGTACGCAGGAGAGCTTCTGTACAGTTTGGAAGGTAGGAGACGAGATACTGGCTGAAGTAAAGCTGTGAGTACCGGGCGTGAGTCGTGCTTCGGTAGCTCAGATGGTAGAGCACTTGCCCGCGAAAGGCAAAGGTCCCGAGTTCGAGTCTCGTTCGGGCACACAGTTTTAATCTGCCAGGAAGTTTCATATCAGCGCACACTCCGCTGCAGAGTGAAAATCTCATTCTGGAAACATCCCTCAGGCTGTGGCTAAGCCATGTTTCCGCTATATCCTTTCTTTCAGGAGTGCTAGTTCTGCATGGTACGCAGGAGAGCTTATGTAAAGTTTGGAAGGTAGGAGACGAGATACTGGCAGAAGTAAAGCTGTGAGTACCGGGCGTGAGTCGTGCTTCGGTAGCTCAGATGGTAGAGCACTTGCCCGCGAAAGGCAAAGGTCCCGAGTTCGAGTCTCGTTCGGGCACACAGTTTTAATCTGCCAGGAAGTTTCATATCAGCGCACACTCCGCTGCAGAGTGAAAATCTCATTCTGGAAACATCCTCCAGGCTGTGGCTAAGCCATGTCTCCGCTATATCCTTTCTTTCAGGAGTGCTAGTTCTGCAAGGTACGCAGGAGAGCTTCTGTAAAGTTTGGAAGGTAGGAGACGAGATACTGGCAGAAGTAAAGCTGTGAGTACCGGGCGTGAGTCGTGCTTCGGTAGCTCAGATGGTAGAGCACTTGCCCGCGAAAGGCAAAGGTCCCGAGTTCGAGTCTCGGTCGGGCACACAGTTTTAATCTGCCAGGAAGTTTCATATCAGCGCACACTCCGCTGCAGAGTGAAAATCTCATTCTGGAAACATCCCCCAGGCTGTGGCTAAGCCATGTCTCCGCTATATCCTTTCTTTCAGGAGTGCTAGTTCTGCATGGTACGCAGGAGAGCTTCTGTAAAGTTTGGAAGGTAGGAGACGAGATACTGGCAGAAGTAAAGCTGTGAGTACCGGGCGTGAGTCGTGCTTCGGTAGCTCAGATGGTAGAGCACTTGCCCGCGAAAGGCAAAGGTCCCGAGTTCGAGTCTCGGTCGGGCACACAGTTTTAATCTGCCAGGAAGTTTCATATCAGCGCACACTCCGCTGCAGAGTGAAAATCTCATTCTGGAAACGTCCCCCAGGCTGTGGCTAAGCCATGTCTCCGCTATATCCTTTCTTTCAGGAGTGCTAGTTCTGCAAGGTACGCAGGAGAGCTTCTGTACAGTTTGGAAGGTAGGAGACGAGATACTGGCTGAAGTAAAGCTGTGAGTACCGGGCGTGAGTCGTGCTTCGGTAGCTCAGATGGTAGAGCACTTGCCCGCGAAAGGCAAAGGTCCCGAGTTCGAGTCTCGGTCGGGCACACAGTTTTAATCTGCCAGGAAGTTTCATATCAGCGCACACTCCGCTGCAGAGTGAAAATCTCATTCTGGAAACATCCCCCAGGCTGTGGCTAAGCCATGTCTCCGCTATATCCTTTCTTTCAGGAGTGCTAGTTCTGCATGGTACGCAGGAGAGCTTCTGTAAAGTTTGGAAGGTAGGAGACGAGATACTGGCAGAAGTAAAGCTGTGAGTACCGGGCGTGAGTCGTGCTTCGGTAGCTCAGATGGTAGAGCACTTGCCCGCGAAAGGCAAAGGTCCCGAGTTCGAGTCTCGGTCGGGCACACAGTTTTAATCTGCCAGGAAGTTTCATATCAGCGCACACTCCGCTGCAGAGTGAAAATCTCATTCTGGAAACATCCCCCAGGCTGTGGCTAAGCCATGTCTCCGCTATATCCTTTCTTTCAGGAGTGCTAGTTCTGCAAGGTACGCAGGAGAGCTTCTGTAAAGTTTGGAAGGTAGGAGACGAGATACTGGCAGAAGTAAAGCTGTGAGTACCGGGCGTGAGTCGTGCTTCGGTAGCTCAGATGGTAGAGCACTTGCCCGCGAAAGGCAAAGGTCCCGAGTTCGAGTCTCGGTCGGGCACACAGTTTTAATCTGCCAGGAAGTTTCATATCAGCGCACACTCCGCTGCAGAGTGAAAATCTCATTCTGGAAACATCCCCCAGGCTGTGGCTAAGCCATGTCTCCGCTATATCCTTTCTTTCAGGAGTGCTAGTTCTGCAAGGTACGCAGGAGAGCTTCTGTAAAGTTTGGAAGGTAGGAGACGAGATACTGGCAGAAGTAAAGCTGTGAGTACCGGGCGTGAGTCGTGCTTCGGTAGCTCAGATGGTAGAGCACTTGCCCGCGAAAGGCAAAGGTCCCGAGTTCGAGTCTCGGTCGGGCACACAGTTTTAATCTGCCAGGAAGTTTCATCAGGATTGATGGTCACGAAGTCAATGAAGTTAAGGAATTCTGCTACCTAGGCAGTAAAATAACCGATGGCGGACGGAGCAAGGAGGACATCAAAAGCAGACTCGCTATGGCAAAAAAATGGCATTTCTGGCCAAGAGAAGTCTATTAATATCAAATACCGGCCTTAATTTGAGGAAGAAATTTCTGAGGATGTACGTCTGGAGTACAGCATTGTATGGTAGTGAAACATGGACTGTGGGAAAACCGGAACAGAAGAGAATCGAAGCATTTGAGACGTGGCGCTACAGACGAATGTTGAAAATTAGGTGGACTGATAAGGTAAGGAATGAGGAGGTTCTACGCAGAATCGGAGAGGAAAGGAATATGTGGAAAACACTGATAAGGGGACGGGACAGGATGATAGGACATCTGCTAAGACATGAGGGAATGACTTCCATGGTACTAGAGGGAGCTGTAGAGGGCAAAAACTGTAGAGGATGACAGAGATTGGAATACGTCAAGCAAATAATTGAGGACGTAGGTTGCAAGTGCTACTCTGAGATGAAGAGGTTAGCACAGGATAAGAATTCGTGGCGGGCCGTATCAAACCAGTCAGTAGACTGATGACCAAAATAAAAAGTGAAGTAAATTTAGAAAATAGACCGTCCACCAGTAATATGCCTAAGTCTAGTTCCGAACCCATTTTGGTGCCTGATGTCATGTCTAACGGCGTGGCGGGGTGGAACAGTTGCACGTCACTAGTACTGACCCTGTGTTTGATGCTATTATGAAACAGATGAACGAACTAAAAGATATGGTGACTGAAACAAAAATCAGATGGAATCCATTCAGAATCAAATGACACAACATAAAAGGGACATTGACGCACGTAAAGACCACTTTGAAAACAGCTCATGACGAAATAAAAACCCAAGATGATGACATTAAATCAGATTTAGCTGCACTTAAATCGTCAAAAGACACTTTGTGTAGCCGTGATGAGGAGATAAATAACAGACTGACTGGACAAGTGTACGACCTCAACGCGAAATTTTCAGAGCTTTCATCACAACAACAAAATACAAATGAAGATGTGACAGATATATAAGCACAAATAAACAATATCAGTAAAACATACGAGTCTGTAGTTCCTCAGATTAAATCTTATCCGGCAGTGCATGATGATAAAGAAACGCGTATTGCCGATGTCGAAAACAAGGTTGACACAAGTGACAAACAGCTTTCCGATAAAGTAAGACTAAGCACTGACAACCATTTCTCATGCGTCAATAGAGAATTTCACAGTTGGGTAGAGCAAACAGTCAAAAATTTTGACGTGTGCTTACAAGAAAAACTGTCTGCTGTTGTCCACGACACTGTCGCGGAATTTATAAATAACAACAAACACGTAATCAGTCAAGCAGCACAAGCAATTATGTACAACTACTGAGCAATGACGGTAATAGCAACCACCAAAACACACAGTTCGGCAATGAACTCAAGTACATTTATGACACATACAGCACTCTACGTACTCACAACAACAACAGTATGCACCTCCTTATCAGCCGTTATCAGCGCCATTACGCAACCGGATGTGAATTATTCTGCAACACGGCTCTAGTAATACTAGGACCCGTGTTGTGTTGCAGCAGCGTCCAAATTCAAGGTCAAGCGCAGTAAAACGTGTAACACACAATACCCACCCACCGTCCCCTCTCCTAAACTCAGTAGACCACCCAAACAGTACCTATACTGTTTAATTGAGCTATTTTTAAGCAATTATTCGTTATCAGCGCCGTAATCTCCATAAGAATAACACAGACCGGAAGTGAATTTTTCTGCAATACGGATCAAGTAAATATACGGGACGCTGAAAATTTCTAAGTCCAAATTCAAGGTCAAGCACAACAATCGTGCAACAATGGCGTGTGTTACGCGTCTTGTTGTGCGTGACCTTGATTCGGACTGCATTGCAGTCGTGACAATTATCAACAACATTTTCCTTGCCATTCGCCAGTTGAACCTTATTATTATAATCATTCTAAAACTAAATATTACTATAATGCCAAGGAAGCGGAGAGCCTCATAAAACACAAAGAATTTCAGCCATTTATATCTGAAAAAAAAAACGTATATCCTACTTCCTTTCTTAAAGTCTTCAGAAATGCATTTCCCCGTACGTGGAGTGACCTTAAGAGAATATCTTATGTTGTCGGTTATATCCAAGGCGATGCATCTGTATCGGCGTATAATGAAGCCGACAGATGGGTCACATACGAACAAATTGAGAGAGACTATTTATCTAAATTTTTGGTCTCAGTCTGTACAGGAACGATTTCATAGGCAGATTGTGGATCCTGAACTATTCAGTCATAAGCACGGCAAATTGCGTCGGTAGTTTGAGAAATATTTAAATATGAGACATTTCCTTAACGAGCCGCTTGCAACGCGCGACATGCTCTGCGCATTGAAGGCAAGACAACCGTTTAATATACAAATAAAAAACTTCTATACATCTCAGACAACAACGCAGAGTATTTTCTCACAGTGCTCGATTCTATTGATATGCTTCACGAGGACTAGCGTTCCGTATGGCATAACTACTGCTACAGTGTTTACACTAGTGTCATGCAAAATACGCAGGCTAGCCAACGCAACTCCGGCAGATCAAAAATGGTTCTAATGGCTCTGAGCACTATGGGACTTAACATCTTTGGTCATCAGTCCCCTAGAACTTAGAACTGCTTAAACCTAACTAACCTAAGGACATCACACACATCCATGCCTGAGGCAGGATTCGAACCTGCGACCGTAGCAGTCGCGCGGTTCCGGACTGAGCGCCTAGAACCGCGAGATCACCGCGGCCGGCTCGGCAGATCCGTTGCTGTCGCACACGCAAGCCAACAGAATCAACCGCTTCAAATGGCAATGTATATTCACAACAAAAGCAACATGCTCAACACAGCATAAACAATAATTATAACTTTTCTTATTATAATGTCGGCAATCCAATTCAGAGACAACACAACAGCAACAACAGTAACAACAATTGCTACTACTGCAAAGGTAATAATAGTCATCAGAATGGTAACCAAAATTTAAAGACAAACAAAAATAACTATCAGTTCCCACAAAACCGGCAACAGACCTGGAGTAACAACATCTACGCTGCCCAGTATCAAAACACTTCGACGCCACCGCAGCAAAACAATAATACAGGCCAGTGGCAATTGCCGCCGCCGAAAATGCAAACTCAAAACTGGAATGCATCTACGTATCCGTAAGTGAGCAAATCATGAAAACGCAACGGCCGCCACAGTTGGGAGATAGGAATAAGTAATACCCAAATGTAAATATTATCGAAGTAATTAGTGCTACTCCACCTACGTCTGTGCGTGCACCCACTACAAATGTGACGACGTCAAACTAAACACAGTCACTACTGAGTCCCAAGTCGTGTCGCTGTGGAAGATTTGGGGGGGGGGGGGTGTCACTTCAAGCTACATTTATTGTTTGACACGCTCACTTTGCAACGGCACAATGATCATGTACCTGATCGCAACCATTATTATTCATAACGTATAATCATGACGAAAACTTGTCTCATGAACTGTGACAAGAGAACACACAACGAAGTTCATCGACCAATGAAGGTGTTTTGGCATCATCTATGGTGTTGTGGGTGGTATTCCCACTACTATTACTTTGGACACAGGAGCGGCTGTTAAGGTCTTGTCCTATGATTTTTACGAGAAGAGGTGTGAGTTTGAACCTGTACCAGAGTATCCTGCCCAGAACTGTAAAATTTTAACTGCCGTAGGCAATAAGTTTTCTAGGGTTAAGAAATAAGTATTTGTGACAGGGAACGTAGGTAATGGAATCGTAAAATGGCCATTCCTCGTCGCCCAAAACCTGTTCAGTAATTGTATTTTAGGTTTACATATATTGTGTTAGAAGGACGGCACTATTGACTTCTCCCAACGTAAATGTGTTCCTAGAGACAAGGGCAGTTAAATTTCAATTGACTTTGATACCAGGACTCTGAAGCACGGTAAGTACCTTATGGGGTGCAAGAATCAGTTAATACAGGACACTGATGATGTTGACCCACGGACACAAGCACCTGTTGCCAAGTTTGAGGACTTGAAAATACTAATTAGTAATAAGTTATCAGAAACAACATCTGTCACACATGATGAACGAAATGAACTTTATGATGTTTTGTCCCAGTATATGCAAGTATTTATCAAACGACCAGATCTGATCAACACATAAGTGTGTAAAATAGAAGTTAAGCCTCACCAGATTTTCTACCACAAAACGTATAATGTGATACTATCCCAGCGACCTGCTTTGTGGCATGAGTTGAAATAAATGTTACAGTGGAAAATCATCGAATCTTCCTTGTCGCCGTACTGCAGCCCTTTACTTGTTGCAAAGGAACCCAACGGGAATGTCAGAGCTGTTTTGGATGCTCGTGCAATTTATGAGATTATTTTACCTGTTTGCACGAAACCTGAGAATTTAGAAGAGAAACTCGAGAAGTTTTTAGATTCTAAGTATTTTTGTACGATAGATCTGACCAATTTGTTCTGGCAAGTCGCAATCACACCAGATTCTAGAAAGTATACTGCATTTATATTCGGAGGGCGAACCTATCAATTTTGTGTCCTTCCCTTCGGTCTGAACGTCAGTTCAGCCGTGTTTATCACCGCATTGGAGACTGTACATTGTGATGAATTGGTTGAATCTGTTACTCACTACATTGATGACCTGCACATAGCTAGTAAGTCTTGGTCACAACACGTTGATACTTCGAAGAACACTCTGCATAAATTTGCACAAGTTGGAGTGACAGCTTATCTCAATAAGTCAAAATTTGCTTGAAGTAAAATTAAATATCTTGGACACATTAATGCTCAATGTATACTAGCTGGCCCCGGTAAGTTAGACGCAATCAGGAATTTTCCTATTCCACGGACTATAGAGCAAATGAAATCTTTCTTTCAACGATTTTTACCACACCAACTTTTAAACTGCAAAGATATATGGAACCTACTCAAAAAGAATCAGATATGGATATGGTATGACCAGTGTCAGAAAGACTTTGATAGTATTAAGCATGTGCTGGTTAACATTTTGCGTCATCCTGACTTTAATTTAGGTTTTTGTTTGACATCTGACTCCTCTTCCTATGGCGTAGGCTGTTGTTCGTTTCAAGGGTGTAAAGAATGGAGAACAAGAACATGTGAAAATTATTAGTTTAGTGAGCCGCACACTTAGTGGATATGAAGGCCGTTTCTCTACTACAGAACTTGAAAAATTCTCTATAGTGTGGGCCTTTAAGATATTCAGTTATTATTTGTATGGCAAGCACACTAAAATTTATACTGACCACGAAGCTTTCGCATTTCTGTTAACTTGGGTGCTTTTACATCCCATATTATCACGCTGGGCTTTATCTTTGCAAAACCATTCCTTGGAAATTATATGTAGTAAGGGTAAAGATAACAGCATTGCCGAGACATTGTATCGTCCGCCTCAAGGCTTTAATGAGTGTAACTCTGACCTGGAGAATGTGAATGATTACCGAATACTTCTTATGCAGGATAAGCTATATCGCCAGTATTATATCGCCTTATGTAGAAATTTGTCTACGTTGCAGAAATTTTATCCTCACTGGAATAAGGTAAAAGGTTTACTCGCAAATTAACCTGACCGACCTCTCTCTAACCAACATTTGATACATAATGGTGTGCTATTTTATCGCCGTCATCCTGAAGCCACTACTTGGTGAATCTGTATTCCTAAGGATTATGAACGCAACCTGATTTAGCACACACATTTTGTTTGGGGTCATTATGGTACCAAGGAGTGCCTAGCAAAGCTTAGTACCCTCTGTTACTTTAGCGTTATGAGGCGTAAGATCCACAGTATACTCAAAACTTGATTTGCCAAAAATCTAAACCGCTGACCTTGCCTACGAAGGCTGATTTGCATTCTACTCTACCAATAAACCTCTAGAAATTGTAAATTCTGACATAAGTGGTCCACATCCCTGAAGCAGTGGTGGTGCGAAATATGTTCTTGCGGTTTACTGTTTATTCTCCAAGCATGTCAAACTGTATCCTATAAGATCTGCTACTGGCACTGCTGTCATTCGTCGTTTCTCATGTGACTACATTCCTCACTTGGGAAAACCAAAACCTATTTTATCTAACAATGCTGCGTACTATACTGGGTACAAGTGTCGTAAATTTCTCAAAGACAGTAGTATTTAGAGCATTTTTATCTCAAGGTGTAGTCCCCAGTGTAATCCCGCTGTACGTGTGATCCGTGAGATTGACAGATTTACGAGAACCCACATTTCTATCAAACATACCAATTGGGTAACATTTTTTTTTTTATTTGAAGGGGTACCACAACAACAAAAATGTTTATGAACCTCCGTACTCTCCTAATGAGCTCATGTTCGATCGCAGGAAGACAACAATTGGACAATGCCGTTACCAAAACTTTCTTTTCAGCAAACAGCACACGACGAAAAGGTAAGCAAAGTCTGTGCGCCACTGTCTGCAGAAGCCGAAATCAGGACTAAGCCATATGAGTGCAGTGTCAAGAGGAAGCAGGAATTTAATGCTGGTATGTTAGTGCTTTTGCGTACTTCCCATAAGTCGCCTGCTTTTCAGCAGCGCAACGCGAAGTGGCGTCTGCTTTACAAAGGTCCTCACGTTATTGTCAGCATTCTGCATCCTGATGCATATCTGCTGCAGCATCCTAAAAAAAAAAAAAAACTGAGTTATCGGACTACGTTCTCACTGTGATCGTTGAGTATGCCATGCTCAACAACAAACACATCTATGGGTCATGCTTAAGTTATAGACAACTATCAAATACATGTACCTCACAGTACTTCTGCAGAGAAGCTACATAGTATAAGACTTTTATTTCAGCTGTTATTGTCAGCAGCAGAATGAGAAAGAAGAGATTCGTCTTCGCCGAATACTTACAGCCGGCATATATAATTTTAAAGTACATTTCATATTAACTTTCATACATGTGTGAAGAAGATATGTTTTCAGCTTACGAGATGGACTATCTGCACCATCATTCATCGGTTACTAACGACTGACTGAATAATTAATAATTCTACATCCTTACACTTTCACCTTGAAACAGATTGGATACTCATCTCACCACTGAACACACACACCTTTAAGTAGCTAAGGCCATTCTTACACTGCACACTTACACTTGCGATGCGAATATTTTTTTGTTTTTGATGTTAGTTCTTTGTTTATTTGTAGCTGTGCACTTAGTCTTATTGCTGGTGGTGTGGAATGTCGTAACGTGTCTAGTCCTCCTCTATTTCGGACAGCATCATTTGAGAAACTAAATATAGATCTAAACTTATAAAGAGAAAAATGGCTCTAAGCACTACTGGGCTTAACATCTGAGGTCATCAGTCCCCAAGACTTAGAACTACTTAAACCTAACTAATCTATGGACATCACACACATCCATGCCCGAGGCAGGATTCGAATCTGCGGCCGTAGCAGCCGTATAGTTCCGGACTGAAGCGCCTAGAACCGCTCAGCCACAAAGCCCGGCTGCTTGTAATGATTGCAAATACTGTCAATATCGTAAACTTATGTAAAGCTATATGTATGACCAATCATACTAGTGTGAAGACAAGTGAAATATGTTTCTATGTTCATGCAAAGCCAATATGTAATATGTTGTTATGTATTTATACCTATGTAAAAACAAATTTGTAATATGTTTATCTATAGTTATCTGTTGCATGGGGGCTTAATTAGTTAGAATGCAAATAATTTTAATTTTAGTCGCTGTATGTCCGGCTACGAAGTCTCGTAACCGGTTGGCCCTGACTAGTATTAGTACGCAATCTGACTGCATAGAATAACAACAAAGAATGAAAGGAATTTTCCGTTACCACAATTAATTAATTAAGTCCCCAGCAACTATAAAAGCTACGAAACAAAAACTATGGAACAACAATGCACAAGTGTAGCTGTTCTGTGTGTGGAAGTGTGATTCAACGTACACATCTGGCACGGTTCTTCCGCAATAAGACAAGATATTTTAAATACCATTTACACTGAATTAATTAAAAAAACTGAAATACTATAATTGCACATAGAAACCCGAATTACAGTCTAATACATGAACACAAGCCAGATGCTTTGTTGACTGAACCTGTGAACAAGAGGCATTGTTAGTTAGGAAATTTAAAAAAAAAATAAAAAAATGTTTTTTACCTTCATATATATTGACTAAAAATGCACTCTGATCATTACTACATCTCCATTTGAACAACATCTGCTGTCTAGCCCATCAAAACAACTGCACACGACATGGCCTCAACTAGTACAGCTATCGACATCCTCTCAGCAAAGCACTAACCACCACAACTTCTGAACAAGCACTGCCAGTGGAGGTGGCTGAATAATACACTTTGGCGCAATCTCTGGCGCTGTGACTCAGTGTAGCCACCTTTCATATGCCCCTTCTCCACGGGCTAGAATTTGATGGTATTTTTGCCAGCATTGGTGGTGAAAATACCACCAAATTCGTCCAAAAAATAGAAACAAAAATAAAAGATAATATTAATAAGTAAATATCACATAACTAAATAAATTTTAGCTTTGCACTGACCCTTCAGTAACCTAATATATAAAATACAGTAAGGAATACAAATGCTAGCATACATGTGATTTTACATAATAGTTTACACAAGTATCATCCAATCGATGGCACCACCAATGACGAATAAGTATAGGTAAGAGTTTCATAACATCTCATAAACAGTAAATGCACAAAAAGTCAGTTTATACAAATATTCACATAAAACCCTTTCAGTAGTTCAATAAACAAGTAGGACTCCTCAGAGTAGTTGACAGTTCCAGTAGTAGCACCCAGCAATGGTCAACAGCTGCAAATATACATGTGATTTTACATAATAGTTTACACAAGTATCATCCAATCGATGGCACCAGCAATGATGAATAAGTATAGGTAAGAGTTTCATAACATCTCGTAAACAGTAAATGCACAAAAAGTCAGTTTATACAAATATTCACATAAAACCCTTTCAGTAGTTCAATAAACAAGTAGGACTCCTCAGAGTAGTTGACAGTTCCAGTAGTAGCACCCAGCAATGGTCAACAGCTGCAAATAGCAGTCTCATAAAATTTCATCAGCAGTATTTAAACAGCTCCAACAGTGGCACCCATCAATGGCGAGCAGGCGCAGACACCAACAAGTGACATTATGTCAGTAGAAGCAGTTCCATTAGTGACACCCAGCAATGTTGAGCAGGTGCAAACACCAACAAGTGACATTTCAGTAGAAGCAGTTTCATCAGTGGCACCCAGCAATGCGAACAGGTGCAGACACCAACAAGTGACATTATTTCAGTAGAAGCAGTTCCATCAGTGGCATCCAGCAATGTTGAACAGGTGCAGACACCAACAAGTGACATTATGTCAGTCGAAACAGTTCCATCAGTGGCACCCAGCAATGTTGAGCAGGTGCAGACACCAACAAGTGACATTATTTCAGTAGAAGCAGTTCCATCAGTGGCATCCAGCAATGTTGAACAGGTGCAGACACCAACAAGTGACATTATGTCAGTAGAAACAGTTCCATCAGTGGCACCCAGCAATGTTGAGCAGGTGCAGACACCAACAAGTGACTTTATTTCAGTAGAAGCAGTTCCATCAGTGGCATCCAGCAATGTTGAGCAGGTTCAGGTAACAGTCCATAATATTCACTATCACTAATCAGACAGTTCATCAGAGTTCATTAGCAGAAATTAAACATTTCTAAGTGGCACCCATCAATGTTGAACAGGTGCAAGCACGAACAACAGTTTGAAGGCACACACAATTGCTTTTACAAAATTATTATTAATGCTCTTACATTAAACGTACAAATTATAACAAACACACAAATGATATCATATAATTGTCATATTAACTATTACAATACACAAATAACAGTAAACCTATAATATTTGTGGGTGTCAGTGCAAGCCACAACAAACACGTAAAATAATATTTAGGAGTTAGGTCGGTACCAATTATTTGGGATTAGGAAAGGAAAACACACAAAACACACACACTCATCTTTCATCCACATTAAGTGCTACTGTGTAGTTGAATAGTGTTAACTGTGTAAATGCAATTCTGTCAAAGATTAGATGTTCGACATGTGTATCAAGTAGTAGTGGCAGCAACGTATAACAGTCAATAATAATGGGGTTAGTCAACGTCATAGTCATCATGTCAAGACCAATGTTCGCCAAGCCAAATCAAATGTACGGTTGCTGAACAACTGTCAGTGTGCCAAGATACGCAAATACTTCCTTTCTCCAAAAAAAAATTATATACTGCTTAGTGATTTTACAAAGTGTGTGTGTAGACAATCATCCTTCCACTTGAGTGTTCTAGTCTGCCATCTTCATCCTCCCTGTTCCATATAAACCAACAAAAAAAAAAAAATGCTCCTCACTTACTTTACCTCTTATCCACCAAAACTCCAATAATCATCAGCATCACATAAACTTAATACTTCAATAATACCTTTTACGTCGATACATATAAACCTTATCATCAATATCATTTACCTTACCTCTTGTCCACCAAAACTCCTATAATCATCAACTTCACACAATCTCAATACTTCAATAATACCTCTTCAGTACGTCGACACATATAAACCTTATCGCCAATATCATTTCACTTCCATAATAACTCTTTCCTTTAGTCAGTCTCCTCGAACAAGTACAGATAAAATTCTAGTGCAAACTTCCAATGGTTCAAATGCCTCTGAGCACTATGGGACTTAACATCTGTGGTCATCAGTCCCCTAGAACTTAGAACTAATTAAACCTAACTAACCTAAGGACATCACACACATCCATGCCCGAGGCAAGATTCGAACCTGCGACCGCAGCAGTCGCGCGGTTCCCGACTGAGCGCCTAGAACCGCGAGACCACTGCGGCCGGCTGCAAACTTCAGTTCATCATCCCATACAATCCGAAGACATAATGTCCACACACAACCTCTGTGTAATCCATCTGACCCAAATCTTCTACTCGTTATCAATTATAAAATACATTTTGGTTACCTTGTCCATCATTAAATAAAAGAAATGCATACATGACCACTAACAGCCTTTAGTTTGAATAATTTTCAGTAAGTAAGTACGAGTACGGAGTATGAATGATTACATAAGACTCTGAATGAATAAATCGTAATATTTCACAGTGTGTACACCACTTCAAAAATCATGGCAAAACAGAAGCAAACATGTGGAGTAATTCTTTTTTTGTCAAGTGTCACTGCTATTTCAATTGCTCACGAAGAATGCAGTGTAATAACTGTCAATGGTCTAAACCTAGTGTTGGTATGTCATGTCGTTAGCTTCCTTCCTATTAGCATACATTTATACAGCTTCCATAAAACCTCCAGCTCATATGACTTCATTGAAGTTTCTTGTACCAATGTCGTTCATAGCATTATAGCAGTTCATTTTCTTATCTTAAAATATAAGGCACTGAGCGTAAGCAAAACATGCAACAGCGAGTAAATATACCAGTAGAGAACAGAATGTCAACAAGTGGATGTAGCACAATCCCTATAACGAGGCTCTACCAAGCGAACAATCTATAATTAATAGCATAGTGTGACCTAAACTCCATGTTCATACACCGCATATCAGCATTTCTATATACCAAATTAAAGAGTAGTTATGAGAACAAACAGAAATGTATAAATATGCAATCCATACGCAAAGCAGCAAATATGTATCTTACATAATAAGCTGGTCATTAGCATCATATCAGCGTAAGCAAATAAATGTTCATATGTAATCTTAATAAGTAAACATGAAGGCGCAAGCAGATAAATCACAAATAATAACTTACATAGATAACCACAGTCAGCACCATTAATCAGGTGACAATTATAATTTAAATACATAAGCACAGCAGGCACATAATAAAAAAAAAGTGACATCAGTGAAAAGGCAGTGCAGCCAAGCGATTCATAATATACACAAGTAACAACCCTGTTCATTAATCAATCATTGTCAAAATCAGATAACACAATGTATAAATCACGTAATTGCGAGCAGCAAATTACGTCTAAAGTACGTACCAAAGAGGAAATATGTTACCTGAAAAATAAACTCAGTTAATAGTTACCTTTTTAGTTTATTAGTTTCTTCTTCGAAATTACACTCTACCTGAAATTTTCTCGATAGCAAATCCTCTTAACGTCGGACACACACAGAATTTACCTGAAGTTCTTAAATATTTTATACAACCGTATCCTGAAAAATACTGAACGTTAATAACATAATTTACCAAGTCACTATAGCTTTATACAGAATTTAATCAGAGAAATTAGACTGTGTATTTGTTTACGGCTGTCAGTGCATTCGCACTGAGGGCTCGATCAGCTGTAGGTACGCGTGACGTAAGAAGTAATTGTTTGCGGTCAACGACTGCCTTGTGCGGCGCGCAGACTTGACTTGCTTTGAGTGATGTGCCGCCGCCAGAACACGGTGCGGTATCCTTGTATTCTCTGGGTGTTTACGTATAACTGTAAGTTTCTCGAAAGTATGTCATTCCACAAAAATTTTAACATTCGATATATGATGTATTCCCTTAGAGCACCGAGATTTAAGAGTTTCTACTTCGACAATGCTATCATGAATAATCTTGCGAACTCTATATGGACGGTTATAAAGCAGAAAAAATTTGCGACACAAGCCTTTTCCTTTGTGAGACAAACGATTACACTTAATTAACACCTTTTGACCAACTGACAAAATTTTTAAACGGCCAAGACGTTTAGCTGAATCTCTCTTTTAGCAGCCGAAGATGCAATGTTTTTTAGAGCCAGGTTGACAACTTCAGAATGCCACAGTTTCCGTGAAGGCGGAAAAGGAACGATTTCAGAAATGCGATTTGTCGGTGTTTTATTTTTTAATATCAATATAGGCGGTAAAGAAGTTGAATCATTAGGGAGTTCATTCAGAATGTTTTGAAAAATACGAAGATACTGATCCCACGTTCTGTGATTCTGATGACAATAAAGACGACACAATTTATTGATTTCCTTCATCCATCTCTCTGAAGCGTTAGATTGAGTGTGAAAAAGTGAAATGAAAATTGGTTTAATCTTACGACGCCGTAGAGTACGAAGCCAAATTTTCGAGCGAAACTGTGATCCATTATCTGATATAACCTTATCAACATGACCCACTTATTTAAGGAAATGTTTGATGAAAGCGTTAGATACTGAACGTGCTGTTGCTTTGCGTAAAGGTGTAAGACACACATATTTTGATGTCAATTCCACTACCAAAATGTACGCAAAACCACTAGTAGAACGAACCACAGGACCGAACAAATCGACTGCAGCCATCTCCTTTAATTTCGGTGGAATGATAGGAAACACCTGTGCTCTGTGAGAAATAGTCGGCGGCTTAGCCTATTGACAGAATTTGCATTTGGCAAGAACAGATCGAATACGTTTTTCCATATTACTGAAGTAGCAATTTTCTCGTAATTTATGAAAGCATTTTCTGGGACCAAAGTGTGCATAACTGAAATGTGTATACCAAATCAATTTATTAACCCACTCATCGGAAATGCAAACTAACCAAACAGAGTTGTCGACCGATTTTCGTTTAAAAAGAATATAATTGCGAACTAAATAATACTGTCTAATCGCTACGCTTTCCTTTCTCCTCCACTTCTCCTTAATGTCCTTCCAGATTGGATCCTTGTTTTGCTCCTTAGCGATGTCCTGGAGTGAAGACGAAACGAAATTTTCAAACGCAACACCTTGAGTATGCATCAAACAATAACTGTTTTCTTTGCAGTCCTCCTCAGAACTTTGTTTCAAACCCATAGGTGCACGTGATAAAGCATCAGCAATAATATTTGAAGAACTCTGTATGTAAACAATTCTAAAATCAAATTCCTGTAGATACAGCGCCCATCGTGACAATCTTCCATGTGTTAATTTTGTTGACATAAGAAATTCCAGAGCTCGATGATCGGTGTAAACCTTAGTATGTCTGCCATACAAAAATATGCGAAATTTTGTGAAAGCCCGAACAACAGCTAAGGCTTCAAGTTCCGTAATCGAATAACTCTTTTCTGATTTAGAGAGAACATGACTTCCAAATGCAATAGTTTTCTGTACTACAACGCCGTTTTCTTCTATCTCTTGAAATAAGTGTGCACCTAGGCCTTTGTATGATGAGTCCGTCGCCAAACAAAAATCTTTAGATAAATCCGGATGTTAAAGAAGTGGTGCAGCAACTAAGGCATCACGAAGTTGTTCAAATTCTGATTGAGCTTCCTCATCCCAACACCAATTAGAATTCTTTCCAGATACTTCACATAAACGAGGTTTGGCCAAGTTGTCCAATCTAACAAAACGTGTAAGAAAATTACAGACACCAAGGAAACTACGAACATCACGCTTTGTAGTAGGAACAGCATAATTACGAATAGCATCTAGTTTCTCTGGACCAGGAAGAATACCTTCTGTAGAAATAATATGACCAAGAAGTTTCACCTGAGAACGACCAAATTCAGATTTTTCTAAGTTCACTGTAATGCCAACTCTGGCAAAAATACGTAATAATGAATCCAAAATTTTGTTATGCTCGCTCCAAGAACGTTTAGCAATAAGAATATCGTCAACATATGAAGTAGTATTGTCACCAAGCTAAATAGGTAAAATTTCGTTTAAATTACGAATGAATGCTGCAGAAGTTATTGTAAGTCCAAACGGTAATTTCCGAAATCACTTTTGGGTAAAATAGTAATATCCGGTTATTCTTTACCGACTCTCTAGATAGAATGATAGTTGAAGAATTGTTTTGATAGATACAAAGAATAGTAAAAGAGTAGGCAGCGGTACAGAAAACTAAAAGGGAAATAGCACCACTACAGCTCGGGGCCCTGTGGGCGCTACGGCACATATTCACTTAGTGTAGCGAATCCCCTGAGGACTTAAATAGCCACACATAAATTACAGTTTGTGACTTAGTGGCCAATTTGGTGGAAGTGCGTACATACATTGATCTAACCATGAACGTGGATGTATGTCATTCTTAGAATTGCGAAAGATCTTAAATTTCCGAACAGTTAAAAAGTGTTTATAGTCAAAGTTTTCGCCTCGTGGTGACAAAGACCTACCGCGTCTGTCCCAGTCCGAAAGTCGATTATTGTCAAGTTCGCGCGCCTGGCGCTCTCTTGTTGCATCTCGTAAATGAAATAAATTATTATCTTCAAAGCCCTCTGCTATCTGTGATTCTAAACTTATTCTGCTGTTTTTTCCTACGATTTCGCCTTCAATTTGTTTGACTTGCTTTCGTAATGCTTCAAATTCCCTTTTAACGCCTTCATTAAATTTTCCATGATTTTCAACATGTTTATTTATGCTCTGGTACTCTTCTGTTTCTGCAAATGGCAATGGAGCTGTATCATCTGAACCTCTGTCCCCATGTAAACTAAGATTTGTCAATTTATCTGAAATCTCCTCAACTCTTTCCGATAAGTCACCTATTTTTTCTTTCTGTTTATTTACGTCTTCCGTAAGTGTCGCGACTCGGGTTTCAGTATTGACACATTTATTAGTTAACTGTTCATATTGTTATGTTAGGTTATTTATTCTGTCTTTTGGTACGGATTCCTCGATTCTCTCAAATATTTCTTCCTTATCGTGTGCACGTTGTAAATTTAACTCTGAAAATTTTTGTACTATCACGCGATCTCTTTCTTCCTGTTCTCTATCCTGTTCCTTTTGTCTAATTTTTATTGAAATTAATCTATTATTGTGAGCATTCAAAATCGGTTGTACTTCTTCTCTAATTTCTTTCTTTAATTCATCTTTCATATTTTTGAAACATGTCCCTATTCGTGAGTCTAACCGTGTTTCCATTGTTTCCATCTCAGTTTTAATTGTTCCTATTTGTGAGTCTAACCGTGTTTCCATTGTTCCCATATCAGTTTCTAACCGTGTTGCCAATGTTCCCATATCTGTTTTTAAATCAGATCCCAAATTTAGTATTGCACTCATCAACTGCTCCATATTAACTGGTTCGAAATTCTTTTCGCTCGTAACATTTCCCGCAAAACCAACTTCTTCCGTCAAAGCTGTAAAGCTATCTGTGTTCAATACTATTCCAGAATCTTCTGCCGTTAATCTCGTATTCTGAAAATTTTTTGATTGTGAAAAGTTTTGAACTGGTTCCGGACTATTTTCCCTACTTATTAAATTATTTTCTACTTCATTATTCATCATCCTGTTCTCCTGTGTTGGCGAGTTCGCCGTGTTAACATTTTCGTCATTCTCCCTATCCATCATTTTTGCCTTTTTCATCGATCGCGTAATCATTTACAAGACATACAAAACTCGTCACTATACGAAAATTACACACAATATGACACTTTATCACCGACAATACCATTCACACGAAATGCTTTCCGACAAACACGATTAACGAACAATTGAAATCTTCATAATTGCACAAAATTGTCAAACCCGTATACAAGACATCAAATATTAAATTCTGCAAAAATACCATTAGAAGAATGACGAGACAACTACAAATGTTCAATTACCAAATCTACACATGCAATATAGACTACAATTACTAAACTGCTATTTTTACTATCAAAAGAATTCCAAGGGACGATCCGAAGCAGCGGTCGCCACGTGTATGGGGGCTTAATTATTTAGAATGCAAATAATTTTAATTTTAGTCGCTGTATGTCCGGCTACGAAGTCTCGTAACCTGTTGGCCCTGACTAGTATTGTTGACTGAACCTGTGACCAAGAGGCATTGTTAGTTAGGAAATTAAAAAAAAAAAATAAAAAAAATGTTTTTTACCTTCATGTATATTGACTAAAAATACACTCTGATCATTACAACATCTCCATTCGAACAACATCTGCTGTCTAGCCCATCAAAACAACTGCACACGACATGGCCTCAACTAGTACAGCTATCGACATCCTCTCAGCAAAGCACTAACCACCACAACTTCTGAACAAGCACTGCCAGTGGAGGCGGCTGAATAATACTCTTTGGCGCAATCTCTGGCGCTGTGACTCAGTGTAGCTACCTTTCACTGTATTTCGGTAGAGCGTATTTATATATGCTCAATTGTGTATGTTATCTACGCTTGTTACATGTGCCCATATGGGAAAGGTTATGAGACTTGCATAACCTGAAACTATTTGTAGACGTTTACTATAAGTCGCTGAACTTGTAAGTACGAGGAAACTGGTATGCAAAACCGTATAATTGAAAAAGACTAGTCACGATATATTGCTATGTATATACACTCCTGGAAATGGAAAAAAGAACACATTGACACCGGTGTGTCAGACCCCCCACACTTGCCCCGGACACTGCGAGAGGGCTGTACAAGCAATGATCACACGCACGGCACAGCGGACACACCAGGAACCGCGGTGTTGGCCGTCGAATGGCGCTAGCTGCGCAGCATTTGTGCACCGCCGCCGTCAGTGTCAGCCAGTTTGCCGTGGCATACGGAGCTCCATCGCAGTCTTTAACACTGGTAGCACGCCGCGACAGCGTGGACGTGAACCGTATGTGCAGTTGACGGACTTTGAGCGAGGGCGTATAGTGGGCATGCGGGAGGCCGGGTGGACGTACCGCCGAATTGCTCAACACGTGGGGCGTGAGGTCTCCACAGTACATCGATGTTGTCGCCAGTGGTCGGCGGAAGGTGCACGTGCCCGTCGACCTGGGACCGGACCGCAGCAACGCACGAATGCACGCCAAGACCGTAGGATCCTACGCAGTGCCGTAGGGGACCGCACCGCCACTTCCCAGCAAATTAGGGACACTGTTGCTCCCGGGGTATCGGCGAGGACCATTCGCAACCGTCTCCATGAAGCTGGGCTACGGTCCCGCACACCGTTAGGCCGTCTTCCGCTCACGCCCCAACATCGTGCAGCCCGCCTCCAGTGGTGTCGCGACAGGCGTGAATGGAGGGACGAATGGAGACGTGTCGTCTTCAGCGATGAGAGTCGCTTCTGCCTTGGTGCCAATGATGGTCGTATGCGTGTTTGGCGCCGTGCAGGTGAGCGCCACAATCAGGACTGCATACGACCGAGGCACACAGGGCCAACACCCGGCATCATGGTGTGGGGAGCGATCTCCTACACTGGCCGTACACCATTGGTGATCGTCGAGGGGACACTGAATAGTGCACGGTACATCCAAGCCGTCATCGAACCCATCGTTCTACCATTCCTAGACCGGCAAGGGAACTTGCTGTTCCAACAGGACAATGCACGTCCGCATGTATCCCGTGCCACCCAACGTGCTCTAGAAGGTGTAAGTCAAGTACCCTGGCCAGCAAGATCTCCGGATCTGTCCCCCATTGAGCATGTTTGGGAGTGGATGAAGCGTCGTCTCATGCGGTCTGCACGTCCAGCACGAACGCTGGTCCAACTGAGGCGCCAGGTGGAAATGGCATGGCAAGCCGTTCCACAGGACTACATCCAGCATCTCTACGATCGTCTCCATGGGAGAATAGCAGCCTGCATTGCTGCGAAAGGTGGATATACACTGTACTAGTGCCGACATTTTGCATGCTCTGTTTCCTGTGTCTATGTGCCTGTGGTTCTGTCAGTGTGATCATGTGATGTATCTGCCCCCAGGAATGTGTCAATAAAGTTTCCCCTTCCTGGGACAATGAATTCACGGTGTTCTTATTTCAGTTTCCAGGAGTGTAGATAGAAGTGATGAACTATTTATGTTTGAAATTTGTTTACAAGCTGTTAAGGCAAAGTCGTGTTAAGAATCGTTTGTGTAAAGACTTGTCAACGGACATTTGTTCTACATCACAACTACTTGTGTACGAATATTTGCACATCACCTGGCAAACTGAGTACATGAAAAAATTGTCATAGTGAAGTGCTCCGACACTTTTGAGTCCATCGCAGATTGACATTTACTGCACTGCATCTCCGTATTCTGCAAGTCTGAATAGCAAGAACTGGTTCCCTATTGCACCTACGGTCGCTTTGTTCCAAAACGATGAAGACCACTCGCCCGGTGGGGGAATTTTGTACTGGTCTTCAGGGAGCAAAATGCTCTCACAAATGAGAGACACACTTACCAGGTCTAACCGAGGATCGGTAGACGCAATACCAACATAAAACTATTATAAGCGCTCGAGCCACATTCAAATATTGAAAATCTGTTTTGTGTAAATATTATGTTGTGAATGCCATGTATGTGTATCGTGCCGTCCGAGGTCCTGTTTCCATGCCTTCACGAACTTATGCTGTGGAATGGGAATCCACCAGTCTTCTATCAGGCGGTGTACGACCTAAGGCAAAAAACAGTTGCAGCAATCTAAGTAAACAGTGTGACTAGTGCAAAAATATAAACTGCGCAAAGAGTGACCGCGCACACGCATCTGTATCAAAACTGCGAACTCTGACATTTAACTGCCATAAACAACGCTCACCTTTATAATGTTATCGTATGTTTCCGGTTCATGGAACTGTGAACGACGATACATCGTGAAAAGACGTTATATCTGAAACAAAACAAAAAACAAAAAAAAAAAAAAACAAATTTCAAGCACAATTCTGTGCGAAAGAGAGTATCAGCAATAAGAATTTGTAATTTCATGTTAACGAATGTTGCAACTTTAGGATTTTGTACCAGTTTTAAATGCTAATCCACATTTGTGAAATCCATGATGATAAAGGTTGTCTCAGTGACGTCTTGTACACATGACCACACGTACTGAGTATAAACTACGTGTTGCTTCTGAACGGCCCCGCTAGTACTGAACTTTACGCGACTGCGCATTCGCAGTAGACGCAATACCAACATAAAACTATTATAAGCGCTCACACCACATTCAAATATTTGAAATCTGTTATGTGTAAATATTATGTTGTGAATGACTTGTATGTGTATTTGTAGACTTATGTATGGAATGTGCTTTGGAGTAAGGTGCTCGCCTGCAGGTGTATGATTTCGCCTCGCAACTCAGGGGGCAGTTTAAAGGCACATTTGCATGCTGACTATTAGCACAAAACGTAATTATAAGTAACGAGATAAAGGAATTATTTGAGCCATAGATATAGTCCACGGCTGTATGAATATTGTACGCAGCCACTGGAAACATTTGAAGATTTTTGATCGTCAGATGATTGGAAGAAGGGGCATCTTTTGTTTTCTACGTCTTATCCAGATCGGAAGTATTTGGCACACCTCCATTAATACTACATTATTTTATTAATACGTTCAAGAGTTGCAACCAAACGGCACTCGTAACTGCAGAATGTAAGTGTCGTACTTTAAGTTGTGTTTTTATTTCTGAATATACTGTTATTACTATCCTATATATGTTTTATTTTGTATCTTTAGTCATTGTGAGATTGTTGGGTGACTTGGCATGGCAAAAGGTTACATATTTGTAAGCAAAAAGTCGTCCAGCTCGATCCACCGTCGTCTTTGGGTGCTGTCTAATTACGAAGTCCGAAAAAAATGGCTCTGAGCACTATGGGACTCAACTGCTAAGGTCAGTAGTCCCCTAGAACTTAGAACTAGTTAAACCTAACTAACCTAAGGACATCACACTCATCCATGCCCGAGGCAGGATTCGAACCTGCGACCGTAGCGGTCTCGCGGTTCCAGACTGCTGCGCCAGAACCGCGCGGCCACTTCGGCCGGCTACGAAGTCCGATTTTAGTGAAAACACAGATAGAATAAACACGGTTAAAAATACCTGAACGGATCTTTAAGAAAAAAAGCCATGCTCAAGCGCCGAGAGTTTGTATGAAACATATTTTACCAATCCGTAAACGTAATTGATCTCTATTTAATATTCATTACCATAATTCATCGCACTGTCTCGTTCCAGATACGAACGAGCTAAAAAAATTAAATAAAGTTGGACAAAAATATGGGAACACCGCGAGGAGCGTGATATTGAATCTTTATCCTATCACTAAAGGCGGGAGACCTGCACGACTATATAGCAGCCGTTGTAGTTCTGCATTATTCTACTGTGACACTAAGGGTGGTTTGACTTAATGAAAGGGAGAACGTAGAGATTAAATGACTCATTTATTTAATAGTTGCATATTGAACCATTATACAATCAAATTGAGTTGGGGGAGGAAAGAATTGAGTTCAGCAGCCTGCCCCAACGTACGTTC
Source organism: Schistocerca americana (assembly GCF_021461395.2). Lineage (NCBI taxonomy): Eukaryota > Metazoa > Arthropoda > Insecta > Orthoptera > Acrididae > Schistocerca > Schistocerca americana. Next base: position 1,200,037,226 of record NC_060119.1, on the reverse strand, counting down.
ATAATAAGCCACGATAGCAGGAGATAAAGGAATTTTAGGAACGATCGCCGTATTATCAAATGGAGTTCCATTTACTAAAGGAAGGGGTTGCAGGCACGCAACGACCACCACCATGAATCAGCCAAAGACTAAGAAAGATGCTACTGGGGGTGACTCGCTAGGTAGCCTCCTGTACTAAAGGAATAAAGCTAGCAAGACACGGAACTGTTGATACGGGCGGTACTAGTTAACTTTGGCTCGCGAACCGACTACGTTAACGAAACATGAAGGGGCGCCAGACACTCACCACGTGGCGTAGGAAAAGGGGAAAAGTTTTCAAGCTAGGAAGACCTAAATTCTGAGTCAAATTTGGCAAGGATCAACTGAAAGAGCTACTGCCAGACGAAGCGGAAAAGTGAGCTTCAAAGTATACACTTTAGTGCCGAACTGCAAGCTACTGTGACTAACCAACACACTGCGCACATTATGCTCAACTGTACAAGGAAAACTGCAGTCTTACAGCTGGCTGGAGTTGGCCAGAGGTTCGAGGCGCTTCAGTCTGGAACCGCGCAACCACTACGGTCGCAGCTTCGAATCCTGCCTCGGGCATGGATGTGTGTGATGTCCTTAGGTTAGTTAGGTTTAAGTAGTCCTAAGTTGCAGGGCACTGATGACCTCCGATGTTAAGTCCCATTGTGCTCAGAGCAGTTTTTTGAAGAGTCGTATAAGCCGGAAAAATTGCGTAAATCGTAATTTAAGGAACGCACATCAGTAAAATGACCTACAAGATTCCCTCTGGGCCGCAGGGCGGGAGGCTACAGTGCACGTCGGCGCTCATGCTTACCGAAACTCCATCTTCTGGAAGCAGCACCTCCAGGATCGCGCATGGTCGCACTACAACTACCTACTGCCCCTTTGTCCACTATCCACCGGCGGAGGGCGGTTGGCGCCCACCCGCGAAAAACGGGTGCGCACCAGAACTGGCCAATTAGAGGGCCATAATTTCACAGAGAGGCGACCTCGCGACGTTAAAATCGAGCAGAAATAGCAGTTACGAGGTTGGTAAGGCATGTTGCGGAACTGAGAACAGGAGAAACTTTGGCCACTACTGAACATTCAAACGACACCACGTGCTACCGTGGCGATCGGAAAAAGGGATGGAAAACGGGAAGCCATCATGGCTGCCCTCGCCCATAAATAAAGAAAATTCCTAGCGCCAAGCTCCTCTCACAGATCAGTGTGAGACAAACTGGAAACATCGTCGTATAAATTAGGCAACCGAATAGGAATTATTAACAGGGCCTGAATTAGTATATTACCAATACATGAATGCTGGGATTAGAAATATGAAATACGAGCACTGAATAGTCAATGAAGTGCACGTCTTTGAACACCTACTTGGGTAGTGAGCTTGACGACCGTGCACCTTGAGTTAGGGTTTGCCTGTACTTTAAGGTTGCACTATACACCATACATTTTCTATCAAAGAGAAGAAATAAGTTTGTAAATATATATTACATTGTTATTTTAGCTATGTACTCTGATTTTGTGATCACAGAATGGCCTGGTGATAGTACTTGGTACTGAAACGGGTAGACAGTGAGAAAAATATGTTAATGCTTATGGGCTGAGAAAACGTTCCGGTAACTTTAGAATGCGGCATTATGCTCCGTGACAAAGTCACATTGATTAAATACCTTGGAGTAACGCTGCAGAGTGACATGAAATGGAATGAGCACTTCTTGGCAGTATGATAGGCGAATACTCCACTTCGTTTTATTGGGAGAATTTTGGGAAACTGTAGCTGATCTATAAAGGAAACGGCGTATAGAAAGCTAGTGCGACAAATTCTGGAGTACTGCTCAACTGTGTGGGATCCCCACCAGATAAAATGGTTCAAATGGCTCTGAGCACTATGGGACTTAACATCTGTGGTCATCAGTCCCCTAGAACTTCGAACTACTTAAACCCAACTAACCTAAGGACACCACACACATCCATTCCGAGGCAGGATTCGAAGCTGCGACCGTAGCAGTCGCACGGTTCCAGACTGAGCGCCTAGAACCGCTAGACCACCGCGGCCGGCCACCAGATCAGATTAAACAAAGATACCGAAGCAGTTTAGAGGCGTGTTCCTAGATTTGTTACCGGCAGGTCCGATCACATCGCCAGTGTTATGGAGATACTTCGTGAAATCCAATGGAAATCCCTGTATGGAAGACGGCGCTCTTTTCGCGAGGCGCTATTGCGGAAAGTTAGAGAACTGACATTTGAGCCCAAGTGCAGATCAGTTCTACTGCAGCCAACGTGCATTTCGCATAAACCACAAAGATAAGATAGTAGAAATGACGGCTGGCGTGGAGGCTTTTCGACAATCTGTTTGCGGATGGAACAGGAAAGGAAGTGACTAGTGGCGGTAAGCGGTACCCTCCGCCATGCACCGTACCGTGGCTTGAGAGATACGTATGTAAATATAGATGTAGATGTAGAAAATAGAAATGTGAGTACTGATTAAACAAATAATGTTTCTTACACACAATAGTGTAGTACCTTTTCACATTATTTGATAAAAATTTTACTAGAATAACGCTTCTTACAGATTTTAACTATGAAAACTGCTCTATTTATACTAATCACGAGTTAAAAATAGTGAGGAATTAAATCACGTCCATATGAACCGAAAAATAAATTATAACAGTAGCTACTCTTTAATTAATGTAACAATAAGAAGTTAGTTAGTTAGTTAGTTACATGTTCAATACACCATTTGAACGATTCTTTTATCGGAACAATGTGGGCCGACTTAGTTGACAGGATATGTATCCATGATTGGTGTTAACATTTATGAGCACATTATTATTTTTAATCGTATTCGTGCAATTAATCCTTTTTGTTAATTGGCTACCAGTTTGTGTGTAGAAATTCATCAATGGAATAGGAGTCATCCAGGAGAAGTTATTTTAAATTATATTAGAACCTGCTCAGCTGCCTGTCAGACTTTTTATGTTATTGGGCAAATGATTAAAAAGGTTTTGTTGCTGCATGTTGAACTCGTCTCTGATTCACTGAAAGATTTGACAACGGGTAATAAAAGACATTTTGCCCTCTAGTGTTGTACGTATATACATCATTCTTCTTCTCGAATTGTTATGGAATACTTACTACGAATTTCATTTGTGAATATGTGTACTGTGACAGTGCAGTTAAAACGCCTAGGTCTTTGAAGAATTACGTACATGACGTCTGTGAGTGAACACTAAATATTATACTTACTGCTCGCTTTCGTGAAGTCAATCTTTCTAGGCGATCAGTTAACCCATGCATTTATTCCATACGACATTAGCGAATGGAAATATGCAAAATACGTCAGGAGATCGATGCGTTTGTTTCCAAGATGTACACCCAAAAATTTGTAGCATTCTCCTCTACTTTCAGTCTCCTGCTTATGTGCTATATCAATAACTGTTGGTATGATTCGATTTGTTGCAGAAAACTGAATATAGAGTGTCTTTTTTTTTCAAAATTGACGGGTGTTCATTTTCAGTCCACCACATAATAATTATAGGAAAAATGTCATTCACCAACTCTTCTGTGGTGTAATGTCCACCAGTTAGGCCACTGAGCCTTTAACTTCCTTTGAAACTGATCTTCGGGGAAGTTGTGTTGGACGTCTGGAGCAAACGCGTTCTTAATGTAAGAAGGCCGCCTTTGTTCGGCATTTAGCACCCGGAAGGACACGGCCAAACTATTACCGGTACTGAAGTCAGGAACTGATTTTGGAGTTCCGATGGTAGTCGATAAAGCCAGCGAGCAAGTTGGCCGAGAAAGTAATCCCCGTATCGGATTTCCATTAGGCAGCGGATACCTGGGGCGTTTGCAGCTTCCCTGGTCGCTCGCAGGAAGCAACAGGGCGAAATAATGCGCAGGCCTGCGGCCACCGACCGCTCGCTCCTGCTGTGGTCTCTGAAACAGCCGAGGGAAGCACCCCAGCGTATCTGCGGATGATTCCCAATCACCATGGGTCGCTGGTATTGCTCTTACAAGGAAACCTGCCCATCGCGCCTCCGTCAGATTTAGTTATAAGTTGGCGCAGTGGATAGGCCTTGAAAAACTGAACACAGATCAATCGAGAAAACAGGAAGACGTTGTGTGGAACTATGAAAAAAATAAGCAAAATATACAGACTGAGTAGTCCATGCGCAAGATAGGCAACATCAAGGATAGTGTGAGCCCAGGAGCGCCGTGGTCCCGTGGATAGGGTGAGCAACTGCGGTACGAGAAGGTCTTGGTTCAAGTCTTACCTCGAGTAAAGAGTTTACTTACTTTATTTTCGCAAAGTTATGATCCGTCCGTTCGTTCATTGACGTCTCTGTCCACTGTAATAAGTTTAGTGTCTGTGTTTTGCAACCGCACCGCAAAACCGTGCGATTAGTAGACGAAAGGACGTGCCTCTCCAATGGGAACCGAAAACATTGGATCTGAAGGTCATAGGTCAACCGATTCCTCTACAGGAAAACGCGTCTGATATATCCTATACGACACTGGTGACGGCATGTGCGTCACATGACAGGAATATACTGTCGACCCACCTAACTTGTACACTTGGCGAATGGGTAAAAGATTCTTCTACCTTGCCCGATTTAGGTTTTCTTGTGGATGTGATAATCACTCCCAAAAAAGTGATGAAAACATAAGAGTTTGTCACATAAACTGCAACAAATGAATGCAACAGTTCCACAGTCACACAGTTTTCCCTGTGCTTTGTCAAAACATATGTTTTTAACATTTTTAAATTTTTAGGACAGACGGACAGACAATAATTGTCTGAAAATAAGAAATTAAACTTTTCACTCGAGGGAAGACTTGAAATATGGAACTCTCGTTCCGCAGCTGATCACGCTAACCACGGCACCACGGCGCTCCAATGCTCACACTCTTCTTGATGTTACCTATCTTGCCCATGGACTACTCAGTTTGTATATTTTGCTTATTTTTTTTCATAGTTCCACACAACTTCTTCCTGTTTTCTCGATTGATCTGTGTTCAGTTTTTCAAGGCTTATCCACTGCGCCAACTTATAACTAAATCTGATGGGGGTGCGATGGGTAGGTTCCCTTTTTAGTACAGGCTCTGCTGGTCATAAATATTGCAACACCCCGAAGAGCTGCAAATGACGAGATTTTACTTATTGTGCTTATGCAAAACAGGGGTCCATAAACATAGGTAATTGTCCATTGTTTGCAGGTTTGCAGTTTCACGGTCAACAAGGATGTACGAGGTGCATTGAAGTTCTAAGGCCTCCGATTTCTTTTCTCCGGACTGGAAAGAAATAGAAACATGCGCATTGTTTTAAAATGAGGCCACATTCATTGTCAATACGTCCCAGAGATGGCAGCACCGTGCGGCAGATGGAATTTGACCGCCAGCAGCGAGAATGAGAACTGTTTTAAATACTTAAAATGGCGACATTTTCCTTACTTGAACAGCATGCAGTCATTCGTTTTCTGAATTTGCGTGGTGTGAAACCAATTGAAATTCATCGACAGTTGAAGGAGACATGTGGTGATGGAGTTATGAATGTGTCGAAAGTGCGTTCGTGGGTGCGACAGTTTAATGAAGGCAGAACATTGTGTGACAACAAACCGAAACAACCTCGGGCTCGCACAAGACGGTCTGACGACATGATCGAGAAAGTGGAGAGAATTGTTTTCGGAGATCGCCGAATGACTGTTGAACAGATCGCCTCCAGAGTTGGCATTTCTGTGGGTTCTGTGCACACAATCCTGCATGACGACTTGAAAACGCGAAAAGTGTCATCCAGGTGGGTGCCACGAATGCTGACGGATGACCACACGGCTGCCCTTGTGGCATGTTGCCAAGTGAAGTTGACGCGCAACGACAGCATGAATGGGACTTTCTTTTCGTCGGTTGTGACAATGGATGAGACATGGATGCCATTTAACAATCCAGAAACAAAGCGCCAGTCAGCTCAATGGAAGCACACAGATTCACCGCCACCAAAAAAGTTTCGGGTAACCACCAGTGCTGAAAAAATGATTGTGTCCATGTTCTGGGACAGCGAGGGCGTAATCCTTACCCATTGCGTTCCAAAGGGCACTACGGTAACAGGTGTATCCTACGAAAATGTTTTGAAGACCAAATTCCTTCCTGCACTGCAACAAAAACGTCTGGGAAGGGCTGCGCGTGTGCTGTTTCACCAAGACAACGCACCCGCACATCGAGCTAACGTTAGGCAACAGTTTCTTCGTGATAACAACTTTGAAGTGATTCCTCATGCTGCCTACTCACCTGACCTGGCTCCTAGTGACTTTTGGCTTATTCAAACAATGAAAGACACTCTCCGTGGCCGCACATTCACCAGCCGTGCTGCTATTGCCTCAGCGATTTTCCAGTGGTCAAAACAGACTCCTAAAGAAGCCTTCGCCGCTACCATGGAATCATGGCGTCGGCGTTGTGAAAAATGTGTACGTCTGCAGGGCGATTGCGTCGAGAAGTAACGCCAGTTTCATCAATTTTGGGTGAGTAGTTAATTAGAAAAAAAATCGGAGGCCTTAGAACTTGAATGCACCTCTTATAACAAAAGAAAGGACGCCAACAGTCAGGTCACAGAGGAAGGGGTTGGAATATTATTGAACATCGCTTGTTGCTTTGCAGTCCTTGTAACCAATTTATTGAACATGAGAACTCTATACTAAACTGTTACAAGCTCAAAAGTAAATATCATCTTTTTTTTAGAACAACACAACAATTTAAGGAACTCAAAGCACAAAGGTCTCTTTCCTTCAGAACCAACAAACTTTAAGGAATACAGTTTTACTAAGGTCCCACTTTTATCTTTAGCCATCTTCTCACAATAAGGAAATATATCATACATGAATAAATTACACTTGGTCAGACTGACGTCAGATCGTGGCACAAGCCAGCAAGTGTCGCAATAGGCTCACGAGGTATTAGACCTTGGGCACCTGTCCCCGGCAACAACGAGACAAACAAAGTAGTGATACAACACACGTAGAAAAGCTCTATTAGACTATGCAAGGAGACAACAATAAACCTCTGTCCTCTGTCAGCGGTACCACATTCAAGGCAAAAACAAATGGGGGCGCGGCAAAATTCAGTGCGCGTGGCAAAATCCAGAAATTATTAAAGCATGAAACATAAAAGGTATTAAAACCACCTTAACAAATATAAAAGTAGGTCTCAGAAATTAATCGAAACGATCTGCACGGATACAACAATAAACCTTTCCTCCCTCCCAATGGTACTACACTTACCACAAAAAAAAAAAAGAAAAATTGCAGGTGCTAAAAATTTCAAAAAATATTAAACATAGTAATTTTTGAAACCACGTTAACGAAAGTAAAACTAACCTTCAAAAAATAGCCTTCACAAGCCACCAATCACCTTAATCATCGCTATATAAACGGTTCTCGGCTTACCAGATTGTCTAGACATAATTTAAGCTCGTCACTTATCATTAGAAAACAGCTGCTGGAATAACGTATCAGATATTAAAACCTTCGGGACATTAAACAGTATCTAGCACACTACGTTCTGCAAGGTGACTGTCGTACCATAAAACTCTGATTATACTACTAAGTACAAAACTATGGCTGCCAAGAGGCAGAGCGGGCCTTAGACAGTTGTAAGATAAGGTCGTACTTACAGCCCGCTGGGCCATAAAATCAAAACACAGGTCACAATCATTAAGTCTTAACTTAAAACAGGGTGCGCGCAGATTTCGTAAGACTAACACACTCTAACAGACAAACCCATTGCTCTTTGGAAAAGGGCTGAGGACGTGATGGCTGTTCGTGTAGCAAACAACCAATCGATCACCTTGCGGCCGTATGAGAACAAAGTTTAAACCACTCGAGGACGTAGGAACTGAGCTGCTCACAGACATTGCTCGCCATGGAGTAAGTGGCGGCAACCTCGGAGGTTCCCGAGCAGGGAACCCAAAGAAGACGCAGGCCTTATGCAGCCGGAGACAGCAAGAGCATCGGCAAGCACGCCGCGACAACAGCTACAACGCACTGTCCCGCAAGGCTGTCTCTCGGCACTCCATTAGAGAATGTCTGAGCCCGAAGAAACAAGTACATTGCCCTTCCGCGACTGGTCATACTGACCGCTCGGTTTCAACTTTCCCTTCTCCCCACCGGAAACTGTGTCTCCTGCCCAGAGTCCGCATCCTAAAGCTCCTCTCATGAACAAAAACAGTTTAAATCTCACCGGAAGCTACGTATCGACCACTCCGCAAGGCTCGTGGAGGTTAGCAAATTTAGTACACACTACTACTGCTTATAGACGCAACAACAGCTTACGCGTTGACTCGAGCAGAGCTTTGATGACAAATACGGGCTCGTCTGTCGACACTGCTGCAACTCAGTGTCAGTGATAAGGCAGCACTAAAATAGGTTTAGGGTGGTAAGGTCACAGGCCATGAAAAGCACTATTCGTACTGACGGTTTGTGACATTATTGTTCATATTTAAAAAAAAAGTTTGTAAATATTTTATTGAAACAGTTAAAGCGGAAGTAGAGACATCTTGTTTGAAGTGATATCGATACTGAAACTCTTTGATAAGATTAAAATGAATGTACATATTAAGAAAAAGGGTATAATATTTACTTTTAAATATTGTAAAGATATCAATTTGTTATAATTATTAAATGTAAAAAGGTGCTATAATGTACAGGGTTATTACAAATGATTGAAGCGATTTCACAGCTCTACAATAACTTTATTATTTGAGATATTTTCACGATGCTTTGCACACACATACAAAAACTCAAAAGGTTTTTTTAGGCATTCACAAATGTTCGATATGTGCCCCTTTAGTGATTCGACAGACATCAAGCCGATAATCAAGTTCCTCCCACACTCGGCGCAGCATGTCCCCATCAATGAGTTCGAAAGCATCGTTGATGCGAGCTCGCAGTTCTGGCACGCTTCTTGGTAGAGGAGGTTTAAACACTGAATCTTTCACATAACCCCACAGAAAGAAATCGCATGGGGTTAAGTCGGAAGAGCGTGGAGGCCATGACATGAATTGCTGATCATGATCTCCACCACGACCAATCCATCGGTTTTCCAATTTCCTGTTTGAGAAATGCCAAACATCATGATGGAAGTGCGGTGGAGCACATCCTGTGGTACGTTTAGCTCCCTGCTTGCTTTATTCGTCGACTTCCGCAGGCTACGCGTGAAACTTGCCCGCACGCATTCAACCGTTTCTTCGCTCACTGCAGGCCGACCCGTTGATTTCCCGTCAGAGAGGCATCCAGAAGCTTTAAACTGCGCATACCATCGCCGAATGGAGTTAGCAGTTGGTTTATCTTTGTTGAACTGCGTCCTGAAGTGTCGTTGCACTGTTATGACTGACTGATGTGAGTGCATTTGTAGCACGACATACGCTTTCTCGGCTCCTGTCGCCATTTTGTCTCACTGCGCTCTCGAGCGCTCTGGCGGCAGAAACCTGAAGTGCGGCTTCAGCCGAACAAAACTTTATGAGTTTTTCTACGTATTTGTAGTGTGTCGTGACCATATGTCAATGAATGGAGCTACAGTGAATTTATGAAATCGCTTCAATCATTTGTAATAGCCCTGTAATTATGTATGTAGCAGTTACAGGCACTCACTTAGGGCTGTATGAGATAGGTGTAGTATAAAAGATGGGGTAGTTCCGTCAGGAACGGAAAGCTGTGTAAGCTTAGGAAAAGGTTCTGATATTAATGCAGTTGTTGCCACCAACGCCACCGTCGCTGATCACAGCTTACAGGGTACGACATTTTAGGTATGAATTAAAGTGTGTGCCAGGAAGTTGAAATGTGCTTTAAGAATAATAACCATCATCCAAATTAAAAATTGTGTCCACCTGGTAATTTATCCCTCTCATAAACCAAGTAGGATCCTAACCTGGTAAATGAAAATTCTAAGTGACCTGTATTCAACCAACACTGTGAAATCTTTGATATATTGCTGGCAAATCGGTGATTAATTAATGAAATAATTGATGGAAAGTATAACTGAGAATTTCATAATTAACATTGCTATTATTTTATGTGTTAAAGTGATTACGTAAGGTTATTCCAGATTCAGAGACCACATTAGATAAATTGTTTGCTGCTTTCACGTTACGTATTAATGGAAGGAAATGCTTAGCTGATGATTAATGGTAATAAATAGTAACGTTAAACAGTTTATAGTGAATCAATGAAATGTTAAGTACCAAATACGTTGATGTAGAAACCCCCCTGTCCCAATTTACTTCTGTTTTCATGAAATCAGTCTGTTTGATTAAGCAATTGGGTACTGCAGTTTTGTTTCGAGCGGCTAAACTTTTCTTGTATTGCTGAACCATCTTTTACCTAAACCTGAAGGGAAGTCTGTTAGGTAAGTAGGGAATTGCAATCTTTTCTGCTGTCCTACTCAGCTTCCTTACGTGTGCCTAATTAGACTCGTGAATTATAGTGTACCACTAACCACATATATTGTTATCGATGCAGAACACTAGTCTAACTACTGTTATATGTCATACCTCTGAACTAATGACTCATTTGAAGAAACGAGTTAAAGTCTGATGCTTATTCCTTAGGTTAACACACATGGTTATTACACTTGTTTTTGTGGTTTTGCTGTTCGGATAGGTAAACCAATTCGGAGAATACAAAATACACGCAGGTATTACATCTGGGTCTGCATATCAGCTCAGTAAATAACACACACAACATAAGGAGGAATATTACAAGTTTCACTGAGTTAGATCTCTCCAGAACTAATGTTCGACAACAAAGAATTTCTGAACAAACAAATCTTATCATTCAATAGAAGAGCAACATTTCAGGAGCAATGGGAAAGCCGCCATATATCTAATTGAATTACTAAATAGCTTTTACTTGTTAGCTTAATCTTCTGCCGTAGTTAAACTTCAGAACACAGAAGTTTTTAAAAACTAAATCTCAACATTTAACATAACAAAGGTATCTAATAAACAAATGAGTGGCTCGGCGGAGGAGCTGGGGTAATTAACTAACATTTATTTCATGAAAATTCTGAGGCGTTTACATAACAAGTGGACTGGAGCTTGTAATTATAATAACAGGATAACAAACGATACAGGACTACACTAAGATGATAAAAGACATGGGACAAAGTGTGGTTGTGAATTCCTAAGGGACCAAACTGCTGAGGGCATCGGTCCTTAGACTTACACACTACTTAAACTAAAAAAAGCTAAGGACAACACTTACACCCATGCCCGAGAGAGGACTCAAACCTCCGGCGGGAGGGGCCGCACGATTAGTGATGACGCCTCTAACCGCACGGCCATTCCGCGCGCCTCATGGGATAGTGATATGCAGATGCACAGGGTGTTCGAAAAAGGTACGGCCAAATTTTCAGGAAACATTCCTCACACACAAAGAAAGAAAATATGTTATGTGGACATGTGTCCGGAAACACTTACTTTCCATGTTAGAGCTCATTTTATTACTTCTCTTTATATCACATTAATCATGGAATGGAAACACACAGCAACAGAACGTACCAGCGTGACTTCAAACACTTTGTTACAGGAAATGTTCAAAATGTCCTCCGTTAGCGAGGATACATGCATCCACCCTCCGTCGCATGGAATCCTCGATGCGCTGGTGCAGCCCTGGAGAATGGCGTATTGTATCACAGCCGTGCACAATACGAGCACGAAGAGTCTCTACATTTGGTACCGGGGTTGAGTAGATAAGAGCTTTCAAATGCCCCCATAAATGAACGTCAAGAGGGTTGAGGTCAGGAGAGCGTGGAAGCCATGGAATTGGTCCGCCTCTACCAATCCATCGGTCACCGAATTTGTTGTTGAGAAGTATACGAACACTTCGACTGAAATGTGCAGGAGCTCCATCGTGCATGAACCACACGTTGTGTCGTACATGTAAAGGCACATGTTCTAGCAGCACAAGTAGAGTATCCCGTATGAAATCATAATTGAGCGTAGGTGGCAGAACATGGGGCTCAATCAAGACATCACCAACAATGCCTGCCGAAACGTTCACAGAAAATCTGTGTTGATGACGTGATTGCACAATTGCGTGCGGATTCTCGTCAGCCCACACATGTTGATTGTGAAAATTTACAATTTGATCACGTTGGAATGAAGCCTCATCCGTAAAGAGAACATTTGCACTGAAATGAGGATTGACACATTGTTGGATGAACCACTCGCAGAAGTGTGCCCGTGAAGGCCAATCAGCTGCTGATAGTGCCTGCACGCGCTGTACATGGTACGGAAACAACTGATTCTCCCGTAGCACTCTCCATATAGTGACGTGGTCAACGTTACCTTGTACAGCAGCAACTTCTCTGACGCTGACCTAAGGGTTATCGTCAACTGCACGAAGAATTGCCTCGTCCATTGCAGGTGTCCTCGTCGTTCTAGGTCTTCCCTAGTCGCGAGTCACACGCTGGAATGTTCCGTGCTCCCTAAGACTAAAATGAGCTCTAACATGGAAATTAAGCGTTTCCGGACACATGTCCACATAACATCTTTTCTTTATTTGTGTGTGAGGAATGTTTCCTGAAAGTTTGGCCGTACCTTTTTGTAACACCCTGTATAGAGGGCTATAGTATCGCGTACACAAGGTGGAAAAATTCAGTGAATTGGTGGAACTGTAATTAATACTCAGGTTATCCATATGGAAAGGTTTTCGACGTGATTATGGCCACACGATGGGAACTGACAGACTCTGAACGCGGTTTGGCTGTTTGAGATAGACGCATGGGACATTCAATTTCGCAAGACGTTTGTGAATTCAATATTCCGAGATACACAGCTCGAGGGTTTGTCGAGAACACCAAATTACAGGCATTACCTCTCATAGCGGACAACGCAGTGGCCGAGGGCCTTCACTTAGCGTCCGATAGCAGCGGCTTTTGCGTAGAGTTGTCGTTGCTAAGAGACAAGCAACACTGCGAGAAACCGTCTTAGGAATGAATGTGAGACGTACGACGAAGGTATCTGTTAGGACAGTGTGGCTAAATTAAGCGTTCATGGGCTCTGGGAGCAAACGACCGACGCGAGTGCCTTTGGTAACAGTGCGACATCATCTTCAGCGCCCCTCGTGGGCTCGTGACCAAATCGATTGGACCCTGGACGACTGGGAAACCTGGCGGGGTCCGATGAGTTCCGATTTCAGTGGATAAGAGCTGATGGTAGGGCGCAGACCCCACGAAGTACTCGACCAAAGTTGTCAACAACCTACAGTGCGGACTGGTGATGGCTCCATAATGGTGCAGGCTAGTTTTACATGGAACTGTCTGAGTCCTCTGGTCGAACTGAACCATCATTGAATAGAACTATGAACGACTGCTTGGAGGCTATACTATTGGCCATTAAAATTGCTACACCACGAAGATGACGTTCTACAGACGCGAAATTTAACCGTCAGGAAGAAGATGCTGTCATATGCAAATGATTAGCTTCTCAGAGCATTCACACAAGGCTGGCGCCGGTGGCGAAACTTACAACGTGCTGACATAAGGAAAGTTTCCAACCGATTTCTCATACGCAAACAGGAGTTGACCGGCGTTGCCTGGTGAAACGTTGTTGTGATGCCTCGTGTAGGGAGAAGAAATGCGTACCATCAGCTTCCGACTTTGATAAAGGTCGCATTGTAGCCTATCGCGATTGCGGTCTATCGTATCGCGACATTGCTGCTCGCGTTGGTCGAGATACATCGACTGTTAGCAGAATATGGAATCTGTGGGTTCAGGAGGGTAATACGGAACGCCGCGCTGGATCCCAACGGCCTCGTATCACTAGCAGTCGAGATGACAGGCCTGTTATCCGCGTGGCTGTAACGGATCGTGCAGCCACGTCTCGATCCCTGAGTCAACAGATGGGGACGTTTGCAAGACAACAACCATCTGCACGAACAGTTCGACGACGTTTTGCAGCAGCATGGACTACAAGCTCGGAGACCCTTGACGCTGCATCACAGACACGAGCGCCTGCGATGGTGTAGTCAACGACGAACCTGGTTGCACGAATGGCAAAACCTCATTTTTTCGGATGAATCCAGGTTCTGTTTACAGCATCATGATGGTCGCATCCGTGTTTGGCGACATCGCAGTGAACGCACTTTGGAAGCGTGTATTTGTCATCGCCATACTGGCGTATCACCCGGCGTGATGGTATGTGGTGCCATTGGTTACACGTCTCGGTCACCTCTTGTTCGCATTGACGGCACTTTGAACAGTGGGCGTTACATTTCAGATGTGTTACGACCCGTTGCTCTTCCCTTCATTCGATATCTGCGAAACCCTACATTTCAGCAGGATAATGCACCACCACATGTTGCAGGTCCTGTGCGGGACTTTCTGAGTACAGAAAATGTTCGACTGCTGCCCTGGCCAGCACTTTCTCCAGATCTCTCACCAACTGAAGATATCTGATCAATGGTGGTCGAACAACTGGCTCGTCACAATACGCCAGTCACCACTCTTGATGAACTGTGTTATCGTGTTGAAGCTGCATGGGCAGCTGTACCTGTAGACGCCATCCAAGCTCTGTTAGACTCATTGCCCAGGCGTATGAAGGCCGTTATTACGGCCAGAAGTGGTTCTTCTGGGTACTGATTTCTCAGGATGTATGCACCCAAATTGAGTGAAAATGTAATCACGTGTCAGTTCTAGTATAATATATTTGTCCAATGAATACCCATTTATAATCTGCATTTCTTCTTGGTGTAGCAATTTTAATGGACAGTAGTGTGTTTGAAGAACATTCTGGACAATTAAAATGAATCATCTGACCTTCCAGGTCGTCCGACATGAATTCAACATTAATGAGACGTAATTGGGCGTTTGGATGGCGCAAAAAATCCTGCTACGGCAACACTTCCGCAATTATGGACAGCTATAACAGCAGCATGGTTCACTATTTCTGCAGGGGACTTCCAACGACTTGTTGAGTCTATGCCACGTCTAGCTGCTGCACTACGCGGAGCGGTGTCCCATACGTTTTGTTACCTCATTACATAACAGAGGGAAAAACACAATCTAAAAAGGAAATTACATTGGTAAAAAGCCATACACATGAGACGTTATGTGATTGTGTGTGTGGATTCTTCAGGGACCAAACTGCTGAGGTCATCGGTCTTTAGACTTACACACTACTTGAACTAACTTATGCTAAGAACAACACACACACCCATGCCCGAGGGAGGACTCGAACCTCCAGCGAAATCCGTGACATGGCGTCTCAAACCGCGCGGTGAGACGTCATGAAAGATCCACGAGCTGAGGTGGCTGATTAAAATATTGAACACTTTTCTCAACAGTTAGCAGCTGACAAAGAGGAAGACAACCAAGCATGTAAACTTCTAACCATAATAGGCAGAAAATGCAAATGTTCAGCGTTAGTCTTCGCTTGAAGTACAATGCAAGTGTAACATAAATATATATGAAGATGGTATCTGTTCTTTCGGACTGTCCAAAAGAACAGATACCTTCTTCTTGTATACATATAGTTAAGGTTCACCGGCCACTTGACCATATTCTTCTGTGCGGATGCACTAACACTGCCCAAACTCTTAAGTGAATCGGCAAAAAGCCGCGAGTAATGAGTATAATGGGCAGGGCCGCTATGAATACAGTTCGGGACAATAAGTTGGGAATGTGGGTCTCACGGGAGGCGTGCCAGAGACAAGTTCCTGCAGTCGTATCATCCTCCGTCTCCTCAGTGGCTCAGAGGGATATAGCGACTGCCATGTAAGCAGGGGATTCGGTCTTCAATTCCCGGTCGGGGCACACATTTTCAACTGTCCCCGCTGACGTATATCAACGCCTAGGGGTATTCATTGCATTGTAATTTCATTGTAACATAAATTTTCCACCGAATAATTATTTTTATGTGATCGGCCCTGAGTAATGATATCATAGCCTTCAATGCCCTGAGCCAAGATCACTGCGCTTAATCTGACTTCCTCCTGAAAGCGGTGCACTAAGTTAGCAGCCAGTCCAGGGCTGCAGGAACCCACCAGAAGTAAAAAGGAGCGCACAGGTCAATCACTTGTTCATCAACCATGGTGACGGGCGAATAGTGGTCAATCTCCCGACAATCCATTAGACGTGTCAAAACAGTCCAACCCCGCCAGTCTACTGGTAGCTCAGGACAGCATTGGCAACATGTGATCTTGCATTGTCTTGTTGGAGGATAAAGTCACGGAGACCTCGAAGATAGAGGACAGCCACCAGCCTACAGAGCACCACCTGCTGTCCACTTTACCGGTTCTGCGAATGTATGTCGTGTATTCAGAGACATCCAACACATTTTTGTCAGGTGCTGAGCCCGTATGACGATGACGAATCCCATATGTCGACTTTCGCTCTCCTCGCAGCTCGCATACACTGACAGGCCCATTACGATCCTGTATGCAGTAGCGGCACTGGTCAGAACAGATGACGTGGTATCACTCGTGTATGCACTGTCGTGATGCAGAGGTAAACCGCAACAATAAGCAGTCTGCTGGCAGTCGGTGCTGCTCCAGATGTTACCACACTGTGGGTGTATATACTTGTCTTGTTGCAAACTAGTCCAATTACTGACGAGATACATGACGTAATCATGTGATTCCGCACGGTTAAGCAAACAATGTGTGCTCTGGGGAATTACTCGCTCGGGGCTGTTGATATGCTGTATGGCGTTGTGTACTGCTTCCTGAACACTGTTACCGTATTCGCGTGGCTGTAGACCAACGCAAGCAGCAATACAGCCGAACTATGGCCGTCTCCATAAAACACGATCGTATCGCTTTTTGATACCAACAGTTGCCAGTAGTCGTTTCTCCTTGTATGATCTTCGCAAAAGCAATCGAAAATTTAGCATGATTTTTGAATGGGATACTACGTAACCTTTCTCTGTATACAAAATATAGATGACGTTACTCCTACCTACTTCCTGCATTTGCCGAGCCATGATAATAGTTTGGATGCCAAAGCATCTAGTACATTTCATGCTAATTTTACGTTTTATGGATTTCTTCACTTTGACGATGCAATTGTAATGGGCAAAACTTTAGAAATTCTTTTAATTTCTCTTGTGAATAAACCCTGTTCGAACTGCACAACGATTTCATATGCACAAAAATGTTTTTCTCGGTTTAACTTGTTTGACCTCTTACTCCTATTCCACGCTTAATAAAAGATAGCAGAGATGTTTGTTTCACAGGAAATCTGTGATACCTTTGCATCGTGGAAAATATTTGCTTCTTAAAGAAAGACATTAATTTCAAAGCACGTGTCTGAAGTTGCTATTGCAATGAAGAATACTGTGAAAGATTTTTGTGCCATGGGTGAATATGCAGCTATTATTCGCATGTATTTACATTTGAAAGCTTCGTGCTCTCTTTTAGAAATGCATAAGGGCGAAACAGGAATATAAAGCCGATCACTAGAAAAGCAAGAAACATATTCTGCATGTTTTCAATTGCGCACACTTTGGCTTATTTTTCTTTATTATACAAGCAGGTGAGGAAAACAGACACAAAGTTAGCGTAGGAATAGAATTGCAAGGAATATATACAAAAGCTTTGAGGTTTATTGACGACACAGCAGTTGTGTCACCAAAGGACTTGGAAGAGCAGTTGAACGGAATGGGCCATTACTGAAAGGAGGGTATAAGATGAACATCAGCAAAAATGAAACGAGGATAATGGACTGTAGTCGAATTAAATGAGGTGATGCTCAGGGAAGTAGATAGGAAACGAGACACTTAAATTAGTAGATGGTAGCTAAATAATTGATGATAGCCGAAGTAGACAGGATATAAAATGTGGACTGGCAATGGCAAGGGAATCATTTTTAAAGAAGAGAAATTTGTTAGCATCAAGTATAGGTTGACGTGTCAGTTGCGTACAGATTGTAGTGTGTGGCCGATACCATTAGCTTTCCTTCCAGATCAGCATCACACACGTCTGTGCAGCCATGGTAAAACTGTTGACGCCGTTTTACTGTGGATGGACGCGACACTGTTTTGTCCCATACACCGCCATGATTTTAGGGTGAATTTCTGTGAAGTTTACACGTTTTTCCGCACAAGCATGGTACTGTACCATCCTGCGTGCTTCAACTTTGGACAACGTTTCAATCGTCGAGCCATTTCACTGCCACACTGTGTTAACGGTACCGCAGAAGAACTGTCTCTGCAATAGACTTAAAACATAACATCTCTTCCCCCAATGTGTCACTATTGTTGCGCAATGGTCTTAGCATGATACGATATCTGTAACCTACTTTTGAAGTCCCCTTGTAATTCGTCTGCATTCATTTATTCTTGCTCCATTCAGTCCGTTATTTTTAAACAGCACACTGTTTAGCAGCACTAGCTAGTTTCAAGAGCTGCTCACTCTCAAGCACATTCCACGTACGTAATAAACCAGCTCATTTAACTGGCAGCGAAAATGCAGTATGTTCTACAAATTTGAATACAGACAAAATACTTGCAACGGATGAGGATACATTAACACCGTTAGTAAGAATTAACAGACACCACTGCCATGCTCAGCTACGCATAGGATGTGATTTCTGTTTTTTACTCTTTAGGTGGCTGTTGTATTCACACGTATTATGGATTTGAGAATCTTCCACGCCCCAACCAGGTTAGAAGCGAATCTTCTGTGAACAGTGATTAACAGTTTCAGTTAATTAAGGAGGGGCACCACTAAAACATCAAAAACTAGTGTTATGTGAGCTTGTTTATCAACAATCACTCTCAACCGGCTTCCAGAACCTGGATTAATATGGAAAGGTCTCGGATCTGTGTACGACTCTAAAATGGTGCTCTGTTATTGCACAAGACTCTAAATTTGGTAATTTCGTCTCTAAGAAGAAAGTAATAGAGCAAATTACATCCAGATGAAAGACCAGGTAACCACCATGAACTAGCCACCAATATTGCGCCATCACTTCAGCATAATCTGAAAGGTCAGATTTATGTCAAAGTATGAACCAGTACATTTAAGTGTTGTTTAATTTGCAATAATAATTCAAATTATGTTAAACTGGGTGTCCGATCCTTGAATTTGTTCCTCTCTTCATACCTCTTATGATCCATTCAACATAATTACGAACATCCCAGTACCCTGTATGTGAAAAACGTTTGAAAATAAGTGATTGTTGGTGTTGCTTAATTCTGAATGCAACAGGATATATAGTAATACTGTGGCTTTCATTGAAATCAAGGGAGGTAGTTAATATTCCATTAATGAAAACCTCCATAATGTTTGATTTGCTTTAATTCAAAGTATTTGTGCTTCAAAGATTAACTGCATTTAATTCTGAAAATTACTAGTTGTGCTCATGACAAAAGGAAGCACGTTATTTTGAGGTTAGTGAGAGTAAAATGCATTTAAAATCATACTTAAGAACCTGTATAAAAGATCACCTGTATTAACTGTTTTAAAAGTCCTGCAAGGTAATGGATATTTGTGAAAGAGTAATACCTAAATTTGCATCTTACAAATCGTCTCAGAAAAGTGTGTTTAGTTGGGAATCCCCACTTTAGTGTTCCTTAATATGAAGAAACATTCTTGATCAATGAATTTATTAATTCCATTATGAAGTAATTCTAGAGTTTTGTGTGCTTTGTGTAGTAAAAATAGGAAAGGCAGTTTGAGGACGCCCACCTAAGTCTTTGCCAATGAAAGATAAGGTTACTGTAATTGCTTTTATTCATAAAAATAGAAATAATATTGCTTCATAGAGAGTGTAAGACTCCTACTGCCAGTGACTTATAATTATCTTTGTACTATATGAAAAGAAACTATTGAAACAGGACCATGTCCACGTGCAATTTTGGTTTAGTAGTGCCTTTCACAACATTTGATGATAAGATAATTTTCATATGACAAAAGTATTACTATTGAGAAGAGATAAAGTGTCAATTGTTCCTGTGAGAGCTTCCACATACTATTTATAGCTGTTGGTGTTCACTGTAGCACTCATCTGATTATAGTAAAGTTTCATTGCACTTCTCTGGGAAAGAAGTAATGGTAGCTTTCCTTTACCAAAATTCAAAACAGATTCTTTGAAAGTAATGCTCATATTACTATGCCTAATTAGCATGGTGACCATATTTTATTTCATTTAAGTAAACTTGGTTAGTTAAGAAATTTTCCAAATTTCAATCTTTAGCTTTCTGGTTTCTACTGTTGTATTAAATTCAGGTTCGATAATCCAAACCAATTATGCAACTCACCGTCAATTTACTCAAATCCTCCGAGAGGGTAGCATTTTCTGCATCTTAATACCATATTTGGTAATACGCATTATGCCAGTATAATAAACAGCGCAATATAGCGTTGTATTTGACTTTTCCTGTTACAGTACTATCTGTTGGGCAGTAAGTGTATAAACTAAATAGGCGTCTGAGGTGGTATCTAGGGCTCTTGATGGCCACAGAAGTAACTGGACGTCATGCAGACAGTTCGTAGAAAAAAGTGCAATGTGTGGAAGATCGTAGTGCCTTTAAAAATGGTACCGTGGTCCTGTCGCACGAGAGGGAAGCGTTAGAACCCAGGATTCCCGTGGCAGTCATTGGATCGCCAGAGTAAATAATTCACTACCAGATCAAAAACCAGTTAAAGGTTTAACATATTATGAAATAAAGGCTATTGGAACCTAACACAAATTTTCTTTTTAAGACATGAAAGATGGTTCAGGCCTTAACCGTCCAAATGTTGATTAATGAACTATAAACAATTATAGAATTTTATTGCCATAAGATTCTTTTACTGAAGAATTAATAATATCTTCCAAATAGCTTTAACATCTTATACGGCACTTACTTGTGTAGATCTCAAAATACACTGTAAAAATTTTTTTAAGAAAAGTGACGCACCACAAAGGATTGTTCGAATGCGGCGAAAATCGGTAGGTACCATATACTTGACCAGACAAACAAACGATTAAAATTCAGAAATATTGGGTGACTTATTGTAGAGAAAGAGCTTCAGTAAATGAGTAAGTCAATAAGGTGTTGGTCCACCCCTATTCCTTATAAAGGCGTTATTTGGCTTGGCTTTGATTGATAGAGTATTTGGATGTCTACCTGAGGGATATCGTGCCAAATTCTGACTAACTGGCGGTTGAGGGAGGGGGGGGGGGGTCATGCCCATAATGCTCCAAATCGTCTGAATTGGAGAGATATCTGGCGACCTTATGGGCCAAGGTGGGGGATTGGCAAGCATTAAGACTAGAAGTAGAAACTCTCGCTTTGTGTGAGTAGGCATTACCTTAGCATGGGCTGAAGGGCAACAAAACTGGTCGTAGAATACCGTCGTACAGCTGTGCTGTAATGGCGCCGCCACCCCAAGATCATCACTGGTGGTTGTCGGGTCTTACGGCGCGTGACAGTCCGGTTGGTATCCTACCTCTGTCTGTGGCGTCTCCAGATACATCTCCATTGGTCATCGGGCCTGACATTTTCTTGACTGGAGTAGAATTGTCTTGATTGATGAGTCTTGGTTCGAAGTAATGATCAGTGGGGCATGACAAGAGATGCCCTAGACAGCAATGGGATACCAAACTGACTGTCACCCGCCATATGACCGTCAACGATGACTGATATCTAGGGCGCCTTTTCATTTCACACAGGACCCCTTTGTCATCCGCGGCGCACTTATAGTACATCGGTACGTAAACGATATTCTACGACCCGTTTAGTTGCCCTTCAAGGCAAGCCATCCTGATATTTCAGCAGTGTAGTGCCCACCTGCACACGGCAAGAGTTTCTACTTCTTGTCTTCGTACTTGTCAAATCCCACTTTTGTCAGCAAAGTTGCCGGATTTATCTCCAAGTGAGAACATTCGGAGCATTAAGGGCAGGGCTGTGAAACCAGCTCGAGATTTTGATATTCTAACGCGCCAATTGGACTCATTTCGCACGGTATCACTCAGCATATCCTACAACTGTGTCGATCAGTGCCAAGCTGAATAAGTGCTTGCTTAAGGGCCAGAGGTGGGCCAATGCACTATTGACTTGTTCAGTTTGTTAAGTTCTTTCTCTCGAACAAATCATCCAACTTTTCTGGAATTGTAATCATTTGTTTGGCTGTATATGCGTGTCGCACCTGCTGATTTCAGTCCCATTCCGGAAATTCCTTTATGCTGCGTCGTTTTTCTGTCTTAGAGTGTACTTACAGATTCCTCCGCTCATATCTCAAAACAAGACAAACAGTTGATAATGCCGGAAAGTGATTATGGCGGTCTCTAGAGCGTATTCCTTCGTTTGAGTCTATATTCGGTCAGTATTTTGAAACAGCGGCTGGGAAATACGACATGTATGTACACTATCATCAAGGTACATTAATATCACCTGGTATAAGAAAAATAGCTCACGTACGTCACACGGCTAGTAATAAATCGATCATGAAGCAATAATGTCGCGTGTACTGATCTGTGAGAAGATATCTGAGAAAATCGGTGATCCGCTTCGAACGACAAAGGCAAGTGCTGGGCTTTGTGTTGATTATTTGGAAACGTATACGGAATCTGAAAACTAAGCAACAAACTTCGTGCTAACATTTCTTCCAATGGTATTGATCATAATTTGTAATTAATACGGGAGTTTTGAATATAGCAGCGTCTTAATTCGGCCTGTGTTTCTCCACATACGCTGAGGTTTACAGGAGCTGAACTGCAGACCAGGTGGCCTAGATGTGCTACGATAATAATGGTCTCGTTAGAAAGCAATTTGTGGCAGGCTGTTGTTTAATTCCTGGAAGATGGCGTGGCGGCCACGGCGCGCAAAGTCGTTTGCAGAAATTGCTGAATCGGAAGCTGTTTCCAAGCCCACTGAGCCCTTCTCACAAAAAAGGGAAAAGAAAGGGGGAAGGGGGGGGGGGAAGCAGGCAGCAGGTGGCAGGTAGCGCCTGGGGCAATTGAGTACCCTGGCGGGGCAATGTCCGCCTTATTATTACAAATTAAGTCCGCTGCTATGTCCGCTGCTAGAATGGGGTCCACCGCGCCAGGCCAGCGGCAACTTCCCGCCTGTGCAGAACTTTTGCCCCCTAACGACCGCCCCTTCTATTTTTCACGCTGCTTGAGGTCTGAAAGTAGTGCCACGCTAATAAGCCGGTCAAATACTTGTCCATCCTTCGCAGCAGGTAAACTCGTAATGCTCCACTCACTCATTTTGTACCTTTGACGCTAGAGAAAATAAGAGAAAATTTTTACCACGTAACTAACTGTTTCTGCTACGATTGTGAGCAATTACGTGAGCAACGTAACATCGATATAGTCCTTCTAGATATCAAGAAATATTTGTAAGCTCTGACACAATGACTTAATTCAGAAACTGTCAAAAACAGGCATTCCACGACAGATTATCTACATCACTGATACATTCTTGTAGTAGGAACAACTCTCTGTAATTCTCGATGCAGTAATTTACCAACAGCCGTATGTATTGTAGAAATTTATTTTATGAACGTCTTATGTGCTACCAGTTTCGGCAGTACATTGGTGCCATCTTCAGGCCCCATGCGTTATAGTCGTAAAATCGCTATACACAGAAGGAGCCATATAACTGGATCCGTGAATCAAATCGCCTGGCCACCAAGAGCTGTTACATAGCGATTTGATTCACGAATCCAGTTATATGGATCCTTCCGTGAATAGCGATTTGACGACTATGACGTGTGGGGCCTGAAGTTGGCATCAATGTAAAGCCGAAACTGGTTTCACATAGGAAGTTTATAAAATAAATGTCTACAATACATATGGTTGTTGGTAACTTATTGCATCAAGAAATATGTGCCAGCTATTCTCCCACAGTCCATAATGGATCCAAGATGAACTCTCTGTAAGGCCAGACTGCTATTACTGAAAGTTTCTGCCGGATTTGAAATATGTGACGCACTGATTCTCAAACACAGAAGCCTTTTGTGGCAGATGTTCGCACCCGTCGAGCGACTCTGGATCCTGCACACTATTCGCAAGTAAATTCCATAACATCGCACACTTGCTGAGTAATTGATTAGTTCTGGAAACATATATAGTCCACCCACAACACAAGTATGTTGTGCTTCGTCCCGTACATCACTAATGATAAAAGTGAAACATATACGTAAGAAATGCTAAATATCTCAAGAAAATTTCCTCTCCAAGTTCCTGACAGTACCTGGAGTAGCCGCAGTACTAAATAGCAGTAGCTACGTAAGGACTTCTATAGTGCTGTACACAGCTATTATTATTTTTAGAAAAGCTAGATACAAAGCATTAACGGCCTGAAGTCGTCCAATTTCTGCCAGTTCAGAAGGAAGGAGTGCAACAATGAAGTGATTTACGGACAGTAAATATAATGCACACATGTGAACTTGTCCGATTTTAAATGGGGTTGCAGTGTGGAGGTCAAGGAGGTGCCGCAATGAGGAGGAGTAAAGCAGGGGAAGTACGTTTTGTACCAAATGTGTCTACCCTCATTGTGCATAGTTACCTTTCTTATCAGAGGAGTAATCGTGGGTAGCATTTTTGATGCACCATGAATTGCTTCATCATTCATTCTCACACACACACACACACACACACACACACACGCAATATATTATTCACCTTTCATCATTTTAAAAACAGAAGTGTTCCAAGAAAAGTCCTTCATTCTACAGTTCATTACGTGCAACAGTTGACGATAATATGGAGGGTGGCAACAGACAGCACAGCGGGGGGAGGGGTGAGGGAGGAGGGGGAGAGTACTAGCCAATGTCAGACTGCACTCATGAATGATGGTCTAAGAAAGGTTGGGAACCACTGAATCAGGGTCTACGTTCCAGATTCAGGCTCCTGTCCTGGACGCAGTTTTAATCTGCCAAGAAGTCCCCCAACAGTATATACCCCGATACAGAGCGAAATTTTCAATCTGAAGCTATGATAGTACAATCAAGAATGCTGCTATTTGGATCCTACCAGACTCAGTCACTAGTCTCGTATTGTATACGTTGCGCGCCAGCGATGTACCTGAGTTGACGAACAGTATTTTCTCTTACAAGCCGACGACACCGTTTAGTTTATAATCTGTTAGAAGTTTAATTTAACTGATTTACGTATATCTAGAGGCCATTAACAGTTAGTGAAAATTCTGTAAGCTTAAAATTAGCATCAATGAAGGTATTACGGTCACGTTTGCTTTCTAACAGATTTTACCAACCACCCAGTCCTCTTTGGAAGCTTTATCCGTGCATTCAACCAGCTCCATGCAAGACCACGAATGAAGGGAATGTCCAGTAAATGTTAAACAGCCTTCGGTACCCCTTAAAAGATATTTTGGTAAACCTCCACCAGCAAATCATCCGCTCACAGAGTAATATTGGCGGGTTGGGATACATGGAAACGTACGTACGTGCATGCACACTGAGAGAGTGAGAGAGAGATAGAGAGAGAGAGAGAGAGAGAGGGGGGGGGGGGGTAGGGAGAGAGAGAGAGAGAGAGAGAGAGAGAGAGAGAGAGAGAGAGAGAGAGAGAGACTCGTTTGTTATGGAATTAGCAACATAGACAACAGATCATCCGTGACTATTTAAGGTTGTAAACACCCTCTATGTTGTTTAATTATGAATTTATGTGAGAAAGTCTGTAGAAAGTTTCCCCTTTTAAAACATTCTGTTTGAACGTGAAATGTTTCACCCACGAAATTGTGTTAAACGCTATCTGACGATATGACCTGACTTATGAAACATGTAAATGCCCAAATTATAGACAAAGTCATGTACAGTGGGGATACACGAATCAGTCGAAACATTATAACCACTGCCCACTGCAGGGCTGGATGCCTCCTGGTGACGTTGATGGCTCGTGACGCAGTAAGAAAAGTATGTAACCCGAACAGAGACGGATGGTGGACTACCCTAGCGAAGATATGCATTGGAAATGAAGAAATGCACTAAGTTAAGTGCCTTTCCCAAATGGCACATTACTGTTAAGCACAGGCAGTGAAAGAGTATCTCGAAAACGGTGAAGCTGGTCGAATCTTCACGTGCTATTGGAATTAGAATTTACGAAAAATGGTAGAAGGTCAGTGAAACTATCAATAAGCACCAAGTGTAGTATGCATTACCCGCGTCAGGTTGTCTGTGGTAGGAAGGACAGGGCCAGAGGGAGATTGTCACTCGTGTTGCGAACTTTCTCTTTGTTTTAATTTAACACACTAAGCTAGATTTATTAAACAACTCTTAAAAACACACCAACAGTAGTACTGACTAATACGAAAAACAATAATTTACAATCATAAAACTGTACCAGATTGATTGTCATCAAACAGATTAAATACAATAATAAAAGCTGTAGCAGTACAATAAAAGAGGTAGAAATTCTTTCTCAAAAAAAACTTTAAGATTTACAATTCAAAACAGAAGTATACTCCTCAAATAAGCACCATATGAGAAAATTACTGTATCGCCGGATAGCGGAGGTGTGCAAGGCACGCAAGAGGAATATCCAGGCCAAATGGTTGTTAAATGTTGCTTTTCGAATGGTTCAAATAGTCAGTGAGAAACTTTATGAAATTAATGTAGCTTAAATCTCCTAGTGTTTTGCCTGCGTAAATGAATAACTATTGAGTTAGCCGAGCAACACTTGCATAAACACATTTAAGTAAGCGGTTCTAGGCGCTACAGTCTGGGACCGCGCGACCGCTACGGTCGCAGGTTCGAATCCTGCCTTGGGCATGGATGTGTGTGATGTCCTTAGGTTAGTTAGGTTTAAGTAGTTCTAAGTTCTAGGGGACTGTTGACTTTATAAGTTAAGCCCCATAGTGCTCAGAACACTAAGTAAATAAATATAATAATTACTCAAATGGCAAATTAAACGGTTAACACTTTAACAGTTTACAACCAGAAATAAAAAGTAATTAAACGCAGAGGCGCTGTGGGGGCGCAATGATTAAGACACAAATAAATACACTTCGTGATCAAAAGTATCCGGACATCTGGCTGAAAACGGCTTACAAGTTCGTGGTGCCCTATATCGGTATTGCTTTAATTCAATGTGCTGTTGGCTCACCCTTAACGTTGTCGACATCCCACAGTCTCGCAGGCATACGTTCAATCAGGTGCTGGAAGGTTTCCTGGGGAATGGCAGCCCATTCTTCACGGAGTGCTGCACTGAGGAGAGGTTTCGATGTCGGGCGGTGAGGCCTGGCACGAAAACGGCGTTCCAAAACACCCCAGAGGTGTGCTACAGGATTCAGGTCAGGACTCTGCGCAGACTAGTCTATTACAGGCATTTTATTGTCGTGTAACCACTCCGACACAGGCCGTGCCTTATGAACAGGTTCTCGATCGTGTTCAAAGATGCAATCGCCAGCCCCTAATTGCTCTTCAACACTTCAACAGTGGGAAGCGAGAAGGTGTTTAAAACATCAATGTAGGCCTGTGCTGTGATAGTGCCTCGCAAAACAACAAGGGCTGTAACCCACTTGCATGAACAACACGACCACACCATAACACCACCGTCTCCGAATTTTACTGTTGGCACTACACACGCTGGCAGATGACGTTCACCGGCCATTGGCCATACTTGCACCCCGCCATCGGATCGCCAAATTATGCACCGCGATTCGTCAGTCCACACAACGTTTTCCCACT
This sequence comes from Schistocerca americana, assembly GCF_021461395.2. Classification (NCBI taxonomy): domain Eukaryota; kingdom Metazoa; phylum Arthropoda; class Insecta; order Orthoptera; family Acrididae; genus Schistocerca; species Schistocerca americana. Next base: position 1,200,009,597 of record NC_060119.1, on the reverse strand, counting down.
GTTCAATCGTCTAATGTTTACTCTCCTTACACCAAGCGAGGCGTCGTTTGACATTCACCGGTGTGATATGTGGTTTATGAGCAGTCGCTCGGCCATGAAATCCAAATTTCCTCACCTCCCGCCTAACTGTCATAGTACGTACGGTGGATGCTAACGCAATTTGGAATTCCTGTATGATGGTCTGGATAGATGTCTGCCTATTACACTTTGTGACTCTCTTCAAGTATCGGCTGTCTCTGTCAGTCGACGGACGAGGTCAACCTGTACGCTTTTGTGCTGTACGTGTCCTTTCACGTTTCCGCTTCACTATCACATCGGACGCAGTGAACCTAGGGATGTTTAGAAGTGTGGAAATTTCGCCTTCAGACGTATGACACAAGTGACACCCAATCACCTGACCACGTTCGAACTCCGTGAGTTCCGCGGAACGCCCCATTCTGGTCTCGCACGACGTCTAATGAGTAATCAGATCGTTGATATGGAGTACCTGGCGGTAGGAGGCAACAAACTGCACGTACTTTGAAAAACGTATGTTTATGCTCGTGTCTGGATACTTTTTACACACTCCCCCGACTCCACAATTACTGATAGTTCCACCTGCTATCTGCGAGTGGTTATGGTTCGTTGATGTCTTACATAGGTGGTGATCTCATTAAGGGGTCTCTATCGTATATTAACGGCTTTCTGCTTGACTGCATTCGGAAAAATAACTAACTGTCCGTGTATCCCTGTACTCATCCCAATCTCGCTTGTTCTCATGACACGTATACAGTGAGCTCCCTGCCGCCGTTGGATAAGCAGTAGCCAGCAGCAAGTCTTAGCTCAATTATTTGTTTCATAGTTTAATTCTTAATTTCTTTGCGTCATTTTGGGTACTCGAATAGTTTAATTCACAAATTTCGGACGTATTATAATATTTGAGAGTTGTAGTATTGCGTTTTAGTACCTGAATAGCGTAAATTCGCGTAGTTGTCAGCCATCTGTTTTCGTTTTGAACGGCCAGTGTCGGATGGTCACAGCCAGTGAGCTCCTTGACGTTGTTGGATAAGTAGCAGCCAGCAGCAAGTCGCACTCTTAGCTCACTTATTTGTTTTATAGTTTAATTCTTAATTTCTTTACGCGTTTTTTGGTAGTTGCATAGTTTAGTTCACGAATTTCGGGCGTATTGTAGTATTTGAGAGTTGTAGCATCGCGTCTCAGTACCCGTATAGTGTAAATTCGCGTAGTCGTCAGTCATCTGTTTGTTTTGAACGGCTTGTAAGATGGAAGAGAGGAAAAAAATGTTAGGGATGGATAGGGACTGCGCCTGTTGTGTACTGATACAGGGGGAATTGGCCACCGTCCGTAAACAGCTCCAAGTTGTGCTGGCCGTGGTCGACAGGCTGCAGGCTGTTGCCCTGGGCACTGGAACACCCGAGGCGAGCGCTTTGGTGCTTCTGGAACCTGTAGCATCGCCTGGTATCTCTGATGCCACTGTGCCCCCTGATTCGGACGACCCTGCAGATCGACACTTCCCTTACTGTGAGTGGCGAACCGTGGCGGGGTCGTGAATCCGTGGGCGGAAGGCGAAAGTTGGTGCTGGCAGCTAGGCTGTACCCATACGCTTCCGTGACATATTTAAGGTACTGCCCACTGCTGAAAGTACTTCTGAGCCAGCAAGGGCGGCCTCGCCTGTTGCGGCAGTGGCCGATCTTCCTGAGAGGTCCAGGCAAGCGCAGAGGGTGGGATTGCTTGTCACTGGGAGCTCCAGTGTTAGGCGGGTGATGGAGCCCCTTTTGGATATGGCACCTAAGGATGGGAAGAAAGCCAAAGTGCACATAGTGTGCATACCGTAGAGAGTCATCCAAGATGTGGAATGGGTCCTTCCGGATGCCATGAAGGGTACAGGGTGCAGCCAACGGCAGGTGGTGGCTCACGTCGGCACTAAAGACGTGTGTCGCTATGGATCGGAACTGATTATCTCTGGTTTACGGAAGCTATCTGAGTTGGTGAAGACTGCCAGTCTTGCTAGCGAGATGAAGGCAGAGCTCACTATCTGCAGCATCGTCGACATGATCGATTGCGGATCTTTGGCACAGAGCCGAAAGGAGGGACTGAACCAGAGGCTCACACGGTTCTGCGACCGCGTAGGCTGCAGATCCCTTGACTTACGCCATAGAGTGGTGGGGTTTCGGATTCCACTAAATAGGTCAGGTGTCCACTACACACAGGAGGCCGCTACACGGGTAGCAGGGGTTGTGTGGCGTGGACTGGGCGGTTTTTTAGGTTAGACAGTCTCGGGAAAGGTCAAAAGGGCTCCAGTCTCAAAGGGTACAGGGCAAAGAAACGACAAGAATCGACCAAGCAACAGTCAGTATGCGGCGGCGCGGTTCTTTCCGTCACTTTACGACGGACCTGCACCTACCGGTGAACATTGTCTCAGCAGATCATCAGTAGGAAAGCCGAGTGAAACCTACTGTACTTCCACGTGAGCCAGGCCGCAATTTAAGTCACTAATCTACGTTTCGGGAGAAAGTTTTGACACAAATGAAAGGTTGGAAATTTTGTCCTCAATTAATATATTCTGTAACTTAGGTCAACAAGTATCACTGCCAAGCCCGTGCTAGTCTTAACACAACCACTCACAATCCCTTTCACTCACGTTAGCAAATTTATGGCGTTGCATTTCCCTAAAACGTAATAGCTACAAAAATACTGACTGTTTTTTATTTTGATAGAGAATGCTCTCCAAATATTACGTCTGTCGGTACCTAATGCAGTCACAGTTTTTAGCCACCGACCTGCTCAATACGCCACGCGGAATATAAGTCTTTTCTCGTCACAAAATTAACTTAAAAATTCAGGAATTTCTATACACACATCGGAATAATTATACCGTCACTTTCCAACACTTTTGATGTATGAAACACTGCTAGATCCGGCAACTTATCGTTTCCATCGGACCTACTACTACACACGTCCGATCTGTTTCATGGCTAGGCTTCGACTCCTTTTTTAGAATACTCTCAGTCTTCTCTACCAGCAGAGAAAGGCGCGCGAAGAATATTGCTTTACCATTGGTCAGTTTACTCAACAGTCAATAGCAAAGCAACACTCTCTCGCGTCAATCCGCGCTTTTCATCAATAACCAATCGCAAAATAGTAAATCTAACGACTGTACTTTTTGCCGACGTAATTATCTAATATGCTGAAGTTTTGCTTATGCATAAAGTTATTTACTATAGTTATTTGTACCTGAATTAACTTTCCCTTTACCATAAACTACCTTTACAAAACTATTCTCCAAAAATCCCCTTTGTCCATATCCATACTTCCTCGAAATGTTCCCAAACTAAATCCTACTACATAACTCGTTAAACAATTATCTTCATAGAATGAGATTTTCACTCTGCAACGGAGTGTGCGCTGATATGAAACTTCCTGGAAGATTATAACTGTGTGCCGGACCGAGACTCGAACTCGGGACCTTTGCCTTTCGCGGGCAAGTGCTCTACCAACTGAGCTATCCAAGCACGACTCACGCCCCGTCCTCACAGCTTTACTTCTGCCAGCACCTCGTCTCCTACCTTCCAAACTTTACAGAAGCTCTCCTGCGAACCAGGAAGTTTCAATTATCTTCATATTAACCTTAAACCACACTCACGCGTCATTCATACTGCTAAAGCACATTTATAACATTTTACCTACACGAAAAGACATAATAACACTTTATGAAAATATTAGAACAGTTTATGAAAAACATTCTATTACTTTAGTGCACTGTAGTGGGCACAATCGGAACTAAAATCACAGTCCCCCTATCCAGTATTGTCCTCTATCGGTTGATACATAAACTACGTGCGCGTCCAGTCTCGCATTACCATCTGTCACTACCCAGCTCTGAGACACATCACCCACTTAACTGCCTCCAAGGCAGGATCGTTATACGTCGCTATGCCTCAAGTATTGTAGTTGTAAATTGTCGTAGCTATGTTGGAAAAGTACTAGAGCTTCAAGCGCTGATAGAAAGCACTGAAGCTGAAATCGTTATAAAAACAGAAAGCTGGTTAAAGCCGGAGATAAATTCTACCTAAATTTTTGCATAGCCGCAAACAGTTTTCAGAAAGGATAGATTAAATAAAGTAGGTGGTGGTGTGTTTGTGTCTCTGGGTAGTAGTTTACCCTGTAGTGAAGTTGAAATAGATAGTTCCTGCTAATTACAAGGGTAGAGGTTATACTCAACAGCCGTACCAGAATAATTATTGGCTCCTTCTACCGACGCGCCGACTAAGATGATATAATAGCTGAACGGTTCAAAAGAAAACTAGAATCTCATTACAAATAAGTACCCCCACACATACAGTTATAATTGGTGGAGACTTCAATGTACCCTCGATCTGTTGGCAAAAATACAAGTTCAAAGCCGGTGGTAGACAGAAAACATCTTCCGAAATTGTACTTAATGCTTTCTCTGAGGATTACTTTGAACAATTAGTTCACGAGTCCGCACGAATTGTAAATGGTTGCGAAAACACACTTGACCACTTAGCCATAAATAATCCTGTTCTGATAGAGAGGGTCATGACGCATACAGGGATCAGTGAACACAAAGCCACTGTATCGAGGGTCAAAACCATATAAACCAAAACCACTAAAAATAAACGCATAGTATATCTATTTAAAACAGCAGATAAAAATTCGCTTGATGTCTTCCTAAGAGAGAGTCTCCATTCCTTCCAAGCTAATTACACTCCTGGAAATGGAAAAAAGAACACACTGACACCGATGTGTCAGACCCACCATACTTGCTCCGGACACTGCGAGAGGGCTGTACAAGCAATGATCACACGCACGGCACAGCGGACACACCAGGACCCGCGGTGTTGGCCGTCGAATGGCGCTAGCTGCGCAGCATTTGTGCACCGCCGCCGTCAGTGTCAGCCAGTTTGCCGTGGCATACGGAGCTCCATCGCAGTCTTTAACACTGGTGGCATGCCGCGACAGCGTGGACGTGAACCGTATGTGCAGTTGACGGACTTTGAGCGAGGGCGTATAGTGGGCATGCGGGAGGCCGGGTGGACGTACCGCCGAATTGCTCAACACGTGGGGCGTGAGGTCTCCACAGTACATCGATGTTGTCGCCAGTGGTCGGCGGAAGGTGCACGTGCCCGTCGACCTGGGACCGGACCGCAGCGACGCACGGATGCACGCCAAGACCGTAGGATCCTACGCAGTGCCGTAGGGGACCGCACCGCCACTTCCCAGCAAATTAGGGACACTGTTGCTCCTGGGGTATCGGCGAGGACCATTCTCAACCGTCTCCATGAAGCTGGGCTACGGTCCCGCACACCGTTAGGCCGTCTTCCGCTCACGCCCCAACATCGTGCAGCCCGCCTCCAGTGGTGTCGCGACAGGCGTGAATGGAGGGTCGAATGGAGACGTGTCGTCTTCAGCGATGAGAGTCGCTTCTTCCTTGGTGCCAATGATGGTCCTATGCGTGTTTGGCGCCGTGCAGGTGAGCGCCACAATCAGGACTGCATACGACCGAGGCACACAGGGCCAACACCCGGCATCATGGTGTGGGGAGCGATCTCCTACACTGGCCGTACACCACTGGTGATCGTCGAGGGGACACTGAATAGTGCACGGTACATCCAAACCGTCATCGAACCCATCGTTCTACCATTCCTAGACCGGCAAGGGAACTTGCTGTTCCAACAGGACAATGCACGTCCGCATGTATCCCGTGTCACCCAACGTGCTCTAGAAGGTGTAAGTCAACTACCCTGGCCAGCAAGATCTCCGGATCTGTCCCCCATTGAGCATGTTTGGGGCTGGATGAAGCGTCGTCTCACGCGGTCTGCACGTCCAGCACGAACGCTGGTCCAACTGAGGCGCCAGGTGGAAATGGCATGGCAAGCCGTTCCACAGGACTACATCCAGCATCTCTACGATCGTCTCCATGGGAGAATAGCAGCCTGCATTGCTGCGAAAGGTGGATATACACTGTACTAGTGCCGACATTGTGCATGCTCTGTTACCTGTGTCTATGTGCCTGTGGTTCTGTCAGTGTGATCATGTGATGTATCTGACCCCAGGAATGTGTCAATAAAGTTTCCCCTTCCTGGGACAATGAATTCACGGTGTTCTTATTTCAATTTCCGGGAGTGTATGTATGTGTAGACCAGATATGACCAAAATGCAAAGATACAGTACCGACAGCAATAGGTAGATTCATACCGCGTAAGTTAATAAGAGACGGGACTGACCCACCATGGTACACAAAACACCCAAGAACCCTGTTGCAGAAGCTACGAAAAAATCATGCCAAATTCAGAAGAACGCAAAATCCTCAAGACTGGCTAAGTTTCACGGAAGCTCTAAACTTAGTGCGGACGTCAATACGAGATGCTTTTAATAGTTTCCGCAACGAAACATTGTCTAAAAATGTGGTAAAAAATTGAAAGAGATTCTGGTCGTATGTAAAGTACACCAGTGGCAAGAAACAGTCAATACCGTCACTGAGCGATAGCGATGGAAATGTTACCGATGGTGGCGCCACTAAAGCCGAGTTACTAAATATAGTTTTCCGTAATTCCTTCACGAAAGAAGATGAAGTAAATATTCCAGAATTTGAAACCAGAACAGCTGTTAGCATGAGTGACATAAAAGTAGATATCTTAGGTGTTGTGAAGCAACTCAAATGAATTAAGAAAGGCAAGTCTTCCGGTCCAGATGGTATACCAATGAGGTTCCTTCCAGAGTATGCAGGCACAATAGCGCCTTTCTTAGCAATTACTTACAACCGCTCACTTGACGAAAGGTCTGTGTTCCTAAAGACTGGAAAGTAGCACAGGTCACACCAATATTCAAGAAAGGACATAGAAATAACCCACTGAATTACAGACCCATATCACTGACCTAAATTTGCAGTAGGATTTTGGAGCATATACTGTACTCGAACAGAAGTGGCCAAGCGGTTCTAGGCGCTACAGCCTGGAACCGCGCGATTGCTACATTCGCAGGTTCGAATCCTGCCTCGGGCATGGATGTGTATGATGTCCTTAGGTTAGCTAGGTTTAAGTAGTTCTAAGTTCTAGGGGACTGATGACCACAGCAGTTAAGTCCCATAGTGCTCAGAGGCATTTGAACCATTTGTACTCGAACATTATGAATCACCTTGAAGAAAATAACTTATTGATACATAACCAACACGTATTCAGAAAATATCGTTCTTATGCAACACAGCTCGCTCTTTATTCCCATGAATTAATGAGTGCTGTCGAGAAGGGATCTCAGATAGATTTCCCTTATACCTAGATTTCCAGAAGGCTTTTGATACCGTTCCTCACAAGCGACTATTAATCAAATTGCATGCATATGCAGTATCGTCTCAGTTGTGTGACTGGATTAGTGATTTCCTCTCAGAGAGGTCACAGTTCTTAGTGGTAGATAGTAAATCATCAAGTAGAACAGAAGTGATATCTGGCGTTGTGCAAGGTAGTGTCATAGGCCCTCTGCTGTTCCTGATTTACATAAATGATCTAGGTGATAATCTGAGCAGCCCCCTTAGACTATTTGCAGATGATGCTGTAAGTTACTGTCTAGTAAAATTATCAAACGATCAATTCCAATTACAAAATGATCTAGAGAGAATTTATGTATGGTGCGAAAAGTGGCAACTGGCATTAAACAAAGAAACGTGCGACGTCATCCACATGGGTACTAAAAGGAATCCGATAAATTTTGGGTACACGATAAATAGCACAAATCTAATACCTAGGAATTACAATTACGAGCGACTTAAATTGGAAAGACCACATAGATAATATTGTGGGGAAGGCGAAACAAAGATTGCGCTTTGGTGGCAGAACACTTAGAAGATGCGACAAACCCACTAAAGAGACAGCCTGCATTACACTTGTCCGTCCTCTGCTGGAATACTGCTGCGTGGTGTGGGATCCTTACCAGGTAGGATTGACGGAGGACAGCTAGAGAGTGCAAAGAAAGGCAGCTTGTTTCGTGTTATCGCGCAATAGGGATGAGTGTGTCACTGATATGATACCTGAGTTGGGGTGGCAGTCACTGAAACAAAGGCGGTTTTCTTTGCGGCGAGATGTATTTACGAAATTTCAATCACCAACTTTCTCTTCCGAATGCGAAAATATTTTGTTGACATCCAACTACTTAGGGAGGAATGATCATAATTAAATAATAGAAATCAGAGCTCGAACGGAAAGATTTAGGTGTTCCTTTTTCCCACGCGCCATTCGAGAGTGGAATGGTAGAGACGTGGTATGAAAATGTTTCGATGAACCTTCTGGCAGGCACTTAAGTGTGAATTGCAGAGCTACCATGTAGATGTAGATGCAGGACGTACGATGGTGACAATATAATGATCGCAGAGTCTTATTCGAATATCGGCTCTCTATATCTAACAAACAGGATTTCCGGAGAACTACGTCTTCCAAGAGCATTTCTGTTAAACGGAATTACGGACCTGTTACGATCCGAGCATCGTGTCCCTGAAACTAATACCTGCTGTCGTGCTGGCTTGATAAGGTGTCTAAGCAATGTAACAGTTCTTTTGAACTGTTTGCACTATTGTCTTGTACGCGATGTTCTTCACAGATCCATTATCTTTTCCCACAAACCTTCCAAATCTAAATCCACCTAAGAATTATTTTCGGTGAGTGTTCCTGCCATTTCACGTCACTTGTAACTGTTTCGTACTTGCCTAGTACTTGTTTCATGTGGCATACTCAGGGTATTCACTACTAGTCTTGCATTAAGAAACTATCGAGTTCTTTCCCTCTTTTACTGGCATAACGTTAAATTTACCTAAATTGAAAGAGATATGCCGTTCGTTGCATCAGTGAGTCACATAATTATTCCTTCAATAATTGCAGCAAAAAAGTATACGTGGAAAAACGTAACTGAACTACTTACCAGATTAGGTAGTGTCTTAGCATCACATATGTTTCTAGGCAAAATCGTCACAGACTAGACCTGGCGAAGAACTCAAAATGTATATGACATTCCTAACAGCACAATTAAAAATAACAGTACAGTCACGAAACCCATGCGAACACTCTGGTCGTAGTAACAATCCCGCGTGCCATATTTTGTGTTTAATACGGAATACTTTGGTAACACTTCTTTCTAAGAAGATCACTGAAACGACCGAATGTTTAACTCGCGAAGAGTGATGGATCTGTGACTGTTAGATCGTGAAAATTAGTCGGCTTGGAGTTGCAAAAATTCTGGCTGCTTTTCGAGTACAGACAGTGAATTTTGAAGGATAAGGTTTACCATATAAAATACGGACTTGATAGCCATTTCATGTGCTTCCGTATGAAAAACAAGCAGATCAAATCTAAAATTTAAATGCTTTCTGCAAGTATACTGCATCCTCCGAACGCCAGATTTGTTAAATATGAACTTTCAGGAACTGACTTTCAACTGTAGTTATGCGGCCTCTGTGTGGTAGGTATTAGGTAGTGGTTTCATCAAGGCTGCCTTAGACTGCCTAGCAGTCACTACTGCAGACTGAAGGGACCTCGGAAGGAAGGAATATCGAGGTAGGTGGAATTTCGAGAATTCAGAGACACAACAAAGACGACCGACTGCGCCCGTCCGCAGGAGGACCTCTGTTACGTCACGTTATGTGGTTAAGTGAACGAAGTATTTCAAACCCAATATTTATTGTTACCAACATCCCTTCAAGGGGGCTGATCAGATTTAGGCCAGGAGTAGTCAAACTTCATTACCTACCACCTGCTTTTGTATCTCTGTTAGTAGTAAATAAATTCCTCAGTAATGATGATTTTTAAAACTTATAAGGCAGTGTTACAGCAAATAAAGCATGTAATTATTATTCGTTACAGTGTATGTTGTGTCAAAATTTTACGAAAATCTAATGAAAAGGCGGCCGGAGTGGCCACGCGGTTCTAGGCGCTACAATCTGGAGCAGAGCGACCGCTACGGTCGCAGGTTCGAATCCTGCCTCGGGCATGGATGTTTGTGACGTCCTTAGGTTGGTTAGGTTTAATTAGTTCTAAGTTCTAGGCGACTGATGGCCTCAGAAGGTAAGTCGCATAGTGCTCAGAGCCATTTTTTCTAATGAAAATATTTTTAAGGCCCCTGCGACCTACCGCCAACAATGAAAGCTAGAAAGCCGACTAGTCGACTCTAAGAAAATGGCAAAAATCTATTAGGCGCACTACGAATGTAGTGGTGTGGAGAGTGCAAGGTGTATGTCCCTGCAGGTGCATTATACTCTAACCCTAGGTCGCTCAAATGGATGTAGCGTGTGCCATGTAAGCAGGAGATCCGATGCTAAATATAAACTGTTATGCCTGTCCTGTAATGTCTACACCCCCCCCCCCAAAAAAAAATAAAAGATGACAAATGGCCATGTAAAAGGGTTTAAGGAACAACAATAGGAGAAAAACGAAAAAGGAAAAATATAAAAACGAAAACCTATAAAATGACAGTAATATTAACCATCACTAGGAATATAATAGGTTAATAGAATAAAATGTCTTTTTAAATATATCGTTGTTAATATATTTAAATAAATATATATGGTTACAAAAAAAAAAAAAAAAAGGTTCCATTCCCGGTTGGGGCACAAGTTTTTAACATGCCCCAATGATGCATATCAACACTTGTTTGCAGGTGGCGTGTCGATTTAATTATCATTTCACTCTAGAGAAGCTTAACGGTTATAAATGGTATCTCTTCTTTCGGGAATAGATACTACCTTCATATATCTAAGAAACGTGTTGACTGACACTGATATAGGTCAAACGGACACGGAGCAATGATCGATTTAAACTAGTTCGGGGTGACAGACAGTGAATAATCAGCTGTAGCGGACGAACGTGTGTAAACGCTGTACATGTTCTGATTATGAAAGGCTGCGGAAGAAACATACACCTGTCAACCGTTCGAAAGCAATAGAAATGCATTTGATGGATGTAAACCGTACTGCAGCTACAAATAGCAACGGAAGAGACATCATTCCAGCGATAGCGAACAAATCACTTTAACTTTTAACGAAACAGAAAATTTCAGGCCTGTGGGGAAACGACCTGGAACTGTGTCAGCTTTCGCAACATTCACCACAACGCGAAGTCTACGGGGGAGCACTTTCTTCTTCGTCGCAAATAACTCTCTTTTCTACGGTCGCTGCTGTCACAAGGAGTGCTCATTATAGCAGCGGCTGAAATACTATAAAGGATGAATGCTTTCGGTACATGTCGCCTGATATACAGACTTCAAAAAGGTTAACCGTCGTCCCATAGAGCGGAAGCTTGTTAAAAATAATTGGTGCACCTGAAAGACACTGCGGAACCCGGTAGCCCATAGGAGAATGCCGATTTCTTACAGTGCGAGTACATTCAGAATTTTAGGCGACGTTCTTTTAATGTTCCTGCGCGGAAACGCGTCGATAGGAAGCACTCAACGCCAATTGCATCGTAAAAACCCGTCAGCCGATCCTTTTCGTCTCTGGTCGATGGAAGCGCGTAAACTAAACTATGTGACGCCGAGGATGGCTGTTGTTTTATTGGCTATTTTTCCCAACGTTGCGACTTCACTGTTTTTTTTTTTAAGCCAGTGTTAATGCTTTTCTACTGAGACCAACGTTTATGGATTTCTAAATGTACTTGGAAAACTCGACAAATAAATACTGCTTGACTTACCTCTTTCTTGAGGAAAGCTCATTGATTTTCTGCCCAGTGTTAAATCCAGTGAATCACTGGGGGCAAGTCACATACTCATCTGTGTATGTTACAGTTGACAATGCAACTAGTTTACAGATGGGCGATTGCGATGTGCCATCAGCAGTGGTTAATATTTTACAAGGAGTTACTTTTGTTGTTGAGAACGCATATGGCGAAAGTATTGTGCTTAATTTTTAGATACAAACCATAATGAATTTAGACACGAACAATAATCGTATTGTGGAATGCTCTATTGTTGTAGAATTTTTTGTATTAGCAGACGGTTGTAATAGCCTAGGCCGTAGGAGTGTGAATAATTGGCGTGATACGGAATGGATTTTCTCCCTGCAGTGGGGTGTACGCTGATTTGAAGTTCTGGCAGCTTACCAAAAAAAATGGTTCAAATGGCTCTGAGCACTATGGGACTTATCATCTGAGATCATCAGTCCCCTAGAACTTAAAACTACTTAAACCTAACTAACCTAAGGACACCACACACACCCATGCCCGAGGCAGGATTCGAACCTGCGACGGTAGCGGTCGCGCGGTTCCAGACTGAAGCGCCTAGAACTGCACGGCCACTCCGGCCGGCGCAGCTTTGCACTCCGTGCCGGATCGCTAATCGAACCAAGAACAACTCTTCTAGAAAAACCAAGATTTCTCTCTTAAGATTACGATGGTTTTCTTGTGAAATAACGGATCTCGTCTCCGAGCGATGATGTATCGTATCCTCCACATCACGGTTACTACACATTAGCGCGCACTTACCACTGTTTCACGAAGTTGCTGTTGGAGGTAGTATTTTGGTGACCAGCCCCTCGCCACAGAAATACGTAAAGATATATTATAGGTTAAGTGAACGTTTTAGAGACTTTGACACGTTAAGCCACAATATTCGGAAGCGGCAGAAGTCGAACAAGGAGGCAGTTTGCGCTACAGCGGTCAGCACTTCGACAGATGAACGACCGATCAGACAGGCTGTACCTCCAAGGAGAACTACGACCAGCGCAGTTCGCACATCAGTGGTCAATGCTCGAGGAACTGTCAGCATACAGAACTCACGTGCGTGACGTATGTGACGATGCGGAGGGGGACGAAAGGGCAATGCCCGACCACGCCAGCATAGAGGTGAAACAATTCAAAGCTGTCGTCATTGATCACGTTTCTGTGCAACAAGAGAAGAGTTCATCGACTACTGAAGAGTCAGGCGACGCCCTAGAAACTTCGCGACATTGGCGAAAACACCGAATAAATACCTCCGATAAACGGACTTGAGGTGGCCCTTCAAGGGAAGAAAGAAGACACAAAGGAACGACGGCTGGACCGACGGACCGATGGTTGGTCAGCAGACGTCATACTTAGCACGACGACTTATCCGCTAGGCTGCTCGACAGAAGAAGATGTCGGTACCGCACCAACAGGTCGACGCAGAAGACGCTAATCCAGATGTTAGCAGAAAGAAGTTCTTGTGGTACTTAAGCAGGTGACTGAGGACGAAGGTACTGCGGCCTCACCAAATGCGTCACTTGTGAACCTAGAGGCTGATGAACTCTGCCAGAAAACGCCGAACCTGAGAATCGCTGGTTAGGTTCCGGGACAGAGCACACCGCGACACGCCGTAGCCGCTTGTTAATAACGCTACGAGTGAATTCACAAGGAGAAGACCGCGTCGCTGCCACAGTGAGTCACGGATACGGAACAGAATGGAAGAATACGCCACCTCACCCTCCACTGCAACACGAGCCATCGCTGCATCAGAGGTCACTGGAATCTGCACTCTAAGACTCCGCCGCTCCGCAGCCGCGAGGAATTGAGAGACTTATAACACACAGTATAACTCTGTTTGTTTAAAGGGTCTTATGACTCCATAAATGACTATCAGTGGAAGCACCAATGTTTCTCTCACCCACTGACCAGAGGAAAGAGCCCACTCCTCCGCCCACAAAGTGTCACTTCCTTGCCGCCATCCCTGACAAAATAATGACCTTTTCTCCCCTCTGCCACTAACGTTCACTACATCCCGACCCGCGACAAAAGAATGTATCGTCTTGATACTATGCCTTTACCCTCTTATAGCCATGAATGAATGCTGATGCATTAGCTCCATTCTTAACAATCATATACAACCGTTCGCTCAACGAAAGATCTGTACCCAAAGACTGGAAAGTTGCACAGGCCACACCAAAATTCAGGAAAGGTAGTAGGAGTAATCCACTAAATTACAGGCTAATATCGTTAACGTCGATATGCAGTAGGATTTTAGAACATATATTGATATACTGTGTTCGAACATTATGAATTACCTTGAAGGAAACGTTCTATTGACACACAGAGTCAACATGCGTTTAGAAAACATCGTTCCTGTGAAACACAACTAGCTCTTTATTCACGTGAAATGCTGAGTGCTATTGACAAGGGATTTCAGGTTGATTCCGTATTCCTGGATTTCCGGAAGGCTTTTGACAAGGTACCACACAAGTGGCTCGTAGTAAAATTGCGTGCTTATGGAATATCCTCTCAGTTATGTGACTAGATTTGTGATTTCCTGTCAGAGAGGTCATAGTTCGTAGTAACTGACGGAAAGTCATCGAGTAAAGCAGAAGTGATTTCAGGCGTTCCCCAAGGTAGTGTTATAGGCCCTTTGCTGTTCCTTATCTATATAAACGATTTGGGAGACAATCTGAGCTGCCGTCTTAGGTTGTTTGCAGATGGCGCTGTCGTTTATCGACTAATAAAGACAACAGAAGATCAAAACAAACTGCAAAACGATTTAGAAAAAATATCTGAATGGTGCGAAAAGTGGCAGTTGTCCCTAAATAACAAAAAGTGTGAGGTCATCCACATGAGCACTAAAAGGAACTCGTTAAACTTCGGTTACACGATAAATCAGTCTAATCTAAAAACCGTAAATTCAACTAAATACCTAGGTATTACAATTACGAACAACTTAAATTGGAAAGAACACATAGAAAATGTTGTGGGGAAGGAACACCAAAGACTGCGTTTTATTGGCAGGACACATAGAAAATGTAACAGACCTACTAAGGAGACTGCTAACACTACGCTTGTCCGTCCTCTTTTAGTACTGTTCCGCGGTGTGGGATCCTTACCAGGTAGGACTGGCGGAGTACATCGAAAAAGTTGAAAGAAAGGCAGCACGTTTTGTACTACTGCGAAATATGCAAGAGAGTGTCACTGAAATGATACAAGATTTGGGCTGGAAATCATTAAAAGAAAGGCGTTTTTCGTTTCGACAGAATCTTCTCATGAAATTCCAATCATCAGCTTTCTCGCCGGCCGGAGTGGCTTGCGGTTCCAGGCGCTCCAGTCAGGAACCGAGCAACGGCTACGGTCGCAGGTTCGAATCCTGCCTCGGGCATGGATGTGTGTAATGTCCTTAGGTTAGTTAGGTTTAATTAGTTCTGAGTTCTAGGCGACTGATGACATCAGAAGTTAAGTCGCATAGTACTCAGAGCCATTTGAACCAACTTTCTCTTCCGATTGCGAAAATGTTTTGTTGACACCGACCTGCATAGGGTGGAGCGATCACCACGATAAAATATGGGAAATCAGAGTTCGTACGGAAAGATATAGGAGTTCATTCTTTCCGCACCATATGCGAGATTCGAATAACAGAGAATAGTGAAGTTGGTTCGATGAACCCTCTGCCAGGCACTTACATGTGATTTGCAGAGTATCCATATAGATGTAGATGAACAAACTCATAAGAAAAAGAGGGTTCTTCAACTCCAGTTTTCATTCATTAGCAATGACTGTTCGTAACACTCAAATAGAAGTATGATTCCGGATTACAACATGGTGCATGAGCAGGGTTTAAAAAAATTAGAATTAACAGGAGAATGCTGGTGATTTTTTCGTAGTATTCAACCATTTGTTTACAAATATGACAGTATACATGTGATGTGTTACGACAGTGAAAGGAACCTGTGACCACTGGAGACAGTGCCACAAGTTCCTCCAAAAAATGATAACACAACACACACACAAATGTCATACTAACTAATGTCAATCCACCCGATGATGGAGTTTTAAACCTTTGAAACGCGTAGTGGAAATAAATAAAACGGTGACTGATAACAGTAAACTTGTTGTTTCATTTAATAGTATTCAACAACTTATCACATTTCGCGAGCCGCGCGAGATTAGCTTAGCGGTCTAGGGCGCTACAGTCGTGGACTGTGCGGCTGATCCCGGCGGAGGTTCGAGTCCTCCCTCGGGCATGGGTGTGTGTGTTTGACCTTAGGATAATTTATGTTAAGCTGTGAGTAAGCTTAGGGACTGATGACCTTAGCAGTTAAGTCCCATAACGTTTAACACACATTTGAACTTTCCGCGAAAATCAATTAATGCTGAATGGACTAAGTTTTCATTTTCTTGCTTATTTAATTTAATATTTTGATTCTATATGCCTTGAAACAGCGAGAGAGTAAAAATTTTTCGACCTTTGCACTATTTCTGTGTTTATTACAGGAAATGACAGAAACAAAAAAAAATCAAAACTCGGTTATTTCAGTAACCGGTTATTTCGAGCGGTTTTAGTAACCAGGTTAAACTGGCGTGGAAACAAACCAATGTAACCGAAAACTGGTTGCTCCAGCGATAACGCCGTACCTATGCTAATCTAATTCCCTGAATGTGGGACTACTTTGATTGTTAATAAACGGAAACTCGTTCAGCAGTTCTCTATCATTACTCCGGAAGGCTATATAAAATTTCACTGTGATTGGTGTACCGGAAATTATTTTATTAATTCAGCACTTTGTTGTGTCATTTATACGATCTGCGGAGCGTACACGTTCAAATCTGGGCCTGTTTTATGTGAGCACAGCGACGATGTTTTGCATTTTATGACCATGGATCGCGTTCTGTGGGTAAACGGGCAACTGAGAGCAACAAAATGAATCTTATAGCGTCGTATTTGTCAATATATATCGCTACGTCGGTACTGAAACTTTTAGTGGCATTCTGTCGTGTTCGGCATGAGTGTTCCTTCCATTTCTAGGGGTCGCATCGACGCGAGGTCCGCAGACGGCTTGATGAAATGTCGCACGCAGCACTTAATTTCGTAATCCGTAACTCTACGATTCGTGGAAAGAATAATAAATCCTGTCGTCATATCCATCGTAACACAGTTACCAAAAGGTACGCTGCAGCAGTTTACTGAAAGGCCATGAGAGCTGTACGGCTCTTAGAATGGCCTGCCTCATACTCTGATTTCAATACGGCAGGGAAGACTGGAGATGAAATAAGGCATAAGCCATAGATAATATTCCATTAGAATTTGTAAAATCGTTCGGGAGAGAGGCAACCAAACCACTATTAAAGTTGATGTGTACAATCTACGAGACGGGTGAAGTGCCATCAGACTTCCGGTAAAATATTATCCACGCAATTCCGAAGACAGGAAGGACAAATAGGTGCGAAAACTGCCGCACAATCAGCTTAAAATCCTTATACGTCCAAGGTGCTGACAAAAACAGTACCGTATAGAGATGAATGGCAAAGAAAACTGAGAAACAGTTAGATGACGATTAGTTGCCTTTATAAAAGGTACAGGTGCCAGAGAGGCAATCCTGACGTTGCGCCTGACAAATGGATGGAAGACTGAAGAAAAATCAAGACGCTCTCGTAGGATTTATGAAACTAGGAGAAGCGTTCAGCAGTGTAAACTAGTGGAAAGTATTCGAAATCCTAACAAAAATGGGAGTAAGGTATAGGGAAAGGCGGGCAATACACAATATATACTGTAAGTAGGCTGTTTAGGTTTTTTTATTGGTAACGCCACCTCTGTATGAAAATCACTCGCTGTGCTGCGTGCAGCCTGTGGCTGCTTTGCATTGTTGTAATACTCGCCATTGTAGTGTTGGGCAGCTGGATGTGAACAGCGCGTAGCGTTGCGCAGTTGGAGGTGAGCCGCCAGCAGTGATGGATGTGGGGAGAGAGATGACGGAGTTTTGAAATTTGTCATGAACTGCTATATATATATTATGACTATTAAGGTAAATACATTGTTTGTTCTCTATTAAAATCTTTCATTTGCTAACTATGCCTTTCAGTAGTTAGTGCCTTCCGTAATTTGAATCTTTTATTTAACTGGCAGTAGTGGCGCTCGCTGTACTGTAGTAGTTCGAGTAATGAAGATTTTTGTGAGGTAAGTGATTTGTGAAACGTATAGGTTAATGTTAGTCAGGGCCTTTCTTTTGTAGGGATTTTTGAAAGTCAGATTGCGTTGCGCTAAAAAATATTGTGTATCAGTTTAAGGACAGTCGTGTATAATTGTTTAAAGGGGACGTTTCAATACCAGGACCAAGAGCGAACAATGAGACTGAAGACCAAAAACAAAGTGCTCGAATTAAGAAGGTAGTAAGACAGCGTTTCCGTCTTTCGTCCCTATTGTTCAGTCTATACACCTAAGAATCAACGAAGGAAATGAAAGAAAGGTTCATGAGTGGAATTAAAATCCATTGCAAAAGGATACCACTCTTTTACGGGATCTGTTGAACGGAACGAAGAGTCTAATGAGTACTGAATGTGAATTGGGTGTAACCCGGAAAGAGAGGTAAGTAATCCGAAGTAGCAGAAATGTGAACATCGAGAAAGCTAACTTCAGAACTGTGGATGAAGAAGTGGACGAAGTTGAGGAAATATGAACCTTGGAAGCAAAACGATCCATGGTGGACTAAACAAAGAGGCGTAAAAAGCAGAGCGACATAGACAAGAGGAAATTCCTGAGCAAGAGAAGCCTACTAGTATCAAACGTAGGACTTAATTTGAGGAAGATATTTTTGGAAATGTTCGTTTGGAGCCAATTATTGTGTGATGGTGGACATGGACTGTGGGAAAAACGGAGTAGAAGAGAATCGAAGAGACCGCGTTTTGACGCTACATAAGAGTGTTGAAAATTAGGTGGACTGATAAGATAAGAATGAGAAGGTTATTCGCAAACTCAGAGCAGAATACATCGAAAACACTGAAAAGATGAAGGACAGAGTGATAGGACATGTGTTGCAGGGAAAGACAGATACACGACTGTAGACGTAGGGATAGCGTCTTTGATTACTAACGTATTTGGCCCCGGCCTCGAATCCTTCGACCACTTAAATTCTTAATAAAAATCATCAGCAATGGCGGACGAAGACTTCCGGCATAATAAATCACCCTCATTCAGCCAAATACCTTGTCCAAGAGGGCAGAGATGTGGAAAGAGGTTCAGGACCCTCTCTTGACCTTGAGGCGGGAATCTGCCTCTAAAGGCGGAAGAATCAGCAATGATCAACGCCATGAGGAAGCAGAAAGCAACGGAAACCACTACATTAAAGACACATATTCTGTGTTCACAGGAAATGTGGCCCGTAGCTTCAAACACGTCATGATCTCTCCATCGGCAAAAGATTCCGGACTAGTCCCGATTTCGGATCTCTGGGAGAGACTGCCAATGCAGAGGTGACCATGAGAAAAGGACCGGAGAATGTTCTACGAGTCGGGACGCGGAATGACAGAAGTTTGAACATGATAGAGAAGCTAGAAAATCCGAAAATGGAAATACTAAAGCTGAATATACATATAATGAGGGTTAAAGAAGTGAAATAGAAAAATAACAATGATTTCTGGTCAGATGAGTATAGGGTGATACCAACAGCAGCAGAAAATTTCTGTAATGGGATTATGACTCGTACGGATTGCGAAGATAGGACACAGAGTGGGTTTTGTGAACAGTTCACTGATAGGGTTTTTCTCATCAGAATCGACAGCAAACCGATACCGACAATGACAGCCAAGTTACACATGCCGACGTTGCTAACAGAACATGAATAGATACAGAATTCAGTTCTGGAAGATGAAAATTTAATAGTCATGGGGGTTGGAATGCAGTCGTAGGGGAAGGAATAAAAGCGAGGGTTACAGGAGAAAATGGCTTTGTAATTGGAATGAGACATGAGAAAAACTAATTGAGTTTCGCAAAAAATTTCAGCCATTAATGGCGAATATTCTCTTCAAGAATCAAAAGAGGAAAAGTATATTTGGAAAATGCCGGTAGATACGGGAAGATTTCAGTTACATCGTGGTCAGACAGAGATTGCAAAATCAGGTACTGGTTTGTAAGGCGTACCCAGGAGCAGATATAGACACAGATCAGAACTTAGCAGTTATAAAGAGTAGGCAGAACTTAACAGACTTGTCAGAAGTGCAAAGCAGTGCGCTACGGAACTACTAAGGAATGAAATGATATGCATGTAGTTCTCTGAAGCCATAGATACTGCAATAAGGAATAGTTCAGCAGGCAGTTGAGTTGGAGACAGATGAACAGATCTAAAACGGACAATCACAGAAGCTGGAACGAAAACCATAGGTACAACGACGGTAACTGCGAATAAAACATGTGTAACAGATGAAATACTTAATTTACGGAAGTAGGTAGTACAAAAATATTCAGGGAAATTCCGAAATACAGAAATACAAATCTCTTAGGAATCAAATAAATGGGAAATGCAAGGAAGCTAAAATTGAAAATTGAAAAATTTGAAGAGATCGAAAAAGAAATGATTGTTGGAAAGACTGACTCGGTATACAGATAAGTCAAAGAACGTGCGGTGAAATTAAAAGCCAGGGTGGTAACATTAGGAGCGGAATGGAAATTCCACTGCTACATAGGAGTAAAGGATACACTGAAGGCTTCTATGAAGTGGAAGACTTGTATGATGACGTGGCAGAAGAAGAAGAGATAGTACTAGAAAGAGTTAGTACTAGAACTAGAAGAGGCACTACTAGAATCAGACTTAAAAGCATTGCATTAGAATTTCTAAAATCATTGGAGGAATCGGTGTGTAGCAAGTATGTGTCTGACGATATAACATCTGACTTCCTGACATCATCATCAACACAATTTCGAAGGCAGCAAGAGCCAGCAAGTACGAGAATCATCGCACAATCAGCTTAACAGCTCATGCATCGAAGTCGCTGACAAGAATTGTACACAGAACAATGGAAAAGAAAACTAGGGGTATGCTAGATCGCGATCAGTTTTGCTTTACGAAGGGTAAAGGTACGAGAGAGGCAGTTCTGACAACGCGGCTGACAGTGAAAGCAAGACTATAGAAAAATCAGGACACGTTTATAGGATTTGTCGACCTGGAAAATGCAATATATTCGAAATTCAGAGGAATTCTGGGGTAAGCTACAGAAAAGACGGTTAGTATACAGTATGCAAAAGCTCTAAGAGTGAACGGTAAGAGTGGAAGACCAGTAACAGAGTACTAATATTAATAAGATGCAAGAGAGAGATGTAGGCTTTCGCTCTCTACTGTTCAGTTTGTACTTCGAAGATGCAATGACGGAAATAGAATAAGGGCTCAAGACTTGAGTTAAAATTCAAGGTGGAAGGAAGTCAACCATAAGTCTAACTGGTGGCATTGCTAGCCTTTGTGAAAGTAAAGAAGAATTTCAGTATCTGCTTGATGCAATGAACAGTCTAACGAGTACAAAATATGGACTGAGAGTAAATCGAAGAATGAAGAAAATTTTGAAAAGTAGCAAAAATGAGAACGGCGAGAAACTTAACATCAGGATTGGTAATCACAAAGCAGATGAAGTTAAGGAATTTTGCTACCTGAGTAACAAAATAATCCATCACGGACGGAGCAAGGGGGACATAAAATGCAGATTACCAATGGCAAAAAGAACATTCCTGGATAACAGAAGACTATTTGTTTCAAACATAGATCTTAATATAGGGACGAAATGTATGAGAATGTTCATTTGGAGCACAACATTATATGGTAATGAAACATGAACTGTGGGGGAACCAGAAGAGAAGCGTTTGGGATGTGCTGTTACAGAAGAATGTTGAAAATAAGGTGGACTGATAAGGTAAGGAATGAGGAGGTTCTCCAGAGAAGTGGAGAAAGAGAAACATAAGGAAGACATTGACAAGAAGAAAGGACAGGATGATAGGACATCTGTTAACACATCAGGGAGAAACTTCCATGCTACTAAACGGAGCTGAATATGGTAATAAAGGTAGGAGACGACAGATATTTAGAATAAGTCCAGTAAATAACTGAGGAAGTACGCTGTAAGTGTTACTCTGAGATAAAGTGTTTTGCACAGGTGAAGTGTATCTGGCGGACCGCATCAAACCGGGTGGAGGACTGATATCTGAAAAAAATAAAAAATAAAGAAGAGGAAATTCGTGGCGGGCGGCGTCAAACGAGTCAGAAGACAAACGACTGAAAAAAAACGAACAAGTCTGGGATGCGATGCGAGGTTGTATACATCCACGCAACCAGCCAGCCAGCATTCTCAATTAAATGCCATAGCATATGTTTGAGTAAGTCAAAAAGCTCCTGAGGATTTTGTTCGGAAGCTGTCTTTACTTCAGTGCAACAACAATTCTTGTCAACGACTTCGAAGCATGCGCTGTTAAGTTGATTGTGCGATGATTCTCATACTTGTTGGCTCTTGCTGCCCTTAAAACTGCGTAGATGATGATGGCAGAAAGTCAGATGTTATATCGCCAGACGCGTACTTGCTACATACCAATTCTTCCAACGATGTTAGAAATTCTAATGGAATGTTTTTAATTCTGATTCTAGTACTACCTCTTCAAGTTCTAGTACTATCTCTTCTAACACTACCTTCTTCTGCCACGTCATAATTCAAGTCTTCCCCTTCATAGAAGCCTTCAGTGTATCCTTAACCCCTATGTAGCAGTGTAATTCCCATTCCCCTCCTAATGTTACTGCACTAGTTTTTAATTTCACCTCACGTTCTTTGAGTTATCTGTATGCCGAGTCAGTCCTTCCGACAATCATTTCTTTCTCCATCTCTTCAAATTTCTCACACCCTTATTTCGCCTTAGCTTCCTTGCGTTTCCTATTCGTGCCTGTGATAGCTGCATCTCACGAAGATGTTGATGATGGAAACCAGTTCGAACTGTAATGAAGGTTTAATCATTTAATAGTCGTTATTTGATGAACATCTCCAAAAAGTATGAGAAATGTAGGACTGGTTCTTCATCGTGTAACTCTCCGTTTCCTTATGTGTACTTTCGAGCACTAGTATTTATTCTGATGAACTGTAACTATCGTATATTTCTGTGAAAAGGGAAAAGACACATTTCTTCAGCATATCCACTGCTTTAGAATGCCAGAACAAAAGCAGGTGGGCTTTCAGTCCCCGGGCATGCAAGGAATGTGCGCTGTTTTTCCCCCTCTGCTTTCCATTCGTCTTGGCTGTTTTTTGCTTTAAAGAGCGCGGCGCGCCAAGACGGATGGGCCGCGGAAGTTTGGGGTTTCCGGCGGCAGCCGGTGGGTGTTCCGCTTGATAGCGGACGCGCGCCAACACAAACGACCGCCTACTCACACCCACAACCGTACCTCTCTCCGCGGCGAGGGCGACCACTTGGAGCATTGAGTAGCGCCGCAATCGGTTTCCCTGACAAGACTTATGTGCCCCCTGGGGATGAACCTCCCGCAGACGAAAAACTCCGGACAAGATAAGGAAGAGAGCCGCAGAAGATAGGGAAAAACGTAGAACTGATCGGAAGGCAGTGCTACGGAAACATATGTTCTTGCACTTGCAGCGTCCTCCGTGCATCTTAAGAGCTGCGCATTGCCAATGAGGTTCCTAATCTCGCCCCCGTCGATACTCCATAGATGCAGGCCCCACCACGTTCCATCACACCTTCCAATTCTTTGTACACCATGCAATCTTCCTTACCCTGCCCCTACGGATCCTGTACCACCACGCCAATTTTCCTCCTCTCCTCACTCACAGTGCGTACATGGGGTACTATCCTAAACTCCAACAATCCCATTCCCTCCCGTCTAATTTCGAAACAAGGTAAGCTGCCGTACCTGTAACGACATATTACACCTGAATGTATACCATATCTTTTACATCAACCGACTCCCTTTACCAGACAGTGAAATCAGTCGCAACAGTTACCTGTCCTTTACCCAAGTGCATGAACGCTGATCAGCCGGAACATCGTGACCACCGACTACTATCGATACTAACCGCTCCTGGCGATAGCAGCGTCACCTGGAGAAGAATGACTGCCAGTCAGACACAAGCATGGTTCATGTAGTATCATTGAGAGCGCTGTCTGTGTACTCCTCCACACACCGCTTGGTGGCTAGCGGAGTGTATATGTAGAAGTAGAATGAGGAAGGCGTGGGGTCGATGTGAGTCCGAAAGCAGTTTGTGATAGCTCGGTGGCTCGGAAACAGCATTTCGAAACCTGCAACCTCGTCAGGTGGCCGAGGAGTGCTATGAAGAGCGTCTTCAACAGGTGGGGAAACCACGTCCGGATGTGTTGGGGTTAAGCCACCATCCCTCATTGTACCCCGATGTAGGACGTCTTACACTGGGCAGACTAGTGTGTCTGAACACGCAGTGCACGAACGATGGGCCTACACAACCGACGACCCATGCATGTGTCAATGTTAGCATCAGGACATCGGCAGCTACGAGTGACATGGTCACGTGACCATCGGCACCGGACATTGGTGCAGTGGCAGAGAATTGCGTAAATAATGAAAAGTGTGAGGTCATCCACATGAGATCTAAAAGGAACTCGTTAAACTTCGGTTACACGATAAATCAGTCTAATCTAAATGCTGTAAATTCAACTAAATACCTAGGTATTACAATTATGAACAACTTAAATTGGAAAGAACACATAGAAAATAATGTGGGGAAGGAACACCAAAGGCTGCGTTTTATTGGCATGACACTTAGAAAATGTAACACACCTACTAAGGAGACTGCCTACACTACGCTTGTCCGTCCTCTTTCAGAATCCTGCTGAGCGGTGTGGGATCCTTACCAGGTAGGACTGACGTAGTAAATCTAAAAAGTTTAAAGAAAGGCAGCACGTTACGTATTATCGCGAAATATGGGAAAGAGTACCACAGAAATGTAACAGGATTTGGGCTGGAAATGATTGAAAGAAAGACGTTTTTCGTTGCGACGGAATCTTCTCGCAAAATTCCAGTACCAACTTTCTCCTCCGAATGCGAAAATATTTTGCTGTCACCGACTTACACAGGACGTAACGATCACCACGATAAAATAAGGGAAATCAGAGCTCGTACGGAAAGATATAGGCGCTCATTCTTTCCGCGCGCTATACGAGATTGGAATAATAGAGAATTGTGAAGGTGGTTCGATGAACCCTCTGCCAGGCACTTAAATGTGATTTGCATAGTATCCATGCAGATGTAGATGTAGATGATGAATCCCGATACCTTCTTCAT
This sequence comes from Schistocerca americana, assembly GCF_021461395.2. Lineage (NCBI taxonomy): Eukaryota > Metazoa > Arthropoda > Insecta > Orthoptera > Acrididae > Schistocerca > Schistocerca americana. Next base: position 1,199,984,609 of record NC_060119.1, on the reverse strand, counting down.
CATGCCGATGGGAGGATGCGAATCCGTCGTCCTCCAGGAGAACAGCTGCCAGGCACATGAGCTGTAGGACGAGACAAGGTAGCTGCTGCTACATTATGCTCTGGGAAAGATTGATGTCGGCATCCATACGTCCACTGGAGCTTGTCCGAGGCACCAAACGGCAAAGGAGTATTGTACACAGGTTGCAGACTATGAACACTCCTTCATGACGATAATGTTTCCCGACGGCGCGAGAGTGGCATTTTTCAACTCTATAATGCTCCGTGTCACAAGGACAGGAGTGTGATAGATCGACGAGTGGAAGGCAGTGGCGAGTTCCAGTTTGAAGTATTGGCTTCCCAACTCGCCAGATCAGAACTTGAAAGAACACAACTGGGATGTGATTGAACGTGACTGCAGAGCCTACCCACTCTCCGGAATTAACGGCAATGTGGTAAGATGTGCGCAGATATGGTAACAATTCCCTCCAGCGTCCAATCAAGGCTTCATTACCAAAGATGGATATACCGTCTATTACATACGTGGTCATAATGTTCTGGCTGATACAGTACTGGCCATTACGATTGCTACACTAAGAAGAAATGCAGATGACATTGGACAAATATATATTTTACTAGAACTGACAAGTGATTATATTTTCACGCAATTTGGGTGCATAGACCCTGAGAAATCAGTACCCAGAACAACGATTTCTGGCCGAAATAACGGCCTTGATATGCCTGGGCATTGAGTCAAACAGAGCTTGGATGGCGTCTACAGGTACAGCTGCCCATGGAGCTTCAACACGATACCGCAGTTCATCAAGAGTAGTGACTTGAGTATGGTGACGGGCCAGTTGCTCAGCCACCATTGACCAGACGTTTTCAATTGGTGAGAGATCTGGAGAATGTGCTGGCCAGGGCAGTGGTCGAACATTTCTGCATCCAGAAAGGCCTGAACAAGACCTGCAACATGTGGTCGCACATTATCCTGCTGAAATGTAGGGTTTCGCAGAGATAGAATGAATGGTAGAGCCAAGGGTCGTAACACATCTGAAATGTAACGTCCACTGTTCAAAGTGCCGTCAGTGTGAACAAGAGGTGATCGAGACGTGTCGCCAATGGCACCCCATACCATCACGCCGGGTGATACGCCAGTATGGCGATGAAGAATACACGCTTCCAACGTGCGTTCACCGGGATGTCACCAAACACGGATGCGACCATCATGGTGCTGTAAACAGAACCTGGATTCATCCAAGAAAATGACGTTTTGCCATTCGTGCACTCAGGTTCAGTACATAATCGCAGGCGCTCCTGTCTGTGATGTAGCGTCAGGGGTAACAGCAGCCATGGTCTCCAAGCTGATAGTCCATGCTGCTGCAAACGTCGTCGAACTGTTCGTGCAAATGGTTGTTGTCTTGCAAACGTCCCCATCTGTTGACTCAGGGATCGAGACGTGGCTGCACGACCCGTTACAGCCATGCGGATAAGATGCCTGTTGTCTCGACTGCTAGTGATACGAGGCCGTTGGGATCCAGCACGGCGTTCCGTATTACCCTCCTGAACCCACCGATTCTATATTCTGCTAACAGTCATTGGATTTCGACCAACGCGAGCAGCAGTGTCGCTATACGATAAACCGCAATCGCTATAGGCTACAATCTGACCTTAATCGAAGTCGGAAACATGATGGTACGCGTTTTTCCCCCTTACATGAGGCATCACAACAACGTTTCACCAGGCGACGCCGGCCAACTGCTGTTTGTGTATGAGAAATCGGTTGGAAACTTTCTTCATGTCAGCACGATGTAGGTGTCGCCACCGGCGCCAACTTTGTGTGAATGCTCTGAAAAGCTAATCATTTACATATCACAGCATCTTCCCGTCGGTTAAATTTCGCGTCTGTAGCACGTCACCTTCGTGGTGTAGCAATTTTAATGGCCAGTAGTGTATATGTAATCGACATTTTAACGAAAGTGCAGTACCTGCTCTTAGATAGCAGCCTGTCAGCAACGTTTTTGAAACACATTTTTGTTATTATTTTAACTACTGTATTGTATTGTATTGAACCGGAGAGGATTCGTCCCGCCGAAGCCCAGTGGTTCACGACCCCACAACAGGCCACAGGAGTTCATGCACCCCAACGCCGCCCTTCACTGAACCTCCGGTTATTGTGCATTTCGGCCCCCAGTGTAACCCCCCCCCCCCCCGCCCCCCCCCCCCCCACCGCGCCGGGAACGTGTTACACCAGACGAATGCAACCCCAATATTTGGGTGGTAGAGTAATTATGGTGCACGCGTACGCAATCGCCGACATAGTGTGACTGAGGTGGAATAAGGGCAATCAGCCCGCATTCGCCGAGGTAGATGTAAAACCGCCTTAAAAATCGTCGACAAACTGGCCGCTACGCTACACCGTACCTCGACATTAAACCGCCGGGCATCAAACAACAATGAAGAAAAAATCGGACATGTGCAAGTAGGACTCCCTCTCTGAGGGTCGTGACAGGAAAAACCTACCGGTTAAAACTGATAGCTGTCTTTTACTTCTCAATAAACGGTATTTTTCACTAATTGTTTGGGCTATATTATATCAGTTCCTTTTCCTTCCCTGCTTATAAATGGGTCAAAAAACTGGCTATCGATTTCCTGTAGCAACAGTAAAAATGTTCAAGTGTATGTGTGAAATCTTATGAGGCTTAACTGCCAAGGTCATCAGTCCCTAAGCTTACACACAAGTTAACCTAAATTATCCTAAGGACAAACGCACGCACGCAGGCCCGAGGGAGGACTCGAACTTCCGCAGGGACCAGCCACACAGTCCATGACTGCAGCGCCTCAGACCGCTCGGCTAATCACGCGCGGCGTAGCAGTAGTACTAAAAATTTTGGTTTTTAATTCAAACCTTCTTCAAATATTAGTAAAGTTTCTTCACGAAACTTCTGTTGCTTTGAAATACTGGGTTATTATAGAAAATGGCAAAAACGATCAGTGCCGTATTAATAACGACGCAGGCAGTAACAAACGAGAAACAGACATACAAAGGGCTTATTTCAATAGTGGTACACGTCCATTACCTCCACTTTTCCGTCTGTAGTGCTTCTGAAATTAATGAGCCAAACAAACGGAAAGAAAGGTTTATCTCTAGCAAGAAGCCATATGCTTGAATATTTCTGGTATCTCAACTGCTGATTTATTAGCGCTCAATTAACTTTAGGACTCCGTAAAATGGACGTGTACCACTATTGAAATAATCCCTTCATACGAAATAAGATTTCATACGGCACTTCAGAGGTAGTAACACACCTACTCCTGTGTGGCGTGGCCTATTACACTGTACGTACGCACGCTGAATGTGCGGAACTTGCACACACCTGGTCCCTACCGTTGTCTCTCACTGCCGTCCTCGGACATCGATAATATCGCAGAATGGCATCATGTCTGGTTTGCATAAACTTTACGAAGTGTGACAGCAACGAAGTACAGTGCTAAATTTGCTGTAAAAGATTTCAAATTGGAGGAGGCACAACACACTTGCGGCATCGTACACGGAGAAAATACCCACAAAGTTTCTCGGAAGCGAAGGTGAATTTGATTGATTTACCTATAATTTTATTGACGTGCTATAAACTCGAGATAATAACTGAACCTTTAAGTTTTTGAGGTTGCTTCAGCGTGAAAAATTGATACCATCAAAAAGTGTCGATGCGGTCAGGTCGTTAACTTGTGACCTTTCTCTCTCGCCGTCGCCGCGCGTTTCCTTCACTTTCGCCACCTTTTCTGGAAGCGATTACGTAAGATCTTTCTGCCACAGCCGCAACTCCATATCGATTAGATGTGTACATCCTTCATTTGAATTTTTCGATATTTATTCAAAGTCTACGCTTACTACTACAAATAACAGCAGTAAACAACAGAAAATTATTTAGTTCCGAAAACAGTTATTTTGAGCGTTTTTAACTGTCAGGTTCTGTGCAAAATTGATACACAGATCATAACAATGATTTCGTGTGGTTCAATGATCTGGTGCTTGTCTTTGTACTGGACGCCACTTCACCAACTCCAGTGCCATTAACCTAATCCAGTAATGCAAGCAGGAAAAGGGGACCTACAGTTTAACGTGGAATCCGAATAGTAAAATAAAAACCCGAAATGATAAGGGGAAAGACCTACAAAGACAGAAAATTATAATCCATAATGTAAGATAAGAGCAAGTTAAATATTTCTACCATCCAGGATGTGACGTTGCATATGGACATAGAGATACAGCAAAGAAACTAGCAGAACTGAGAAATGTACGTGTTCAGCAATAAATGGAAAGAGATGTGATGGAAATTTTATAAAATCACGGATGTTCCCATGTTTTTGTACGGATGTGAGTCATGGGTCGCTTATGAGCGACAAGAGAGTAGCATTCAGGCAGCAGAGATGAGATTTCTCTTGGTAGTAAATCAATGTAGTAGATTAGGTACGTCATTAGGTATGAATTGAACGTTTACACTTACAAAACAATATCCATGAAAACAACAAAATGGAATGAACGCATTAACATGAACACATTAATAGAGAGAGTAGCCAATGATTATCATACAGAAACAAATGATACAGACCAAAAGAGAGAAGTCAGGGAAGGTGGAGGAGAAGATGGGTTTCAGATCAGACTAATTTGAAGCACAGATGAAGAAGAAGCTTATTTTTAGATAACGGCACCCGTGTTTAACGCAGATCTGTAGTTGCTAATTTGTATAAATGTCAGTGGGAAAATGACGTTTAATTTCGGAAAACATTTTCCAAATGAGATTTGTTTTGCCAGCGACGGAGAGATGTATGTTAGCAACTACAGGGACAGATAGGACAATAAAAGAATGATTAACGTGTTAATTACAGTTAGAAGGAAGGTCAGCTTTGGCCGTAATTTTGATGATTTATTAACAACAAAATCGATTTTCGATCACATAATGATCATCTTCAGTGCTGGAAGTTAAAAATTTTCACATAGCGATCAGTGAATAACAAACAAAAGACCACGAATACACCTGAGTATAAACCAACTGTTGGCAAGAACATACCTTTAGAGTACAAATTAAAGCTCGTAGGCACTGGTGTCTAGTTATAGGCAGTAACGTGTTGCTCTCTGTTGTTGAGATGTTTATTCCAGTTTTATGCAAAGTTCTCCGTTAACCGACGCAGTCGTCTTTTTCAGGTGTTATGAGCTCTGTTGTTACATATGCGTTTTGCCTAGACACCTCCAATAATGTGAACCATTATGGCTATCAGGCCGATCTTTATAGCCGAGTACGACTCCTGCAGCCCCCTACACCGTTTTCCATACGCTGCACTGATATTCCAGGAAACGCACGTTCCCTCAGTTCTTTCAGTCTCTGGTAGGTGAGATGGCATGGGAGATCTCAATAAATGAGATGCCTTGCTTAAACTGCACCTGAAACACGGCAGATCTTTTCAACTCACCTTTCTTTGTATTTATTTACTGAACTCAACTGATAATCACATGCTCTATGGTCAATGTGGTTATTGGAGAAGGCTGACAGTGTTTCTAGGGCGAATTCATAGCCAGATGCATGAAGTTGCTCGAGGTGGAAGAGACGAAGATTCGTCTTTGGTCAGGCAGCCAGAGCTGAGGAAAATGAGGCTCCTACATCTACACCTACATCTACATCTACAGCCATACTCCGCAAGCCACCTGACGGTGTGTGGCGGAGGGTACCTTGAGTACCTCTATCGGTTCTCCGTTCTATTCCAGTCTCGTATTGTTCGTGGAAAGAAGGATTGTCGGTATGCCTCTGTGTGGGCTCTAATCTCTCTGATTTTATCCTTATGGTCTCTTCGCGAGTATACGTAGGAGAGAGAAATATACTGCCTGACACCTCGGTGAAGCTATGTTCTTGAAACTTCAACAAAAGCCCGTACCGAGCTACTGAACGTCTCTCCACTCTCCACTGGAGTTTATCTATCATCTCCGTAGCGCTTTCGCGATTACTAAATGATCCTGTAACGAAGTGCGCTGCTCTCCGTTGGATCTTCTCTACCTCTTCTATCAACCCTACCTGGTACGGATCCCACACTGCTGAGCAGTATTCAAGCAGTGGGCGAACAAGCGTACTGTAACCTACTTCCTTTGTTTTCGGATTGCATTTCCTTAGGATTCTTCCAATGAATCTCAGTCTGGGATATGCTTTACCGACGATCAGCTTTATATCATCATTCCATTTTAAATCACTCCTAATGCGTACTCCCAGATGATTTATGGAATTAACTGCTTCCAGTTGCTGACCTGCTATATTGTAGCTAAATGATATGGGATCATTCTTTCTATGTATTCGCAGCACATTACACTTGACTACATTGAGACTCAATTGCCAATCCTTTCACCATGCGTCAATTCGCTGCAGATCCTCCTGCATTTCAATACAATTTTCCGTTGTTACAACCTCTCTATATACCAAAGCATCATCCGCAAAAAGCCTCAGTTAACTTCCGATGTCATCCACAAGGTAATTTATGTAAATTGGGAATAGCAACGGTCCTACAACACTCCCCTGCGGCACGCCTGAAATCACTCTTACTTCGGAAGACTTCTTTCCATTGAGAATGACATGCTGCGTTCTGTTATCTAGGAACTCTTCAATCCAATCACACAATTGGTCTGATAGTCCATATGCTCTTACTTTGTTCATTAAACGACTGTGGGGAACTGTATCGAAGGCCTTGCGGAAGTCAAGAAACACGGCATCTACCTATGAACCCGTGTCTATGGCCCTCTGAGTCTCGTGGACGAATAGCGCGAGCTGGGTTTCACACGATCGTCTTTTCCGAAACCCATGCTGATTCCTACAGAGTAGATTTCTAGTTTCCAGAAAAGTCATTATACTCGAACATAATACGTGTTCCAAAATTCTACAACTTATCGACGTTAGAGATATAGGTCTACAGTTCTGCACATCTGTTCGACGTCCCTTCTTGAAAACGGGGATGACTTGTGCCCTTTTCCAATCCTTTGGAACGCTACGCTCTTCTAGAGACCTACCGTACACCGGTGCAAGAAGGGGGCAAGTTCCTTCGCGTACTCTGTGTAAAATCGAACTGGTATCCCATCAGGTCCAACGGCCTTTCCTCTTTTGAGCGATTTTGTTTCGCTATCCTTCTGTCGTCTATTTCGATATCTACGATTTTGTGATCTGTGGGACAATCTAGAGAAGGAACTATTACTGGTGAAGGTGCTGCGAAGGGCCGCTTTTTGCATGGCGGAAGCCGCCGCAGAGGTCATGGCTCAAGCCACTGGGCGGTCATTGGCCACAGTGAGCGAAGAGCGACGAGCGGCGCACCTCGGCGTTTTGTCCCTGTAGTCAGAGGAAAAAAAAAAAAGAAAAAAAAATCCCACAACCTCTTTCGTCGAGTTGGATAGGATTGTGACAGCGGCAAGTAATCGCGGATGAGGCTACGCGCAATCCACTGTTTTGGCAGGAGACGTCATATTGTTTCCTGCATCCGCTGAGATCAGTATCATCCTCGTCGGCAAACACAGTTTGCGTAAGTATTGCTGGTGTCTGGACACAGGGTGGATGAAATTGCTGTGGCGTTTCTTTTAAGTCACACACATACACACACACACAGGACTGTGCAGACGTCGATTGGACTGCAGTCCGTGACGTCAGAAATCGTCACAGCGGATGCCTGTCGATGCGCTGGGATTGGAGGAACAATTTTTCCCCTTTCTTACGGAGAGAAGCTGTATGGAGTGTGAAGTGACGCTTAATTGACACATGAGTTTTTTCAAAGTATTCAACTGACGGTTTTGGTTTTCTTGGAGAAAACTCCACATGCAGTTTTCCACGGCCTGGGAGGTTGTAGTGTCTAGGTGCCCTCCACATTCGAACCGCTAGACAAACAATCAAACCAATCGTATTAATGAGTTTTATTACAAAAAGAAAATTTACAATACTTAACTTTTGCAATTACACATATGTGTCTCAAGTAAAGGGCGACGTACGAAATTAATCTCTTAAGTATAGACAGTGCCAAGTCTGTGCTACATAGAGAGCACAAGCGAAGTGTCTAACATTGACGCAGCTATACAAGTGCTTAATCTTGAAGCTGCTATTGCACTGGGGCCGCCACCAGTAGGTCGCGGCGCTTATGTCCTCTTTACATAGGGGCCGCTGCTGTCGAGTTGTCGTCCTGGATGGGGGTCAGCTCACCGTGCGATTGGCTGACTTCTTCTCACAGCCTTCTCTTCCCTGTCGTTTGCGACTGGCGTTCCGGCACTTGAACTTACGCCCTAACAATCCTCTGCCATGGTATACGGAGTGGGATAACGGTGGGGGTGGCAGGAGCGTGAACGTCCTGATGGGCTGGAAGTCATGGCTGCAGGGGACGTCAGACGTCCGGTTTTGGTGGAAACTTCCCCCGCAAAACTCCCAGAACGGTCCACCTCCTGAGGCCCATACGAATATGTAGAAGGCGTCGGCTGCTGTGGCGTTGGCGGGTCCAGCTCCATTGGATGGACGAGAGAAGGCGGAGGAGGCGAAGGCTCCGTGTCCATGGGGTCCTGATGACACCCTCTGGCGGGTGCTGTGGCCGCGCTGTTCTCGGGATCCGTGAATCTGGGCGAAGGGATACAGAAGGTTCACCGTGGCGAATATGGTTGTGGTGTCTGCGCTACAATCCGTCTGGGTCTGAAACAGGATACATGCATGCGCAACTCGACGAAGCATCTCGCCTCGGCCCACCGTCTGTCGCCGCTAAAACTCTGAAAACCACAATATCATGCGGCCCGAAGCGGTACTTGCGACCTTCCTTCGGCGTTGGATGCTGAAGAGGATGGAGCAGACGGAGCAGTGTCCGATGGCGGCGGCCGTGAAACAATTTCGCCGGTGATGTCCCATTCTCGTGGATGCGAACGTAAGGGACGAGTAACAGTTGCAATGAATGAGATTTTCGCTCTGCAGCGGAGTGTGCGCTGATACTAAACTTACTGGCAGATTAAAACTGTGTGCTGGACCGAGACTCGAACTCGGGACCTTAGCCTTTAGCGGGCAAGTGCTCTACCAACTGAGCTGCCCAAGCACGACTCACGCCCGTCCTCACATCTTTGGAAGGTAGGAGACGAGGTACTGGCAGAAGTAAAGCTGTGCTGACGGGTCGTGAGTCGTCCTTGGGTAGCTCCGTTGGTAGAGCGCTTGCCCGCGAAAGGCGAAGGTCCCGAGTTCGAGTCTCGGTCCGGCACACAGTTGTAATCTGCCAGGAAGTTTCAACAGCTGCAATGCTTGATCCATGGTGTGTGCGGTGAGAAGTTTGTCCATCTGCTGCTTGAAGGTTCTGACAAAACGTTCCGCTTCGCCGTTTGACTGTGGATGGAACGGTGCACTAGTTAAATATTGTATGCCATTGCGTTCACAGAATATTTCAAATTCACTTGAGATGAACAGAAGGCCATTGTCCAACAATATGACTTCAGGCAGACCTACGAGGCAAAAAATGGAGAAAACGCCTGAATTGTGTTACATGACGAGTTCATTGGCACGGCAAAAGGAAACTTACTATAGGAGTCTACCACAATCAACCAACAAGTGTTTCAAAAAGGTCCCCCACAGTCTATGTGCACAAATTTCCATGGTGATTGCGACTCAGTCCAAGCAGACAATTTTTGTGGCTGAGTGGACTGATTTTCCGCACATGCGTGACAGTGTGATGTCTTCGTTCTATTTGAATGTCCATAACCTGACAAGTACAGTGTCAACGCGCTAACTGTTTAGTACGAACAATCCCCCAGTTTCCTTGGTGAAGTAACTGCTACGCTTCTGTTTGCAAGGCTTTGGGGATCAACACACATCACTGTCCACTGTCATTCTGAATAAGAACCACACCTTGCTACATAGCGAGGTCATGCCGACGTGCAAAGTATCGGCGCAGCAAAGAGTTCTTTATGCTATGCAACGAGCGAGGATGAAGATGTGCGTAAGTATTGTAGCAAAATGTTCACACCCGAATCAGCTTCGGTGGTCTATATAATGTTCCTATAGTTCATAGGAAAGGACTGAAGCAATTCAGGACCAACCGGAAGACGTGAAAGTGCGTCCGCATTACTATGTTGAGCTGTCGGACGATACACAATCTCATACTGGTATTGAGACAACAACAAAGCCCATCTTTGCGTGTGTGTGTGTGTGTGTGTGTGTGTGTGTGTGTGTGTGTGTGTGTGTGTGTGTGTGTTGGGGCTTATGGGCGCTCAACGTCGAGGTCATCAGCGCCCTGACACACATTCAAGGGAACGATTGTGGACAGACCTAATAAAACTGAAACACACACGCAAAGGAAGCAGGAAAAAGAAGGAAAATGCTACATAAGAAAGTAGAACGTAATGGAAGGGAAAACGTAGCAACAAGAATGCCACAGTAAATTGTCACTCGCTGGCCACTTACATAAAATATGGACGAGCTTGTCACACAGTGTGCAAACTAAGATCCTCTTCCTAAAATCTTTGTAAAAACATTTGACATGGCACAGAACTTTAAAACTTTGACCACATTCGTCCGAGCGTTGCCTAAAAGAGATGGTAGGTCCGCTGGCAAGTCAGCCGCGGCCCGCTGGTCAGAAAATAAAACGCAGTCCAATAAAAAGTGGCGCACAGTGACCTGGACGCCACAAGCACCACACATTGGAGGGTCCTCCCGCCGGAGCAGGAAGCCACGCGTCATAGGGCTGTAGCCTATTCGAAGCCGCGTGAGGAGAACCTCGTCCCGTCGACGGGGTGAAAGGAAGTACACCACACACGCGTTGTGGGCTTTACTATACGGAGCTTATTGTCAGTCACTTCCAGCCACACAGCCTCCCACCGACGCATGCCTCGTGAGCTCAACAGCGAGGTGAGTGCGTGCAGGGGTATAGCACACTGAGATACTTGTGGATCGAGACACGCCTCCTTGGCTGCGAGATCTGCCCTTTCATTCCCAGCAGTGCCGACATGCCCCGGAACCCAGCAGAAAGCCACCACCTTCCCCAATCGCTGTAGGTGAAGGAGGGCATCCTGGATGATCTGGACTATTTTATCTGCTGGATAT